>NW_011948428.1:3962392-4032749 GCF_000503995.2 Ceratosolen solmsi marchali
CACCCCCACCCCCGCCCACGCCACTCACGCTCTCGCTGTCTGTCTTTTCCATTAAGAGTCTTAACTTAAATTCTCCCTTTTAATAAAATCTGAATTATCAGAAGGGAACAAAGATATTTTCAGTTTGAGACAATAAAAATGAAATGTAAATAGCGATATAAAATAACTTTTTCATTACAAATGAAATCGAAATAATAATCGATTATTTAATTATATATAAATATTATATTGAAAAATACATTTCAATTGGAATTGTAGTGAAATTGAAATTAAATTGTATGCCAGTGAATCCTATAAGTACAAGAATAACTTGAAATTCGAAGTTATTTATAAATCGAAATTTTTTTTTTTTTTTCTTTATGCTCTGTCTAAAGCTGGACTTTAACTAGCTTTATTATTATTCACATCCTAACAATAAACGTGCATACGTGCGCAGACGCAGACACACACACACACACACACACACACAGACGCACACACAGACGCACGCACGCACAAACGCACGCGCACACGCAAACACATTTATGCTTTCAGAATGAAATATTTAATAGGTGAATTGTAAATCATTTTTGTTTAATTTATACGTATTTTCGATAATTAAGCAGTATGCGTGTGATTTCAGAATAATACTTAAAGTATCGTATTCATTAATTTTCCCTTGCAAAGGTTATATTAAGATAGACGTCCCAACATATATTTCTGATAATTAAACGAGATATATTCGCGATCATTTCATTATCATGTAATAGACTAAATTTTCTTTGATATAATATTTGATGAACATTAAAATATAATATGTTTTAGTGGACAAATGATATTAAGAGAACATATATATCACTTGACAGTATGTCGGGATGTCGTTTGCCTAATGAGACTGCCACTTACGTTGAATAAAATATTACAAAGAATGTAATTAGTAAATAAATAGACCTTGTGAAAATTATATTAGTAATGTGTTTTATTTAAGGAAAAATTGTCAATTGATTATTGTTTCATGCGCACAAGCCGACGATATATCAATAAGAATTTATTGATAAAGTTGAAAAATTGAATTTGAATTTTTAACAGACGCTAATCGCCATCTTTTCCCAATTACCTAAGATTGTAAATAAGACCGTAAATAATTTTTTATTACACTTGCCGGTCCCGCTGCACGCTGCCATATAGATATTAAGTAAATCTTACCTTTTTTTTTCCAAATTTTCTTTATCTCATTCAATTTTGTATACACATCGATCAATGTGAGGGTACAATCATTTTTATACTCTTAAAGCGAGCCTAGACTGTATATATTGAAAATAAAAAGAGTTTACTCTTAAAAGGAAGGTGGCTTGATGTGAGAGAAGATGCGGTGATTATTTACTTTTAATTATGGCGTAGCTGCTGTAGTTAAAAGGGGGTATCTTCTCAACTTTTTCTTTCGGTAACGAGAAACTATCCGTGAAAGTTGGGAAAAAAAAAAAAAAAAAAAAAAAAAAAAAAATTCTAATAAAAAAATTTACTTGATTAAAGAAGATGAAGTACTATTTATTTTAAGTTAACGAAGCAAGTCGAAAGCTGATATAATTATCTTTTTCAAAGTAAGTACGTACATGAAGCCTTCATGCCATTTTATTAATTTTTTCATACAACTAGTGCATAAATATTGGTGTGAGTATATATTATCCTGTATTCCTAATCTTTATCAAGTTTGGTTATTTATTTCAATATTTGAGGGTGAGAAAAAAAAGTCATTTTAATAATTTAATACGATATTCCATTTTCAAAGACTAATTGACTGTTTTTTCATGAAGAATTTAGTATATTATTTAGGTGTCTTTAATGCAAAAGAGAAAACCTTAAGATAAACGAAAATCCTTATGTAATTTGAAGGAATTTCCATACCAGTTGATCAGTTTACCAGAACCTAAACGAATTAGACTAGAAACTCGGCTTTCCTTTTATTCGTTTAATACTATTGCCGTCTTGCAAAGCAGGCGGGGCAAAGTTTCGAAAATATCTCTTTCAACTTGCCTGTCCAATAAATAATGAATCATTTATTAACGAATTATAATTTAACATAAATATATATTAGAGTAGGAGAGAATCGGCACTTGACCATGTTAACATTAGTTTAGCATTCATCGAGTTTGTATTGGTGGATAAACGACGATAATGTTAATTGCAGAAATAAATCATATTCCCAGAAACGTAATAGTACAATATTAATGAAACTATACCATAAGAAGTCTGTGACATATCAAAACCAAAAGAGACTTATGGAAAGGATTCTTCAAGAATGTTTATCGTCATTATAGGTAATAAAAGTATCTTAATTTGGCGTAGGGTAACGATGTATTTAAAAAAATTGATCGGCTGTCCTCCACTTAAGTGGATGGATATCGTGAGGCTCGATAAGTCGGAAAGAGACCAAAGGACTCGAACGCCAAATGTATATAATTGAATCATAGAACAAATGCGCAAGATAACACATGTCAAACGACCTGCTAAATTACAGATTCCAAAATATCCCCATTCGCTGCTTACTATCTTTGGCAATGTAACGCGCTCCTCCATCTATGAAAGTATCCTTAAACTTTGAGTAACTCATTTGTCACGCACGAATCATCAGAGACTGTGACAACATTCGTTTAAAAGGAAAGTAAGGCGAACGAGTAGGGGATTAGAAGCGGGAAGAAGGAAGTTTACGTGTCCAGCCCATCAACTAGGCAACTCGCGATATTCGCAATGATGATTTCACAAGGGGATTATACGTGGAAAGAGTCGGCAAAGGACGGAAATAGAGATGCAAACAAATAGGAAGAACGGATAGATATACTTGGAAGGAAGGCACATCATCTCGCGGCCAAGAGTAGGCGGCTTTTGCGACTGCGGGGACGGCGGAGAGATGAATTCAAAGAGGCAATTCGAAGCGTCTCTCCTCGTTACCGCAAGTTTCCTCAAAGTCCTCGAGATCCTCGTGGAAAGATCGCACAAGAGAGCGAAAGGTAGGGTGAGATATAGGGCCGAAGGGATGAAGGGATATATATATATATATATATATATATATATAGAGAGAGAGAGAGAGAGAGAGAGATAGAGAGATAGAGAGGGAGAGAGAGACAGACAGATAGACAGACAGACAGACAGAGAGACAGACACACGAACGGACGGACGAAAATGAGATGCTAGCCAATGAGATGGGAAGCGAAGGGGTAAATGGTAGATAGCTCCTGACTTTGTCCTCGATCAGTCGTCGCCAAGGAGCATATGGCCCGTACTGATATGCGCTCTGTGTCGCTCTTCTCGCTCTAATGCCTCCCACTGTACTCGCCCCCATCACCGCACTCGCCAAGCTCCGTACTTTTGTGTGCTCGCTTGCGCGAGTGTAACCAGTCTATTTGGACACAGTGCGGAAATGGATCTGCCCGACCGAGATATTCTCTCTCCCTTGTCACCTTCGCACATCGCGCCCCACGAGCTCAGACGTACATGTGCGTGATTAAAACTTGAATGGTGGATATGTGAAAGGGGACGTGGTGAGGGACATTAATTTGATCAATCGCACGGAAAGACGAGCTGGAGATAGCGTCGTTAACAACGAAATTGACGCCTCATCTGTAAGACATACTTTCTTTGGGCTTTAAAAGCGATTATTGACTGGGAAAACTTTTGCCAAGTATCGCGCTGGTTTGCGGGAATAAACAGCCGAATGGTTGTAAGATCAACGGGAGCTTAAAGAGGGACCCGATCGCTCTTCTTCTCTCCTCCCGGTTAAATGGACAATGAATATCGAGTGTCGAAGCCATAGATCGCCCCGGATAAATATTTAATTGATTTTCATTATGAAGCGCGGCTCGTCCGCGCCCATCGCCGGTAATTATTTTTGCGCGCAATAAACTCGGAAACCCCTGCGACCGCTCGTTTCAACGAGCAAAAAGAGCATTTATAATTTCAGTAGTGCGCGGTAAAAATCGGTAGAGCTTTCTCTATTTTCATGCGCATTTTTTATGAACTTCCGTGTCGCCGACTTGATTCTACAAAATAAAATATCTACATGGTAATATGTAATTTAGCATACTATATTATTTCCCCTGTAAAAGTTCTACTTTTTGCCGCACTAGTTCTAGAGTTAGAATAAGTAAATCACGCAAAGATGAAAAGGTTGATAACGGAATTAAAACACAGCCAAGTTCGCTGCTGGAGTGCAGTCGGTACGTTTCATCAATCCACTGCTACTTCCCTCTCGTTAATTTTTATGAACTTCCCATTTCGACATCACTACCCGAATCCTGAAAACAGCAAGAATAAAATGAATAAGAAAAGATAGGCAGCGATAGCTTTTATTGCTTCATAAAGCTACGACAGACCGACAAAAAGCTATAAAGTATATCGAGCCACTTCCATTCCGGGATAAAACCCTCCCACTCAACTTATTTCCTCTTCTCTAATTGCGTGTAATTATTACGGCGAAGAGTGGAGGCGGCGCGCGTTGCTCAAAATTCTTCGCCGGGCTAAAGTAATTCCATTGAGCCCCCCCCCCACCGCCCGCCGCCAACGCCGCCGCCGCCGCCACCACCGCTTTGCCTGCCTACTTCTTCCTTTGCCTTCGTTAAAGTGACAAATTTAAACTTTTGTGACTCGTGATGTGGACACGCACGTGTATCCCGTGTACTGAGAGGCAACGGGACTGCCCTGGGATAATGAGGGCCGCGTACGTTTGTCTTTGCGTTTTTGAATTTCATTTTATTATAAATTATTATCGTTAATGATTCAAGCAGATAATCATAATGCAAATAATTATTTTTATATTCAAGTAGTGTTATCCATTCATATGTTTTGATCATTAATTTGAAATTGATTGCATTTTCTTTTATTTGCAATAGCAGCATTTTATTTAGGTTAACAATAACGTGATAAGATACAAGTCGATTGTTGAAATTCAATTAAATTCGATAATTCTAACAACCATTTACGATTTCTTACAATAAAAACGAGTATTTACAAACACGCGCACCCACGTAATACTATCACTTTTTAGTATAATAACTTGATAATCATCAATTAATAAAATAAGAAATTATATAAAAATGCTTATACTTATCGTCCGCTTATAACGTTTGAACAATTTCTAACGAGAAAATGCAAGGAAAGAAGAATAAGAGAAATGTATTATATAAACCGAAGAAAGAGAAAAAAAACGAGTCTGAAAAGGCAAGTGAATGACACTCGTATCTAGAATTGCATGAAGAGTTTTTTTTTCTTCTGAAAACAATTTTAAGCTCTTACCTGCGCAAGTGTAAAACTTACAAAGGAAGGAATAGTGAAGCAGATGAGAAAACGAAAATAAGAAATAAAAAGAAAAGGAAAAAATGGCAAGACTACTTTCATAACTGTGTAAATTACCAACACAAGGAGCAAATTTCTTTGCATCAAACTAAACGAAACTTGACGAAAAAAGACCTATACGCTTCATAATTTTGCTTTCATTTTATCTTCCCCTCTGTCTCTCTTCCTAACTATCTTTATCTTCCTCTTGCTCATTCTCTTACGTGAATTGCGCTTACCACGTGCAGCGCATAATTTCAATCGGAATGAACTGCCTCCGGCAATAATAAATCACAGCTTTGTGACATTCTCTTCATTCTCTCTCTCTCTCTCTCTCTCTCTCTCTCTCTCTCTCTCGCTGGTTCGCTCACACGGGCGCACAAACACGCATAAAATTATATACATATATAATAATAAAGAGCGAATTTATGGCTGGTCATGTTCAGGGTCGTTGATCCAAGTTTTCAAAATTTTTTTGATTATTTTGCAAGTTTTTTCTACTTGTCTAGAAGATATATACGGACATGCGAACACAAACGTACAATTAAATATTGAGTGCAAGCACGTAAAGCACGTATCAATCACCAATTGATGTACAAAATTACAGAGAAAAAGTAGAGAAAAAGACAAAACTAGTTTATTATTGACATTAATCGATTTATTCATCGCCAAATATATGAATATTAATAAATGTATTTCGATAGTATGCATTTTTTTTTTTTTTTTTTTTTTTTTTTTTATAGCACAAACACTTATTATAAATACATTTGTTGAATTTAAATTAGTCCCATATTTTCTGCAATTTATAGCTCAATTCGATAGTATAATTGAGCATTAATAATAATTGTAATGGCTAGGAAAAGAAAAAAAAACAAATATCGATAAAACTGCACCGCAAGAATATATACGATTAAACGATAATAAATATGACCGTTGCTACAAATAAATATATTAAAACTGTTTTGAAGTATTTTTCCATTTTTTAGAATTTAGTGGAGAAAATGATTTCAATTGGATGAAGGATTATATATAAATTAATAAATAGTAATTCCAATTTTTCATATTTTGCCTAATTATTATTCTACATTGAAATAAAATAAAAATTTTTATTCGAATGTAGAATTTTAGATAGGAATTTTGCAAAGTCCTGTTGTTATCAACACAATTAGAAAAGTCATAGTAATTTTAAGCAAAGCCCGGTTATTTCGTTATAAACGCAATACATATAAATAAGTTTAAAGTTCATTACGATAAGCAGAGCTTTTATGTAAATTATATTATGTATTGCAACCTCTATAAGTCTAGAGGTGACTATAACACTAAATCAGAAAGAACTTACTTAATATTGAACAGTCAAATAAATAATTAGTTATATTTGCGTTAAAGCTAGTAATAATATTTTTACAAAATCCGTTTAAATGTTTGACAATATATTCATTTGTGATGAATTAGGATAAATGTTAAAAGTAGATGTAATTAGAACGAGCGAAATCTTAATTTTTCATACAATGAATAATCGAGGACTGTCGTGTTTCGATACATTCAAATAAATAAATCTAAATAAATAAAATACGGATAAAATAAAAAATCAAATGTATGGTTATTGATTATTACATGTCTCTCTAATCTTTAAACGTCGTTGTGCCTCAAACTCATGAATGTCTTAACAAAATTGCTAACTTTTCCAGCATTCGTAAATGATTTTTCGCACGTTTATTAACGTGGCCATTCAATTTACCCTTTCCATCTTCGGCCCTTCCACTGCCGCTTCACTTTTATTTAGCCTTTTTCCTTTATTTGAGCGGCTCAACGTAGCCCGGACATAAAATGGAAAGTGCAAGGGATCAGGGATGCGTGCCGCGCTAACGGACACACGCCAATGTGTATATTTGTGGGTGGTGCGGGAGGGAGGGTAGAAGCCACGTTGTTGTGCAGCCTAGTTAGTAACGCTGGTGGGGATAGGGTGATGGCGATGTGCGTGTATTGTAGCGTGGGAGCTGAGAGTCGAGGGGAAGGGGCTGGTGGTGTATGGAGGGTAAGGGAGGATGTGCATAGGCAGTAAATATGGCAAACTATACGGCACGGCGTTACGACATCTAATCATTGCAATTTTTATGGGCGCGTCGACGCGCAATCGTAAAACGCGGAAATGCTATATGCGAGGGGCGAGGGGATACAAAATGACAACCGATCGTCCGTTACCCCTTCATTAGTGGCCATAAAGCACCTGTGCATCCCATCAGTCATACTCGATCGCGTTCCTCGATGCATCGTGCGTGGTTGAACTTTTTTTCAAGCCGCTTCTAGCTGATGCGTGTCTTTGTCTGGTGGGAAATTTTGATATCGTTGTCCATGCAATTTTTCACTTTTTAATTTACACGACATTGTCGAAACGATCATAAAATCCTACAAAATCGACTATAATTGATCTTTAGATGTTAAAAAATATATAAATTAAACTAAACGATTCTGCAATGCCATTATGAGCCGAAATATGTCGAGATATGTAGATGTAGAAACGTATGTAAGTAAACGCCAGATTGATACAAAAACATGCTATCGGCATTGGCTTAATATAATTGCATCATTGGCAATTCTCATGATATTTGACAATTTAATGTAACGGAAAGTTGCATAAATTCTTTATAAAAGAAATACTTACATGCAGCTCCAATCACAATAACATTTTAACTATACTTTGTGATAAAAAAATACCTGATACAGCATTAAACGACTACTTGGAAAAAGAACTAATCGTATGCGTGGGCGTGTGAGCGTGTGTGTGCGCACTTGTTATTTAAATACAAAAAATTGTAGAAATAAGCAAATTATTCTCGCGGCACATCATCAGTAGTATCTAAAAAAGTAAGCTTTAGCGAAGAAACGAGAGAAATGGCGGCACGATTCGAAAAAACTACCAAGAACAGAATACATGCACACGTGAGATAGAGAGAGAGAGAGAGAGAGAGAGAGAGAGAGAGAGAGAGAGTAGAGAGCGTGAGAGAGTGAGGGGGGAGTTTTTATTGATGTTCGTAGATTCGTTTTCCGGCAGCGTAATAGAACGCGTTTCAGGAATCATTCTGTAGCACGTACTTGAGAAAATTCGTTGGACCGGACCAATACGACCTTTTCTTCCTTCCTCATCGTCTTCCTTAGTCTCTCCTTCACACACACACACACACACACACACACACACACACACACACACACACACACACACACACACAAACATTATCTATCTATCCCTCTGTTTATGTATTTCTTTCCTTGCCATACGCTTCGTTATATTATCTCTCACTCTCACTCTCACTCTCACTCTCTCTCTCTCTCTCTCTCTCTCTCTGTCTCTCTCATTCTTCTCCATCTTTTCTCTGTCTATATGGAGTTGTAAATGAACAAAGACACGAGGATAATATCGATTTTAAGCGTGTTACAAGCTTTTCCTCTTATGCGTACGTAATATCCTACATGACGCAGACAAGCGTTTTGGGGTGGCGGAAGGTGGAGTGGGGTTAAGAGGGAGGGGTAAAGATGTATCCATGGAATTGAGATCATTTTTTCTCGTACTTCGCAACAGCTGTACAGAAAGAAAGTCTATCTTTTCCTTCTTTGAAATCGAAAATTTGAGCGCTTGTATAGCGCGAATGGAAAATCGAAGCTAGTAGAGCGACTCGAATCGCTATCATCCTTACAAGGGTTGTAAGGTTTACGGAACGATCGCCGACTCCCGCTCTATTTCTCTTTTTCTTCGTCCAATAGTTTCGATAGACTGAAATGGAGACAGACTATATGTATCACATGGACATTATTTTCAGGATCTTTTGCTAGCGAGATACGGACCTAATAATTGAATGTTTTACAAGGCGATTGGATAAAGAGAGTCAAAATAATTAATGATTTCACGACCGTTTCACTAAAGATAAGAAATCCTCGAATCGATGAAATTACTATTTAGCTTATAATTCGATTAATTTAACGCGAACGGGAAATTTTCGCAGTAAATACAATAATGTGGAATGAGCATGGGACTACGATGACTGGGATCAGTAGTTTTGATATTGCATTGCTGATGTATCGAAGGACATAAACGTTCTCGTGCATCATTACATGGAAAATAAATGAATTAGTCGAGTAATAGTAATTGAGGTAAAAGAAAAACAATGTTGTGAAAGGCTCTCTGACATTGCAAATATAATCGACAATTTTTCTTTCTTAATCGGTGAATCGAATTGTGCAATGAACTCTCCGTGAAAATTAATTTATATTTGTATCTCATTGAAAAGTCAAACGACCACTGATAAGTGACTTACGTCTTTAATAATGTACTTTCGTTCTTTCAATAATCATACAGCTGATCATTTACGTTAATTACTACGAATTTCTATGATCGATAATACATTTTTAACATGGTAAGAAGAGGGAGAAGAGGGAGATGAGCCTGCGAGGCTAAAATAGTACTTACGTATAATAAACAATCTAGGTCCGCTTAATTATAAAAAATTTGAAAAATGCTGACAACATGGGCAATGGATTCAGTCACAGAATCCGTAGTTACGACTACAATACCTAATGACTTTATTCGGCATAGAAAACCATATTACCTCGACTGAACAATAATAAAATGCCAGTGACAAATACTATAATGAGTCAAGTTCGATTATTAAAATGCTCTATCTATAGATATTGGCGCAACAACGATAAATCTACGTAATTGTCCCTCCGCATTCTTCTTCTTTTCATTTTTCTATTCTCTTCTCCCGCTATAGCACTTCGTTCGTCATTGTTTCTAGCCTTTATTCCGTCCCCTCTTCCGCATGCAAGATAGACACGAGCTAGATGTTGCTCTCCGTATTATCGGCTCCACTCGATCATGCGAGCTTCATTAACTTGGACGTGTGCGTTTGGGACATAAACGTGTCTCATCCGTCTGTTAATAAGACGCGAATCCAAAGTGTCCGCTTTATTTGTTGCTCGATCGAATTGACGTTCGGGACATTGCGTTTCGCTCAAGTCGATAAAGTCTATAAAGTCCGATAAGAAGGAAGTGTATACGTTCGTTCTTTTTGAAATATTTTTTCATGATCGTGGGAGGAGAGAGATGGTGTTCGATGTGCAGCTATTAAATATGAAAAATAATCGTGACACGTGAATAAGAATTTTATGTTATTTTACGAGGGATTGAGGTGAGGAGGCTTTCGTTCAATATCAATGTTCCTGGTAATGGATATGCGAGCTTTATCGTCATAGGCATTCACGTAGTCGCAGCTGCATAGTTAACATAACATAACAAACGAGGAGCGGCGATTAAATCTTAAAATAAACACGAGGCATTAGTATTACCGGATTTTTAACGAATTATAGCCAAATAATTAGATTATCGCAGGTAAATGGAGAATTACGTTACTATGGATAAATAGGCAATTTAATTATTATGTTGTGAGCGCTTCTAGAGCGCTTAATTATAGTTCACATTATATTCACTAAAATTGCATCTTGCAAGAATTTCAAACTCTCAAGCTCCGTGCTCTTTTATTATTGACGACGAGCGCTGATGGTAACAACTTGGTCGTCTAATAATAAAAATTACTTATTGCGCCGCTTAATCCAAAGAATATCCATTATATCTTGTCGGTACATTACTATATGGAAATAAAGTCTAAGGGATTGGCTCGGTAGGGTATTACGGTAATATGTCTATTCAATATGTCTATTTCTATTGCGCTGAAAGCCAGTTGCAAAATTGAATTTCGCGCGTCCCATTCGGGGGAGCGATATCAGCAACTCCTTCGACGACTTTAAGTTCATAAGAAACAATAACAACAACGACGACGACGACAATGACAGTAGAAAACCCCTTCGTAGTATGAAATGCCTGAAAATAATATCGATGTAAATGAATATGAAGCATATACGGCGATTTGGCGAGCCAAGTTTGTTTGACGCTGGTGTTTGTCGTTATCGACAT
The DNA here is from genome assembly GCF_000503995.2 of Ceratosolen solmsi marchali. NCBI lineage: Eukaryota > Metazoa > Arthropoda > Insecta > Hymenoptera > Agaonidae > Ceratosolen > Ceratosolen solmsi. Next base: position 3,973,665 of record NW_011948428.1, read on the forward strand.
ATAGCGTTCCCTCGACCACGAGACGAATACTTTACGGAATCCCTCGCAGAAGGCCTTGAACTCGAAGCCCGCCACGATCGCCTGACGAATTGGAAAAGCAACGATAGGGCGCTACGCAAGCGCCTTGGCCTGCAAAAATATCGCTATACTCGCGAACCTCGGCGCATATTCATGGGCCTGGTGGGTGGATGGAAGTGCGGTGGAGGTACGGGCAGAGTGTGGGTAGAGGCCTGCGGACATTGCCACCGCAGGACTCGCTGTGGACTACCGGAGACTCCGGGCGAGCCTCCTGGGGACGATCGGAGGGGACGGCCGGGCTCCGGCGCTCGTGGGACCGTGGGTCGAGGCAATCGTGGACATATGCCGCGCCGCTGGAAGTTCATGAGTGACATCGGGGAGGAGGGCGAAACAGTTCGGGGCCGATATATTCGTCGCGGGGAAGCTGTATCGGGACGGATGAAGCGGCATCGTTAATATGCAAAGTGAGACGCGGTCTTGTCGAGCTGCGACCCTCGAGCCAAGTACACAGTTCCGGGGGAATTGTTTTTTCGTTAGGTAGGCTTGCGAAATGAGAGTGGAGTTTATCGTCGAATTCAATAGTTAGGATGAGCGTCGAGAATAACCGTCGCGGCTGGTCGGTAAGGTCTGCTGGGCTGCTCAAGTCGCTCCCGACTTCGTAATTGCGTTAAGCCTAGGCTGCTGGATTATTTATTATTTCAATTTAGCGAATCCCGCACTCGGATTCCCCGACACTCGTTTCCCGTATTCGAGTGACAATCTTTACGCATTGGTCATTCATCGCGTGCTATTCCAGCGATGAAAAAGTAGTTTGTTGTCTGTAAAATTTATGATCCGGCCTAAGTGAATTTTCTTCCTGTTGCAATTGATATTTTCCATGATATATGAAAAGATGTAAGAGGATTTTTCAATCTTTCTTTTTTTCCGTAAAGGTGCTCGTATCGAGCAATTCATAAATCAAGGTAAAATACCGCTGTCAATTTCGACCAAATTTGCTATCCATGCTAAACGAAGACATTAAGCTTAGAAACGCGCTGTGTGCGTGCGTGCGTGCGTGCTTGCGTGCGTGTACGCGTGCACGGGCTATGCGAGCTATATTTAAATTCACAGTCACAGGCGTAGTAGTAATATTCAATTGGACTAATGTTCTATTGATATTACGTCTTTCCCCATATTTTTTCACCACGGGATACCATTGGGTAGGGGTGGGGAGGTGGATGGTGGAGGGGGGTTGTAAGAGTGAAGCAGACACGCGCCCGTATTTATATACATACGCGCGCGCGCGAACACGCACACGCGCGCACACATACGCGCACACACACACACAACACGTATATAAATTGTACGTTGGTTTGATCGATAATTTTTGCGTTGCATGGAAATTTCATACTAACGTTGATCACAATGCAGTCCCTTTTAAAGAAAATTGGGGGCGAGGGACAAGTTAACGGTAATGTCGCAATATCAACGCGTAGTATCAATATTGTCCAATCGATTTTCCTTATAAGCCATTTGAAGAAATTTGAAATTTAAGCTGCGACAACGGCTCCCGTGACTCATCCGCAAAACTCCGAAAAATACGTCTCCTCCGCCAGCCAACCCACAACAAACTGCTCGGCCATTTTTTCGTCGAACTGCACTTTCGTGCAAGGAAATAGCGCTCCACGGCCGCCGCACACGTGGCAATTCGTAGAAAAGTAGTTGAGCTCCGGCTGTAGCACACGCACGCGAATAGAGCCGCGGGCGCAATATCGTTGCGCCTAAGGTCTGTCGGGGAACAAAAAGCGAGGGTGAGCGGCGCTCGGATATGGAGGCAGAAGAAGAGATCGTAACGTCGGCCCCACTCGCGCTCCGAGAATACTAATGCCTCTTTGGATTCTTATACGTGTGCTCGCGTGCATGCGCTCGCCGCTGGGACGCCTGAGCCTGTATTGGTTAACGGGGCGGGTATTGAGGGGCGGCGGGGGGAGCGTTTGGCGGTTGGGGGGATGGAGCGCGGAGAAAGGGAAAGTATTAGCGTCGATCGTGTGGAGAGCCTTTAGCCTTTAGGGAAAGGACCGAGTCGCCGCTGCCCCTTGCCCTCTTGCAAGAATTTTTCGTCGACGGGTCGGACGCACGGTCGCCATGGTTACCGGGGCTCCGACCGAATCTTCGAAAATTTATTATGCACGTTAGAGAGCCGCGGTATCTTCGAGCGGCTCGCGTCGCCGTTTTAATTATAACCCGCCCCGATATTAAGCTCACCTAATCGATTATCAATAGTTCGCGTAATGCCGCTACGTGTGTGGGATGCGAAGTCAATTTCGCGTCGACGGCCACGGCCATCTCGCTTTAAGCAGCGGCCCTGCCACATGTTGGAAAAATAACAATGAATTTCCATGCGGCTGGTGATGGTCGTTAACATTCCCAATGGGTGCGCGAATTTTGAAGTTCCCGATGGCCTTTGCGATGTTGCTTTGCCAGTCGGATTCCGAGGAAAGAATGACTTTGGCTCGATGCATCTTATTAACCGTCGATTTGCTTAAAAGCGCCAGACGCATAGCCAAGTGTTTAAGGTGAAAGTCTACATTGTATACGCGTCTTTTATGTTTCGCGGACATTTAAATTCGCCGGCTAAACAGATAGGACATTTTGATGCATTTTTATAAAAGATATAATGGAGCATATAATTGGACATGAAAGCATTTTTTTTTTCTTTAGCATAATCGTCTAAGTTTGCAGAATAATATACTTTGAAGTCAAATTGTGTGCTTTTACATTAGGTTTATTATCTTCTTTTCTTTCTCTTTTTCTTCCCCTATATAAAATAACAAGATCGTACGATCAATTATTAAATCTTGGGCTTGTATTATAAATTAATGAAGTATCTATCCATTGCTATGGCCGTATATACATTATTCGGAGATAATTTCGAAAATTTCATATTGTTATTCTTACAGGGCATTGAAGATGGTGAGAAAGGTGATTGAAACGACAGCATTGCGAATTATGTAAATTATTATCCAACTCGTAATTCAATATATATATATATATATATAAATTTATTTATTTAAATTTGCATTAGAAAATTATAGTGTTGTTATTCAATAATTATTTAGTCTAGTAGATTTACTTACGTATAATCTTTAAATTGTTTTCGTTCGTTGAGAAGTGGAAATGAGAGAAAGAAAGTATCGCTCACCTGAAATCAGAAAAAGCAATTTTTATTAGAGACTTGACGTCTGTTAACAATAATGACATCAACAACAAGCAAAATAAAAAACAAATAAAAAAATGAATGTAACATTAAGTAAGGTAACATTTACCCAGCGATTCTTATTGTTTATGAATTATTGACTATATTAAGCTTATAATGTTAATTATCACATTGCGATAATAAAATTTGGTTACTAATTAGAAAATACAAGAGTAATAATTGTTGCCTAACATGTCGGATCGTATCGAAATAATACATATAATTCTCATAATTTCGTATTTCGTAGAAAAATTAGCCGAGCTTATAAATATCTCATTCTGCAATGTCCATATTGTCTTCGGATAGGTAAAAGCTCCTTGATAGATAAAAGCAATAAGGCTTTAAAAGTTGGAGATAGTATTGGTTCTCCCCCCCCCCCAACCCTTCAGACAACTAAACAAAGAGTTTATTCAACCTAACCATGCCAAGCTGCTATCAACTTCTTTTTGACAGCGGCAGTAAAAGTTTTTACGAAAAATGTCAGCATTCAGGCTTTTCACTGCAACACGTCATCTGGCACCTGTGGATGGTAATTGAGCAGCAGCGACAGAATTTTCATTTTCGAATAGTCGAGCGACATTTCCGTCAAATCCGAGATACCCTCTCGGTAAGTGTCGCGCGAAGGGAGTTTTCTTCGGGTGACGTTGGGTGTGCCGAGCGAGAAAAGCGAGAAAAAAGACAAGCGACGTAAGTATAAGCAGTGCTTGCCAAAAATATCCATACGTATATACGATGATATTACTTTTGCGGTTACGTGACGTAATACTGAACAAAGTATAACGGAGCTGTCGCAATTGCTGAGAATATCATACACAACCAATTGAGAAATTCCTTAGAGTTTAACATTTTCAAAGCGAATATTGATGAATAGTCAAGTTATTGTTTTAACTGCCGAAAATAAGAATACTAGAAAAATATTTTTTAAACTTAACTATGAACGTAAATTGACAGAGAGAGAGAGAGAGAGAGAGAGAGAGAGAGAGAGATAAAGTAATTACAATAAATATGATTAATTAATATTTAATGTTTAATGAATATCGGTCGATTATATATATAGCGGCTGCAATCGACATGAAATTTATTTGAGAGAAATTTTTTATTAAACTATCGTGGAAAATTGTTGTTTCAACTTCCAACTGAAATTCCGATTCAATCAAACTTAAAATTACATTCAATGAAAATATGCATATTCGAAAGAAAGTTGAGGAGGAGACGCGTCATAAAGGAAGGATAGAGGGCTACGGCATTCGAGTGATATAGATGAATGAGAGATGATGGAATGGAGAAGGAAAACGAAAAAGAACTTGAGATAAGAAATTAACTCCAGCAGATTTCCCTAATGAGTTCCCTTTTATTTTAATCGACATGAGCGATGTCTTTCTCTCCCCTCCACAAATCGTCATCTCGCCTTTTTTTGCGCGTATAACGAGCAGCTATGAGATCGCAAACTAAGGAAGCTGCAAGATCTTGGCATATGTGCGCTCGCGCATTATTCTTAGGGAATACGGAACTTTTGATGTTTTTAATGACGAGGCTCACTGCGCCACTGAATTTCACAAAAGATGTGCCTTTTTTCCTTACTTTATTTTTACCTTTTGTCCTTAAGAACGGCATAAGTTTCTTTTTGCAGGTCTACTGCGCGGCTGGAGAAAAATAATTGGAAGCTGAGCAAACATAATTAACATCTATTCGCGAGCGTGAGTTTTCGAATATATCTGCAGGTTGGTTATACATGACGATAGATATAAAAACAATGGGCGCGAGTTGTAATGATAGGCTATACAATTGAAGCATAAGTAATAATAATGTAAAATTTGTTTAGCAAATATAAACACGATAAGTACGATCGGCTGTGAAGAAGACGAAATTTTTCTACCTTCTTATTCGGCTTCTCCTTATCCATCCAAACTAAAACAATTTCTCTTATGCAAAATGATCCCAAAATATCAGGATAGATATTACTAATTTTCCGGCTTCGAAATTATACCCTTATTTACGTATATAAACTTGTATAATAAATTTCATTATAGTTCACAATACATAATTATTGGTATAAAAAATTATCGACATTTATAATAGACTCAATACGTAACGTCAGTACTCAACTCTAAACACCTAATAGAATTATTATATATAATCGAGTATTATTATTATTATTATTATTATTATTTATATGCACGATTATCATAGAAGCTTTAAAGTGAATATTTCTTTGAAAAAATTTTAACAATATACTTTATTTATCTACACATTCAATTTCAAATACATTATTTTCTATATACTCAACTAAATGACAATGTTTGCCGTTTTATCCTTTTATTATAAATTGATTTAATTTATTGTACTTTTTCTTACATAAAAGTTTCATGCAATATTAAAGGTTCTTGTTTATTTTTTTGAAAAGTTTTTCTACAATCTACACTACATTATCGTACAGTATTGTGTGAGAAAAAAAAATAATATCATTTCGATTATACTCTCAATAATTTATACGAAATATGCCTAAAGTTGAGTCCATTTATTCATTAAATTCATAGGAAAACGATATTATCTTCATAATTAATTGTCCAACGATCTAATTATCAAGGCACACATATGATTTTCAGTGATCAATTTTAACGAGTAAAATCAATTCACCATAAATGCACCCAAGATACTCTAATTTTTCATGCCACATCAGAATATAAATATTTTACATCTTATATCCCATTTTAGCATTACTTACTTAATTGCCTATAGCGTAATAACTGAATTATTATTATTATTATTATTGTTGTTGTTGTTGTTATTATTATTATTATTATTATTATTATTATTATTATTATTATTGTTATTATTGTTGTTGTTGTTGTTGTTGTTGTTGTTGTTGTTGTTGTTGTTGTTGTTGTTGTTGTTGTTGTTGTTGTTGTTGTTGTTGTTGTTGTTGTTGTTGTTGTTGTTGTTGTTGTTGTTGTTGTTGTTGTTGTTGTTGTTGTTGTTGTTGTTGTTGTTGTTGTTGTTGTTGTTGTTGTTGTTGTTGTTGTTGTTGTTGTTGTTGTTGTTGTTGTTGTTGTTGTTGTTGTTGTTGTTGTTGTTGTTGTTGTTGTTGTTGTTGTTGTTGTTGTTGTTGTTGTTGTTGTTGTTGTTGTTGTTGTTGTTGTTGTTGTTGTTGTTGTTGTTGTTGTTGTTGTTGTTGTTGTTGTTGTTGTTGTTGTTGTTGTTGTTGTTGTTGTTGTTGTTGTTGTTGTTGTTGTTGTTGTTGTTGTTGTTGTTGTTGTTGTTGTTGTTGTTGTTGTTGTTGTTGTTGTTGTTGTTGTTGTTGTTGTTGTTGTTGTTGTTGTTGTTGTTGTTGTTGTTGTTGTTGTTGTTGTTGTTGTTGTTGTTGTTGTTGTTGTTGTTGTTGTTGTTGTTGTTGTTGTTGTTGTTGTTGTTGTTGTTGTTATTATTGTTATTATTGTTATTATTATTATTGGCCACATTGTGGATAAACGACATTCATCACAAGGTGCTCATCATTTCTAAGCAGACATGGGCAAATAATAAATAACAACATCTCTGAAATTCATTATAACGAAGTCGAGAGACGAAAATAAAGCCGCAGTGCGCAATCCGCGAACCGAATAGAATCAAACTTATCTGAAAGTGAGAGCTTTAGGGGTATAAGGTAAGACTACGAGTCAGGCCATTAGTATAATAAACGTTAATGATATCGGACTGCGCCAATGGTCGCTATGGCTTAAGGGCGCAGATTTCAAAGTTTCCGACAACACGGTATTGTAACTCCGAGTCGGAGATAAATTGAGTCCAAGGTTCAGCGAAGGAGGAGGTGAATGGAAGGAAACCTCAATTAGAGGTTAAGGTATGTAAAGACGAGCTATTTTCTCATGGACAATATGCACGTGGTAAGATAGGTAGTGAGGCAGCCACTAATAGTAGTGATAATACTATTCTATCATCGCTTCGATTCCATTACTTTCTACGGCCGTCGTTGTAATTTCTTTTCGAGTTTTTCGGTTGACAATTCAATGCGTGTGGGAGATGGTATTCACATCCTTGTGCGAATTTGTATTAATCGATAATGAATTATCGATAAACTTCATTGACATGAGTTTGCCATGAATTTCATTACTATATGACCTTGAAATTATTTTCATGATTATTATTCAGTACAACAACGAAATTTAATATCGGCACGAGACATACCTTTTTCATTTTCGACACTTATCTAAGAGACTATTATTAATAAATTGCAAATAAATTTAAAAATCATTTTATACAGTTGTAAAATATGCGCATTGTTAACGCATTCGAATAATTGACTTGGAATGACGAGAAAAATTAATTATTTATTCGCTATCCATTACGTAAATGATGCTTTTTTTTCCCTTCTTTTATTTTCCTGCCAAATACATAATTTTGTAATGATAAAGGTAACGATGATTAATTGAGCCAATAAATAATTAAGTATAATGGTATTGTTTTATTTAACGCTATTATGATTTGTTTAATTAATTTATAATTCACTTTTATACAGTATAATTTTAGCAATTTAAATATTTATATTTAAAATTTAACTTTTAACTTCCACGAAGCTAAAATAAGCGCCTCTACCTACTATCGGCATTGCACAAATAATATTTAATGATTATTAATAAAATATTACACTACAATAAGATAATTCATTGCGAGTATGGATAATGATAATTAGCCTACGATATAATGAGAAAATTCTGTTTTCAATGAAAATATTTCAAAAGTGGACAATAAGCATTATTAAGCTTAGATAATATTAATGCCATTAAAAATAATATAGCCACTGTGTTAATTATTGATCGATTTCGTGTATTCATTAATTAACAATTAATGCTTATCCAAGTAATTCTGAGCAATTGTACCAATCCGTATACTGAAATAACTTTTTCCCTCCATATCCTCGAGGATAGCCTGACGTGCGCCTATTTACAGGGAGAGTGATCCAACCTCTGTCTTCTTCTACTCAATTAACATTACCTAAGTTAAGTTATTTTAAGGGTGATAAAATAGTGTCTTGAGCTATGAGAAGTAAAATCTCGGGCTTAAAAGAAATTTCATTAAAGTTAATTAAATCGAATGCCACTATGCTGTATCCTAACATTGGAAGTGAAATTTTTTTGTGTATTATTTAATCAAGGGTATTTAGATAGTATTTTTTTTTTTTTTTTTAAATAGTTAAGTATATTGATAAACTATATTTATATTTTACAACCAAGTATTTTTACATTCGAGTGCTTTTTAAGGTTATAATAGGACTATTTCTTTGTTTTTCGTTTTTTTTTTTTTTTTGTTTTTGTTTCAATGTTCTTAATTAATTAATTTGTTCAGAAAGATAAAATTCATGTAAAACTCGATGAAAAATACACCAATATTTTATTTGAGGAGATTTTTAGATTATCATTTAATTAATTAATAATCTTCAATGTGTAATAAAATTTATAGCAAAGGTGAGATTACAGGTAAAGATACAAAAATTAAGTGGAAAGAAAGAGATTGTGGAGATTGGGCCGGGAAGGTGTGTGGAGAGGGGTGGGAAAGAAAGGAGCCAGTGAATGGGCAAGAATATTAGGCAGCCAAAGAAGAGAGAAAAAGAGAATATTAAGCGTAGAATAAATTATACGTGACTACAAAGTAAGAACCATAATATTAAGGAAGTGAGAGGTAAAATTAGTGAGGGAGAAAAGCAGAGGTAGAATAGAGGACAGATGTATGTCGAACGGTATATGTAAAAGCGAATAAAAGAAGCGAAACAATATAATATAGAATTAAAAAAAATGTTTAACTGTGTAAAAAGCCATTCAAACCTGAAACGGAAAGAAACTGTAGTAGAAAGGAGCTTTTAGATTATATTAAGTCAGACAGCGTCTCGCCTCATCTTTACACCCGCGACTTCTTTCATTCTATCAGCTTCTTTCTCCTGCTATTTATCTATCTCGCTACCTACCTGACTACCTACCTATCGACTTACCCATCTATCTGTCTATTAATCTGTTTATCTATTTATCTATCTATTTATCTATATATCTTATATATATATCTTACTGGGCTCCCCGTGATAGGAGCGCCTGCATATACGTACACGCACGCGCACGCTTGGACACGTACAGAGTAAGTGTGTGAGAGAGAGAGAGAGAGAGAGAGAGAGACGCGTGCTCAGTAAATTCATATCTCGAATAATTTTCACCCCCGCTGTTCTCCTTTCGACTTTCCACTGCAGAAGCTCTTGGAGCTGGTCGAGGTCGCGCTTTGGCCATCGGCCAACCTCCCTCGTCTTTCTCTCCATCGGTACATTCTCCCATCTCTTTCGCGCTTTCTCAAACACACTTTTTCCCGTCTCTCCTCCCAGGCTTCGCTTTCACGTTCAATATACATTTCATATTACAGAGGAGTCTCTTTTTTCATTCTCTATCTCTCACACTCGCTCATTGTTTCCCTTCCTTCCGCCTTTCTTATACAACTACTACCCTTCCCGTTGCCTCCCAAATGGAGTCATGAAATTCAAATGTTCCCCAACGAATTTATGATTGTTGAGAGGAATGTATGCGTTTAACTTTATTTAATAGGCCGCTAAAACTACCTGACGAGTTGTATGTTTAAGATGGTTCTTTTCGTAATTAAGCGGCGGTACGCTAAAGGGAATGAGGTAACGGAATAAAGAGAAGGAAAGCGCGAGACGTGGCCCGAGCGAGGAAGGGAGAAGAAGCGTAAATTCTAGGGCAATGATAAAGGGCAAAAAAAAAGTCATTATAAAAGTTCTGCTTGCTCAAATTAACGGCACCGGCAATGCCATTCTATAAAAAAAAAAAAATAAAAAAAAAAAAAAACCACTCCAGATTGACATGTAAATTAAAATGACAAAACTCTATCGAAAAAATAGAAAGTTTTGACGAGCGTAAGAGCATTTTAAAGATGAATACTCCTCGCATTCGAATGCTATGTAGCGCAATTTATTCGAAAATACTTGTTGTCACACAGTTCTAAGGCATCGTTTCACCTTTCGATGCTTACTTTATCTCTAACTTGGCCAATGTCGTTCGTGCGTACGTACGTGCGTATTTTCCCGTTTAGTCGTGATTTTGAATGGCTAGGTGGATAGAAATGGAAAAATAAGGAAATCCCGGGTGAAAATGAAAATTCCCGGACAAAAGTTGAAAAACGATGTTTGAAAAGAGCAGCAGATGTAAATAGAGGCGGACGAACTTCTTCCTTCTCCCGCCAATGAATAGTGCATGGAATTAAGAATTGAAGGACGACTGTTCGGGCGATGAAAAAGAGAAACAAGAGGAAATTAAAGTCGCCGATAGTTATCGCGTGCACATATAGGGTAGGGCGGCTTAAGGGCGCTGTGCCGGCGGCAGTGCGACGTGCGGCAGCATCGTGAGTTAGGTAGGGTAGCGGTAGGAGGGTGTGAAACGAGAGGGGGGGGGGATATGATAGAGAGAAAGAGAGAGGTGGAGAGGAGGAGGGGGGGATGAGGGAGTGAAAGAAGCATAGTCGGCGAGAAACTTGCGGTATAAAGTTATGAAGTATGCATGGGCGCCGCCGCAGCTTTGGCCAACTTGATACACGCTTTGACCGAGGGCTTGAAACTCTTGAAACTGATCAAAGTTTTGCTCGATATGTCGAGATTTGAAATTACGTATTTATGCAGCGCCAATTGGCCAGCCGGCGAATGAAAATTAATGACTTTGTTTTGCGGTACAATCGCAATTATGAAGCTGCATGAATTTCGGCAAATGAACGAATTGACAGTGGGAACGTGCCAATTATTAGTGGGATCGTTTATCTTTGGCCTTTGAAATTTACGGCTGTCGCTATTAACGTACGTTAGTTCATTGTTGAGATGAGTGAATGAGGAAGTTAAATTGAAAAGCTTTCGAAGCTATTTCACCAAGGATCCCCGTATACTGGCTCACTCTCGCTCACTCTCGCTCACTAGCAGTAGTAGTTGCAAACATTATAATCTTAGAAATCAATGAAAATCAATGGTTGATTATTAATTATGAGTAATTGTATATGAATAATGATGATGGAGGTGAGCGCGCATTAAAGAATAAGCGAATTGCCATGAAGTTACGTTAAATGATTTTACTTAATAATATTACGCATTTAAATGCATAGGCGCACAGAGAATTTGTTAATTTATGTCGATATATATCAGCTTATTGTTTAATTGAAGCTTAATCTACCTAAATATGTACTTTTAATTATACATCTACACACACACACACACACACACACACACACTTCAAAACAATGCACAATTTTTCTAATTTACGCTTTGATAAGAAATAATTATTTCGTCATAGTTTACGAATCTAACCATGAATGGTCTTCGTAAAACGGGAACAATCTATAAGCGAATGAACGAAATAATAGGCTTTATATTTCGAAATTTGATAGCAAAATAAACTTTTTATAGATTTTTCTTCTATACCCGCTACTTAGGAATTGACTTACTTTTTCTATTTTTTTTTTTTTTTTTTTTTTTTTTTTTTTAAATCGAAATAATACATTCGATCGTTAAAAGCAAGCGTCTGTTGTTTTGAAAGTGGAGCTTCATCGTTTGCTTACACAACGAGGACATGGAATCGCATCTTCAAGGGCGCTCGTAAATAAATGCCGTCCATACTCCCTCCTCGATCTAACAATCAACATGCAAGGAAAGAGAAATTAATGGAAAAGCGGCGAATCAATTCAGCGCGCCACCGAGCGATCGGCCGACTAAACGAAAATTGCCGCCATTGTTTAGCGCTATTTTATTATTCCACTCGTACGTAACGGCAGCTCGATACATCGAGCACAAAGTCGTCAGGGTGAACAAGTCCCGGTGGAAAAACACATCACTCGCATGTTGGCTATGGCTTTTCCAGTGACGCGCGACTCTAACGGCACGCGCGAATCACAAACGCCTCTTCTTTCCCCACCCCGGATTACCTCGGCCCAATGCTTTTTCTCTTCCCTCTTCTTCTTTTTTCTTTCTTTCATTTTGTTCTGTTTTCTCTTTTTTTTCCTCCTCCCCCATGGCTTTCGCACTTTTCCAGTACACTCTTTATTGTCCCCGTACTATGGAGTGCGAAGACCGGCCAAGCGATTTTTCCGGATGTCGACTTTTCGGGAAAACGCTGACGACGGGATGGACAGCGACGTCACGATGATAAACGCGCCGCAGACGAGTACTCGCGTCGACTAAGTGGCACTTTAAATTCTGACGATCGCTTATGCATTTCCTTACTCTAAATCTCGGATGCACTCGTCGCACGGGGAAGCGTTGCAAGTGGGTGTGTCGGTCGCGTCATTCGCTTAGCCAAAGACTTCGACGATGCTATTCTCGCACGAAATAACGACCTGGTGGTATGGCTGTTCTTGCGGGTGCGACATTCTCGACTTATTACCATTTAATTATAATATCCCGGCAGTACATTGTTGGCGTAATGCTACATGAGCTTAGGACTCGGTAGGTAAGGAGCGAATAAGCGAGAGCAAATTCCAACAAACGTTGACAAAATTTTGTCTTGTGATACGGTCTCTCTCTCTCTCTCTCTCTCTCTCTCTCTCTCTCTATCTCTCTTTTATTTCTTTTTTTTTGTATATCTTTTTTATCTTATTGCCTTTTCAAATCATTATTTGAGCAGTATAGGTTGCGAATAAGTTAAACAAGTTAGAGTTGAAAATGCGGCTGTTGTTGTAGCAATAGACGTACGAGTGAGTTGCGGATATCAACATTGAATTCAACTTTTTATGAACTAGTATTTTGTTTTGTTTTGTTTTTTTGTTTTATTTTGTTTGTAAAATTTAGTATATTCGTTTATATGTATTGTGAAAAGGAGTTATTTATAGAGAAAATAAGTGGGATGCTTGGTGAAAAAATTATATCCATTTCTTAGTCTTAATTAATTTAAGCAGGCGGGACCTCAAAATAATATATATGCAAATATATATAGTAAAGATATGAGAGTTATTTAAAATTATTAAATTGGTTAATAAATTATAAAGATAGAAAGATCGGTTGTTCATTGTTCGTGGAGCGACGATTCAGATAAGTTCATTTCAGATAAGGCAAAATTACATTATTGCCAGAGCAATCGATATTTCAACGAAAAACGAGCATTAATTATTCGACGTTTCAGCTTACATTACATCCCTTTGCTATCTGATATTACAATCCTGTTTACTACACGAGTATCCACCGTAGGAATAGAACATTTCCTTAGTTTTTGTATAAAGTAAAATTAATTGTACAAATTGTTTCGTTATTTAGCGAAGATGAAGTTTTCTTTCGCTTGTAACAACAATAACGTGAACGAAATCCGGTCGGACGACTTCCTCACGGAGCCCTACAATCCTTCCCGTCCCTCTCCCCCTCCTCCTTCACCCCTGGCCTAAATAGCTCAAGATTCGACCAGGATTCGATATCTCGAGAAAACAAAGGTTTTCTTTTCGGGCAAACAAAGCATATTTGAAAATGAAAGCAAGTGAATTAGATTATATTCTCGTGAAACGGAAATGTTGCTTCGCGTGTTGTTCGCACACCCTATTACGAAACAAACGGCTTCGTTCCTCCATTTTTTGCCCTTCGCATATAATAAAACAAACACGGCGAGATTTATTTTTCACTTATCCGTGCCACAATATTTTCACAATGCAAAAATTACTCACGACAAAGCCGTGGATCGTGGAAAGATACTCTCTACATACGAGGCACAAATCGAAAATACACATTACGTACGCCACGAGGAAACGCCGGATCACCGGAGTAATTTCACAATGTACTCGACATGTACGGCGTTGCATTGTCGAGTATCGCATGGCCAAGGGCATTTCATCCAGTGTGAAATTCGCATTGACGTATGAAAAAATAACACCAGCACTATAGCGAGTGGGCCGAGTAGTGGCGCATGCCGCACACGGAACTCAACGGGCAACGGACGCCAATGTACATGTCAACGAAAGATCGAAGGTACGTAGACTCGCGGCGGCCAATAACGAAACTACACGAGACCTTAAAACGTACGACTCGAGGATGGATTTAACATGGGCATTCGCTCCTCGACGGCATTCCGTAGGGCAATATTAGAAATCGCGCATCCAGCTCATCATGTCCGCGTGTCTTCTTCGTGCGTAGGTCGCGGTTACCAAGGGCCAAAGATCCAGGGCTTCTCGAGCGCATTAACGACGAATGAACATCAAAGACGAGAACTGCCGCGTGTCCGTGACAGCAAAATGTCAATGTTCGTTTCGAATATTCTCCGTCGATTGGATGACTCCGAGGACATTGACCAGGAGTGACATGATCCCACGCATCTGCTACCCTCGCGGTCCTTGATTTTCTTCGCATATTAGCGCTCGGCCTTTGACCATTACGAGCACAACGAACTTCAAATTCTCCCAGCTTCCGTAACGAAGCGCCAAATGCTCCAAATGCAATACGCTTGCCTCATTTCACTACTTTCAACTCGCTTTAAGTTCTTTAGTATTTCACTAAAACCTTTGCTCGTGAAACAATGCATTAAACAATGTACTTTTTTTCTTTATAAGATCTGCTATTTCGGAGAAATTCTGCCTTTTCCTACATTCGGTAAACGTAATTTTTATTTATAATATGGCGATACGATGTATAAAAGTCCTTTTAAGTGTTCATCGATATTGCCAATCGCATTACCAATAGGTTTTGCGTAATTATGCAAAAGCATGTTTACCAAACTCTAGCCCACGCCTAAAAATACACGCGTTTATCGGCGTTGTTTAGTACAAGCTAATTTGCATCACAATTGTTGGGCAATTGTACTAGCAATTGCACGCGTATGCGCAATTAAATAAGAATTTAACACGTTACAACTTTAAACGTAATTCATAGCTCTAATTGGGCTTAGTTTAATATTTATAGAGATACGATTGAGCTGAGAATAATGAAAACGGCAAATATTTAAAAAGATCCGTAATAGTGAGTTACGTGCATTATTGGGGTAAAAAGTCGGGCCGATATATCCATTAAAATCCAGGAGACTTGTAACGTAATTTACGATAAATCTCCCATATGGCACGAGAGAATGGACATATTGTCATTTTCCTTCTTTTCTCTCTCTCTCTCTCTCTCTCTCTCTCTCTCTCTCTCTGGAAGACAAGGTCCAAAAATCGCAAAACCCTCGCGAGCGATGAGACGAAAGATCCGCTAAGGCATTCGATGAGACAGCGGGCATCGCATCAGACTCATTGCCCATTTGGACGAAGCGCAAGAGCCATGGACAGACTGCGCGAAATCTCGATCCCAAGGGATTGTCCCAGCCCTCCCAGGCTTCTCTTTTTGATCTCGTGGGTCGCCTTCCATCGTCGGCGGCCACCCTTCACCTCCTCGTGTTCCCCCGGCGCCCCACCCCCACGTAGAAACCTCTATCCATCGGCGGTTCGAGGGCACTTACCTGAATATCGAAAACAATTTCAATTTGAAAAGTTTAAACGCTGGAGAGCCCCCGCGGAGAGCCGAGATGACGACGGCCAACGCCGTGGGGCTTCGTCCAAGCTATTTTAGATTTGGCTTTAATTTAAAACGTAAGGATCAGCGGTGGAGAGCCGACCACCGGAAATTCTCTTTCACATTTCAGTTTCTCGAAGCTGGATCGACTTAAGCGCGGTCCCCCGACGCTCTACACTCACTTCGCGTAAATTTCACTATTTGTCCAATAACGGAGATAAGACACGATGGGCGAATATAACATAAAATTGGGCAAGAGTAGATAGAACAATAGAGTTAGTGACGACTTTCTTTCGCCGAACGTGATAGCTTTACACACTATGTGCTTGAGTACTTTTCTGATTTTTTTTCCATTCCCCTACCTTTAACAAAGTTGTTCATCAAAAAGTTTGCGCTTTCGAAAACTCCACTTATCCACTCTTCGATCCATCCGCGGCCGCCCCATACATTCTCTCACCACCACCACTACCTATCGCCTCCTATTCTGACAACCCCCCCCCCCCGCCTAACCCGTCAACCGCAAACTCTATCATCGTTATCTCATAGACGGCCGGCCAATTTTTCCTATTTCCACACAGTACGTTTAGCGACAAAAATAAGCTCCACTCGTACATGGGCAAACATTCACTCGTTGACCGCTAAAGCTAATGGGAATAAAAATTCTTCGTCTCTTTGGGCAGTTATTCGGCCAGTCTCTGCTATTGTACTAGGCGCATCAAAGTAAAATAAATGCTACATTAGATTTTTTAGAAAAGCCTTGCTTCATAACCGAGAAAATGCCTTTCCGAACTCAATTAACTTTCCTATAGTGAACCAGACATCTCTAACTCTATAATCTACTTTATATTATGAATAAAACTGAATTCTGCGAATTAAAGCCGGCGATATAAAAAGTAAAGTTTTCGGATAATAATTTCTGGAGGAAGTTTGACGGACTATTATTTATCGCTGCTTTACGACATAATAATATTACGAAGAAATTTGACCTCACTTATATCTTCTATCCCATAATAATTCATCGATTCTACTTCTGTTTATCCATACTCTTTCAATATTATTTTACTATCTAGGGTTGCGTTTTTTCTTCTTTTTTTTTCTTAAAAAAATATCAACTTTTTCAGCTCCGTACTTTCTCCTTGGTAATAGCTGCCAGCGACACATTAAATAAAGTACTATTGACTTTTATTTCATCGCTAATTTAATATCCCCAAAATACCATTAGCTCTAACTAATTATATTTTTATAGAATATTTTCTTATACGATGCTCAAAGTGTAGCTACTTTTAAAATATATTTATACAAATCAAATATTTTATACGATTGGAGAATTGGGTGGGATAATGAAGATTTGTCGCGATTCACGCTGCTTCGAAATCTCACCACAATTTACATATCGTTCGACAAAGCCAAGTACTGAAAAATATTTCGGGGTCACTTCCATTATTATTGTCATCGGTTACTCGATATGCTCAAAACGTGACGAAACAGGCCGAAAAATTATTGAAAAATCTTTCGACCGTTTGAGAAGATTTTACTGTAGCATTGTCTCTGTATATCAATAACGGTGCTTCTCTTTCTCTTTCTCTCTCTCTCTCTCTCTCTCTCTCTCTCTCTCTCTCTCTCTCTCTCTCTCTCTCTCTCTCTCTCTCTCTCTCTCTCTCTCTCTCTCTCTCTCTCTCTCTCTCTCTCTCTCTCTCTCTCTCTCTCTCTCTCTCTCTCTCTCTCTCTCTCTCTCTCTCTCTCTCTCTCTCTCTCTCTCTCTCTCTCTCTCTCTCTCTCTCTCTCTCTCTCTCTCTCTCTCTCTCTCTCTCTCTCTCTCTCTCTCTCTCTCTCTCTCTCTCTCTCTCTCTCTCTCTCTCTCTCTCTCTCTCTCTCTCTCTCTCTCTCTCTCTCTCTCTCTCTCTCTCTCTCTCTCTCTCTCTCTCTCTCTCTCTCTCTCTCTCTCTCTCTCTCTCTCTCTCTCTCTCTCTCTCTCTCTCTCTCTCTCTCTCTCTCTCTCTCTCTCTCTCTCTCTCTCTATCTCACACACACTCACTCACTCTTCTACACTCGTCGACAATGGAGTATTATGGACTGTGGGCGACGACCAAACTTATCGTGCCATTGCGCAAAAACACCAACTGCCCGTACGCATGTCCACGTCAATGACCAAAGTGATATGTTGGCATTGCAGAAAATAGATATTTCGAACACTACAAATGCCGTGCCGATTTACATTCGGTGGACATATTGTTATGCGCTTAAAGGAATAATCGCGAACGTTCACTTACTTACCCCGTTCGGGTCTGCATTGCTATTTAGATATACGCGTGATTTCATAAGTCTCGAGTAACTTAAACAAGGATGGAGCATGGATACGGTGATGAGGAGAGGAGCAAAGAGGATTTACGTACTGTCTAAACTTGAGAAATGTCCAAGATTCGAATTAACTTTTGACGTACGAATAACATTGTGAGCTTGACAAAAGTTGCAGGAACGTCGTTCGAAGTTTCAGCGAATTAAGATTATTATTATCACGCGCGGCCCGTTGATTTCTCTCTTTTTTTTCCCGGACAAATACGTTAATGAAGAATTATCGAGTTTTAGAACTATAAGTGAGTTTCGTGGAGAGAATTCTCGAGGTTAGCAAGTGGAATGCAGTTGGGAGCATTATACTTGATATGTATTTTGGGAATAAGTTTGCGTGCGATGGGCTTACACAAATCTTGCAGATGTTGGATAATAACAAGTACCAGACCTACCGATAAAAGTTTAATGTTGAAAATTCATTACTCGTATAACATTGAGCATACTAATTACTTTACTTGGTATAAATAATCATGTCATTAACCACGATCTCGACAATATTTTTATCAACTTTTTATATCTTGTTGACGATGAAGATTCTTTTGATGCGGACGTCATAGATTAACATCTATCTAAAATGGCGGAGCAATGTTTTCTCTTACATTACTTTTTACAATGAAAATTAACACCGCGCGCATAAAAGTAATAAAAAATTATAAAAATAGCCGTTGAGTAGCAAGCATGAGATCTCAAAGGGATAGAAGACACATAAATTTTCATTAAAGCCTAAAAAGGATTTAAAATAAGCTCGGAAGATTTTATGATGGCCCCTAAAATCTCATGAGAAAGCCACTTTTCAAATAATTTAAAAAAAAATAACATAGCGAGGTCTTAAACAATGATTATTTTTTTATGGTAAACAAAGATAATTTGAATAATCGTCAGGAGCATTCCAATTGGCGCAATGAAGACTGTGCATCCGGAGAAATCGTTAACGCGCCATTATCGCACTTTAAAAAGGCCTTTTTGATACAATTCATTAGAAATGAGGGCACCCGGAGTAGCACATCGTGGGCGACGAACGTCGAGTGCGCGACGCCTCCAAGAACTGTTAACCCAATCAGTCAAGGTCATAAAAGTCTCCCCTAATGGGCAAAGCTAGAAGCACTTGTTCCAGCAAAATTATGAAGAAGTGAGCGTGAAAGCGACGAGAGAGTTTGCGAGACATACGGGCAGACCTATAGACAGACAAAGAGACAGACAGACAGACAGAGATATATATATATATATATATATATATATAGAGAGAGAGAGAGAGAGAGAGAGAGAGAGTGTGTGTGTGTGTGTGTGTGTGTGTGTGTGTGTGTGTGCGCGCGCGCGCGCGCGCGCGTGAGTGCGTACGCTAGCGTTCGCTTATGAAAAGAAAAGGAGAGAGAGTGAGTGAGCGAGTGAGTGAGTGAGCGAGTGTGAGGATGGGAGGGAAGGAGATAACGGGTGACAGAGAGCGGAGGGGTTGCCAAGCGTACAACACACGAGGATGTCGACAACAACGAAGGGGTAAAGTGCTGCTGCTGCTGCTGCTGCTGCTGCTGCTGCTGCTGCTGCTGTCGCTACCTCATAGATGAAGCTACAGCCGCTAGTAGATGTACTAGTAGCTTCGCAGGCACGTTCAAAGAGATGACAATTAAATATCGACGCTAGATCGGGTGTTTGTGAATATGAATACATACACGCAAATTGCGTTTGTACGTATGGATGTATAAGCGAGGGAGAAAATCAATAAGAACCGCCGGAACATATGGTTTGCTGTGGCACTCGAAACCGCGGGGACGTGAACAACTTGAAGCAGTCGGAGTACATAGCGGCTTGCAATTATGTATGTGTGCTTCGAGTGCACGGATAGACGAGAGGTCGTTAATATTACTCGTTCAATGAACAAATGAATGAAGAATGTTAAAAATTCAACAAAAAAACAAAAAAAAAAACAAAAATTTAATCGCATATTAATCCATCATGGGCAACATATCTATTTGTCAATGTAAGCTTGGGCTACATAAAATCAAAGGATTATAGTATCAAAGGAATTTATGAATTATGATAAAATACAAATATATATGCTTACGACTTAGGTCAGCACTTGAGTGCAACTATCATTGCATCGGGTCATCTCTCTCCAGAATAACTATCTACGTTTAATTAACTTTGCGCAACTCAGATTTTCTCCCTTTTACACTCCCTTTCTTACCATTTCACTCGAACCATACACATCCGCGCACTTTTCTCTCGCTCTTCTCTCTCTCTCTCTCTCTCTCTCTCTCTATCCATCTATCTATCTATCTATCTATCTATCTATCTATCTCTGTCCCTCTCTCCTCCTTTCTTCCTTTCCCTCTTCCTTTTCAACGGTATCTCTTCGTCTACGGGAAATAATTGCCGTGGATAATTACAGTGTTTTCATCTTCTCCCTTCCACACTCAAGATTTGTTTCTCTTTTCTTTTCAGTGTCGCTAGCTACTTTAATAGTGGTTTAAGTTAATAGCTTGACTATCGCTGTTACTGCTACTCTCGTCGTTTAGGCTATTCAATTTTCTCAGCTATGATGTGGCTCGAACAACTTGTGCATGTATAAATTAAAAAAAAAAAAAAAAAAATTAACTCTAGACCAACTTAATTAGTCATAAAGACTCGGATGTCTTCTTCTTTCTCTTAACTTTAACATCACTTGATTAAGTGCGCCGATTCTACTATCCAACGCTCCGTATTTTCAATTACTCCCCTCGAAATGAAAGATTTCTACCACCGCTAAACTTTACACCTCACCGATCTTACATCAAAAGTCTTACAACTTGTACTTCAAACTTATATCTTTTGCCGAAGAAAGGGAAGGAGAATTTAAAAAAAAGAAAAAGAAAAAAAAAAGAAAAAAAGAAAGAAAGTAAGATTAGGAGGCTGAGGTGAAGAGAAAAAACAATGGCCTTATGAGACTATAGTGCGAATGAGATTAAAGCATCGTCATTCTTCTACTCTCGTAATATACAGAAGGAGTGAGTAATAGGCTGACGTCCTTTTGCCCCCTCTAAGCTTTCTCGCCTTTTTGGCTGACTCGAAGAATTTTACTCTTCCGTTCGTCCTCGAGTCGCTGAAAATTCGCCCGAAATGATATGCAAGAAAAAAGAAGGAGTTTGGTTACTATAAAGTCGTAAGCCGCAAAATTTTCATTCTGCTAATATATGCTGAATACTTATTATGCGGACAGAGAAAGAGTAGCCAGCCGCGTAGATGAAAATGTCACATTGTTTAGAATGGCGATACGTTTATTAAAAGCAACAATAAAGCCCCCCCCCCCCGAGATCTAATAATTCATTTGGTTCAATTAATTACCGATTATAGATTTTGGCATAGATTATTATGCCGATGAAATTTAAATTACACGAGCATAAATGTTCACACATATATGGAGCTTATATGAATAATGTGTGTTGAAATGTCAAAATGCCAAGCTGCATTGACATATACTATAAGTACTATATGTATAACGAAAATATAAATATAAGTAATATTTCAAAGCTTTTATATGTATCGTTGTATGAAATTTAATAATTCGTTAATTAAATTGTTTAAATCTATGCAGTAAATGAGCGCAGAATAAGAAAAACCGTATAACAAAAGGGCAAACGCTTAGCCGTAGGTATGGTAATAACTATATGCCAGTTGAAAAAACAAAAAGAATAAAAAAAGAAAAAGCAAAAAAAAAATGCTAAGGTACTGTTATGCAATAAAGGAGCAGAGGCTCTTTTAAAACACGTATGTAAATTTTATATTTATTCTCTATCGACGAAATATTCTATACAATAATAAAAACTGACAACTCCGTGATAAAAACTTTTCAATGCTTTGGGATATTTTCACGAACATCCTCTTGTTCCAAATAAAATTTCCGATCGATAAATGAATGTTTTTCTTTTATATATCTCTCACGGTATAAGTTCATCATTTCCCAAAATAAATGTTGCGAAGCAGCCTCAGAGCCAGACGGAGTGTGTGTGCGTGAGTGCGTGCACGCGCCTGAGTGTATGAGTGGGAGCGAGGAGGGTGAGACCACGAGGGGGAGACAAACAGAAAAAACTGTACGGAAAATGGGGGTCATATACAGTGAGCCCGCAGCTTTTTCAATACATATTAACGGAGCGTCAACGCGATCTGGATTCGATGGAAGGATAATGACATTTTTCCATTCCACTGCTCTCCACTCTCTCTCTCTCTCTCTCTCTCTCTCTCTCTCTCTCTCTCTCTCGCCCCATCTTCTCCTTTCAGTATATCACCTTTTTGCCCGCTTACATTCCGGCTCTCCTCTCTCCGTCCCTCCCTCAAACTTTCTTCATCTATCTATCTATCCATCTATCCACCTACACTCTTATCTATCCATCTATTTATCCGCATATCCCTCGCTCTCTCCATACGTGAGCTACAAGTACGGCAAAGAAACTAAGAGGGATTGGTGGTAGGGGCGATTTGAGGGAGGATGGGGGGGGGAGACGATGTGCAGTGTATGTAAAAGAGTGCATAGAGCCAGCTAGTGAGAAACGCAGTTAAAGTGCCACAAGTAGTGCACACGTGAGTACTTTTGCATAAAGTGCGTGTGTATGCGCGGTACGGAGAAAAATAACGGAGACGTGATTTCATTCTATTTTCACACCCTCGAGCAAGACTCGCCTCTTCTTCGGCCACTGCTACTGCTTTTATTAGTGAGCGGGGTAACGTGATTTCGCAATTGAGACCAACTATTTGATAGGCGTGCCTGCCACCCCCCTGCCCACCGCCTAGTCGTCCCGCGTCATTTCCATCCTTGTGAAAATAACGAATGGCAAGGATCTTCTTTGTGGTCGGTGAAGGAGGGAGGAGGAGAAATTCAGGTTTAGCGTTGAGCATTATCTCGAATATTCTTTTCTCCCTCTGCTGCCGAGCCATTGAATGAGCTCCGAAGGACAATTTTACGTTCAAGTTTTAACCTGATAAAACAGAGCCCCAATCTGTTTATCGCTCTGAATAATAAAGCCGAAAAGTTTAAATTTTGTTTACACCGTTAGTCGGAGTTACACACATAAATCACTTGCTCATAGAGCCTTATGGATATAAATTTTTATTCCCGTGATTTAGCGACAGTAGACTTTAGGTAAATACAAACAAGCGGGAGGCAGAGTTTTTCCTTTATTAAAATACATATTCCGACTCTCCTTGCAAAACTTTGCAAATTACTCTCCACATCGTGGATTAAAAATTTATATTATTACCCCGGAACATCCAATATTTAAACCCATTCAACTGGTATACGAGATAAGGATCCGACGTGCCTTAATAAAATTAATATGTCTCGGTATATTCGCCGTTGAAAGAGGTCCCGGAGTATTTCGTTCGGAGCGCTATCGACGATAGCCGTCGACTATTATTGAAGTGAGTCGGCAAACTAAACGATTACAAAGTCTTACGAGCGAGTTCGTCAGCAATATACCATGACGCTCCACGCGAATTGCTTAATTCCGCTGGCGGGCTATTTTCCGTTAAGTGTCGCTCTGATATCGAGGCTGCCGATCAATTTCACATTGTCTCAGCGCGTTACTTGAGTGCACGGATAAGAGAGAGAGAGAGAGATATAGATAGAGAGAGAGAATGAGAGAAAGAATGAGAGAATGGGAGAGAGAGAGAGAGAGAGAGAGAAAGAATGAGAGAGAGAAAGAATGAGAGAGAGAGAGAAAGCTAATCTCTTATCGTTGTAATGCTGGGCATTATGTAATCGGGCTAGGAGGAGGAGATATCGAAGAATTTTCAGATGAGCCGATGATAGATGCGTAGAAATAGACTCGAAGGCTGCGTGGTTGTGCGCAGTAGCTTGGTTTCGAAAAATCGATCTCCAATGAGTCGATGTTACGATGTTACGATGTTACGATGCTAGGATGTT
The DNA here is from genome assembly GCF_000503995.2 of Ceratosolen solmsi marchali. Lineage (NCBI taxonomy): Eukaryota > Metazoa > Arthropoda > Insecta > Hymenoptera > Agaonidae > Ceratosolen > Ceratosolen solmsi. The sequence goes on from NW_011948428.1 coordinate 3,997,644, forward strand.
CGCTGTAACGAAGAGGCCAAACACGCAGTTATGTATATTACGTAGAGGCAATGTTCGCGCAATGGGCTTTAATTAGCTGGTAGTCTTTCGACTCTGTAAGCCTCTCTATAGTAGTAACGAAAGGTGCGATGAAAGGATGACGGAAGAGTAGAAGGCAAAAAAATCATTGTGATGTGATGGAAATTTTTAAACGAGGGCCTCTGATTAATTGAAAAATGTCTTTTTATACTTAATAAATGCACATTTGCAATTCTATTGTGCGTTGAAAATAAGAAATTCTATGCTAGAAATACGCCGTTAATGCTTATAGAAATATATTTATCATGGATAACCAATACATAAGCATTAACGAGCCGCGAATAAGATAAGTAACGTATCGTTCGAGCATATGATTACAAGTAATTGAACTTGTGAAATTAGAAGAGTAAATTTGAACGAATGTATGTTTTAACGATTTTTTAATGTTTAATTTCACACTTATGTGCATGGGTATTTGGCCAATTGTGTCGTTTGTTCGATCTATTAATCCTCTGTTTCTTCATCAAAATTCCTTACAATTACGACCCAACGAACTGACATGTGTGAACATGAAATATCAAATGGAATAATTGACCTAAATTACCGTGAAGTTATGACGTGTATCCGAATTGATAATGATATTTACCGTCATCAGTGGAAGTCGTGAGTAAGCCAACTTAATAATGCTCCTACATTGAAAATAATTGCGCCCTTCGTATCTATTTTCGTATTCGATTGCATAATTGAACTTAATGAAATACCGCCAAGAAGAAGAGTCTTGTTTGTATCGATCGATACTACATAGCGAATATTCTAAGAAAAAAAAAGAAGAAAAAAAGAAAAAAAAAAAGAAAAAAATAATATTAAAAGTCATCATGATAAATAATACTTTCTTCTCAAAGCTCGTGAAATCTAGTCGTTACGATAATGTCCAGGTAATTACATCGGCGACCAAACAATCGCACGTTTCAAATGCATTTCAGAACTTTGTAAAATCATCGGACAATACAACAATCGAAAAAGAAGAAAAAAATGAAATAAACCATATAAAAAAAAATAAATAAATAAAGACCCTTAGAAACTTATCAAATTTAACAATATGTAATACCAAGGCATTCTCATCGACATACCTTATACACATACACATGAAGAAATTAGTCGGAATATTGTTATAGAGCAAACCTGCATTTTAATGCCATACTCCGCAGAATTGTTGGTTGTTTCGTATTGGCCTGTTTTCCCTACCTATGAAAACAAAAAACAAAACAAAAAAACAAAAAAAAAACAAAAAAAAAAAACAAAAAAAATTCCATTTCCAACACCGGGGAAAGGAAAAAGGCAAGAGGAGTCATGAAAAGAGAGCAGTAAATTACTCCTTTGGGAAAAAGACAGAAAAGTAGGAAAGATGAATAGAACCCAAGGGGGTGGTACGAACCCCCTGGACTAGGAAAATGGTATGGAGGTCGTGCCGATAGGTGAGCGCTAGCACATATGACGTTCTCTCGCTCTAGACTTTGAAAGGTTTTGCCAGCATTCGCAATCCCGGAGTCGGAAAAATTATAGGGCATTGCTTTTAGTTGCTCTTCCCTATCCCGTCTGCGAGCATTTTTCAAAGTAGAATGACTTTTCATATCTCTGTCTGTCTGCTAGATTCGCGTTTCTCGACTATTCCAAATTAACTGCCATAGAGTTTCATATTATTATATTTTATACAGAGAATTAAATTAAGACGGGACATTGATTTTTTTTATTTTTTGTTTTTTTTTGTTTTTTTGTTTTGTTTTTTGTTTTTTTTTTGATTATTCATAAATGACTCTAATCATAAATGAAGATTCTTTCTTAACCTTTTATTAAAAATTGCCATATTTCTTTGATAAATGCTACAAATTTTATTCTTTAAAAGTACCAATAATATATATATATATATATGTGTGTGTGTGTGTGTGTGTGTGTGTGTGTGTGTGCATGTATCGATAACTCGAGAGTCGACTATTGTCATTATATTTTGATAATTTTGGAATGAAAAAAAAAAAAGAATTAATAAATAATAATAAGATTATACTAGAAAACTAATTTTACTAACTATTCTTCGATACCAAAAAATGTTTATGTTGAAAAATACATCAGTCGATATATCCGAAGAGTGCTAGTTACAAAACTATTTTCCAATTTTCTGTCATTATGTTTGAATTTTTTTGCAATCATAAATAGTATTTTACGTAATATTGTTAATCGTCATGCTGAGCAATAAGTTTTCGTTGTGCCACGCGCGCTAATAACAATAGACAAAAAAAAAATCTCAACTATCTTTTGTTCGTTATTCACTTTGAATTAACTCGAGAAGAAGAAATAATGTTCGTTGAAGGCAAGCGAACTGCAGAGAAACTCAATGCAAGTACTTTGAGAGAATGAGAAAAGGTAGAATGAAAAAGAAGTATAAAACGCTATGGGAATGAAAAGCAATGAGGATATAATTGCGAATATCGAAGGGAGTAGATTTTAAATGGTGACATTACCGTTAGAAAATAAAATTTCTCTTCAAAAATTTCATCTCTCATCTTCTCATGCATTATCACAGGTTATTGTTTCCATCTGACGAATTTGTAACTCTTCCGTTAAACACTATTTTAGAAATTCATCAATATTCAAACATGAAATTAACTAATAAATAAAGTACATTTTCGCATGCTTAAATTGCATTTTAAAGTCACATTATTAAAAAACGACACGGAAAATATAATAAAAAGTATGAAATTAATTTCTTTTATATGTGAACTACGTTTTATAAGGCTAAACGAAATTTTCAACAACATTATTGTTATAAATATAGGCTCCTTGTCGCTCGCGGATAATTTCGCAACTTTTATGGAGAATTTAGTTCGAATTCCTACTGTTGACTTTTCGTAAAGCGAGCTTTTTTCCGAGTTGGAATTTGCGATTGACTTTATTTGTAAATAAACCGTATATAGTGGATGTATTTTTGAAATTTACGTACTTAAAGGGTAGTAAGAAATCGGTAGCTAAACAAGTTTATATTTCGATTGTACTTTATCTATTATTTATATTGGCGAGAGTTCATTACTATAAAGTCTTTAATTGAAATGAAATAAGTATTAATGGAAGATTATTATTATATAATTTCTTTGTCTGGAATGAGAAAATAAATTTTATCATTTACAAAAGTATGTATTTACCGGTTAAATCCGCAAAAGACGTATCATTAATAACAGCTACGCATACTTTGGCTCGGCAATTCTACTAAATTTGAAAATAACAAAGATCCACTCAATCTATCATATATGCAAGTCGACAGACAAACAACATTGAGAGACAAATACAATAGGATTAGAAGAAACATAAGAGCAGGTTTTCCCTCTCTCTCTCTCTATCTATCTATCTATCTATCTATCCATCTATCTATCTATCTATCTATCTATCTATCTATCTATCTATCTATCTATCTATCTATCTATCTATCTATCTATCTATCTATATATATATATATATATATATATATCTTTCCTTTTTTGTATTTGTATACCACAAGTATGACGGAATAGAAGTCCACTAATGCACGTTGTAAGACGACGACGTGTCCCAGCATATTAAACCGGATTTTCCGCGTGGCCGCAAAATCGAGACGACCTTATGCAAGGAACGACCGCGGGTATTACTCCACGACAAGGAATAAAGGGAGATGGATACCCTCGCTCCTTCTTCCGGTATCGGTCGCTAGATACTGAAAAGCGAGCCAAAGATTTCAAGAGCTTCGTCGAATGAGCGCTACGTTGATGGAATCTCTTATGAAGCTATATCATCGCGATTAATTTGGTTTTCTTCTTTTTCCCAAGCATATCCATAATTTCCCTGATAATATTTCTCATTGCATCACTCGTGAATATGACAATCCGCTACGAGACTCCACTTCATTCCTGCATTTGTCAAGCATCCCTGAATATACATATACACACACACACACACACACACACATATATATATATATATATATATGCCATTGTGCACAATAGTGTACTCAAATAAATAAATAATTAAGTAATTAAACATATATATATTTCATGGGTAATATTTAGGAAAAGATTGTTTTGTTTGGCCTTCGACACATACAAGTAAAAGGATTTCAAAATTAAACGAAATGTTTGCTCATACTATTTTAAGAATAGCTAACGACTATTTAGCCTCTCGTGCAGCTTATTTGGCAATCGTTAAGTTTACATAAAATATAGAATAAAAGATTATTTGACAATGATTTAAGCTATTCCAAGACATCGAAGGCCTCGTATATATATATACATATATTTTCGATTTTAGATTTTAGATTTTAGATTTTAGATATTAGATTTTACGTATTTTACGTATTAATAAATCTCTGTGTTACGTAAAGAAACTTAAATTTCAGAGACGTTGAAAATAAATCCAATTAGGATTTCGATAAGAAAAAAAGCCTTTATTCGAATTCTTATGTATGTATGAACGAAAAGTTTATGTATGTATTTATAAAATCTAAAATACCTTATATTATAGTAGAGTTTAATGGATTTTTTTTTAAATACCAATCCATCACATAACGCGGTAGAATATGATTTAATGTTCTGGCTATTGAATGAAAATTTTGTCAAACGCTTTGTTTTCCTTTATATACAGCTTTACTATTTTTTTTTCTCTTCTTCTTCTCCTCTGTTTTTTCATTCAATTTTCTTATATTTCATTATGTTTACGTTTGCTATAATAAAGTTGTTGGCGACGGAAATAGAAATCATTACTCTTAAAGACGAAATGTTTAGTTTCAATAAAATTTCAATGATAAAGTGCCTATTTCAATAGTTATGAAGCGAGTAATGAAATTCTTAATAACTCTTTCATATTCGCCATTAAGCGTTTCAAAAATGGCGATTAATAATAGCTGCAGAGTTAAGTCCGTCAAAAGCATCGTATTTGAAATTTTATTTTTCAAAGCTCTTAAAAGTCTTGATTAGCACAATTCAGCTCGTTTAAAATCCTGGACGTGGGATAAAAATAATTTAATCAAATAAAGTAATGAAGAAATACAACGGTAATTTGAATTAAAGCCTTGGAGATAACGCTGGTCCAGGGAAGAAAATCCAGAGTGATAAAGCGGCCAAATTATAGCCCGACGAAAGAAATAACAATCAATCTTTCTTCCTTAATCGACTTTCATCCTCGCGTCGTCCCCCTAATGATATTTAAAAAGACGAATTTTACGGTAATTAAGGGCCGAAAAATCGACTCGGCCACCGACGCCTCTTCTGACCACCGTCGGGTGCTCCCTGGCGAAGCTCGATTATAGAGGTGGTTGATGGGGCGGGGGAGGGGGGGGGGGGGGGGGTAGGGGGATTGGGCTCTTAGAATGATAGAGTGGTGGCCGATGGCGTGTGTTGGAGGGAAGGAAGGGGAAAAGTACAACGGGAATGGGCGTTAATTAGCGGTGCCGATGATGAGTAGCGCCCGTAAGCTCGAAGGCCCGTTGTTTTTCCCGCCACTTCCGGTCCACGCGACACGTCGAGGCAACCGCGCGCGAAAGCTTAAACAACCTCGGCGGCCCTCGCAACCCGCTCGGCTCGGCTCTTTTAACAAAGACGGACTAACGGCGAGCTCGCGAAGCCGGAAGGATAGAGCGAGGAATGAAGAGGCGAGCGAGACCGAGTGGGAGCTGCGAGAAACGGAAGGGATTTACGGGACTTGCGGGATTTACGAGGAGGAGACGACGGGAGCCCAGCTAACAGAGAAAGTCCATTTATAACGTATAAGACTTGACTTTTTCGGGCTCTTTATTTTCAGCCTTATCTACTTTTTGCCCCCCCCCCCCCCCTCCCCTCACCCCACCCCGCCCCCCACCCTTGCACTTGCTCATTTGACTTGGAATTCCGATGGATTATATATAACAATGTTTTTGTCCCGTTGGTATCGACGAGGTTCGACATTCGAGGGGATCTATCTCATGACTTTTAATGGCACTAGGGCCTTTCTTATTTCTTTTAATTTTATTTGCAGTTGCGCCGCGGGCGGCTATAGATTTGCCAATTGCAGTTAAAGTCGCTGCATCCCCGTCATACGACAGCGAGCAACGGCTTTATTTAAGTATTTAAGGCAGCATCTGCAGGAGATGTTGTAAGCGTATCTTTTATTTCGGTCGTAGTCGGGAGGCTGCATTCTTTTCGATTAAATTTCCCATTAAATAGACATTTTGGCAGAGATTCGCGCCACGTTTACGATCGCGCCCAAATGTATAAGCAATTTTCTGATGAGCTTGTAATAATGTTGCGACGAATTTTCCTTTTCCACGAGCTACGTGGCAATTTTGCGACGATGGCTAATTCTTAATGTATGAAGAAAAAAGTGAACGTAATTGGATGTACAACTAAAACTGCGCGCCCGTTCATTTTATCATTCGTCAGCAAAATGCAAACGCCATCTTGTATGATGGTGTTTTATGGGAATACGTGAGTGCGCCTTCGTGCTTTCGTATACATAGGTGCGCGGGCGTTTGTGTCGGAATCGCGGAGGCATTATGCATACCTAGGACGTGATTATTAGAATAATCATGGCGCCGATTTATTGCTTCAGTTGCTTTCGTATGAGAATGTCAGCGATTTTCAAGCCATGAGAGATATTTCAGACTGGAAGAGCGCACTTTAATATATCACACAATTGAACTTGAATTTTTTCGCTTAGCTGCGTTTCTTCTTCAATTTAAGATCTCGCGTGGAAGTGATTTTCATACAGATTATTATTTTATCCCGCCGGAAAAGCCGATGCCTTCATAGCCTCGTGCTCTTAAATTCATCACGCTAATTCCAGCTTTCGCCTTTAGAAATTCTGCCCGACTCTACTATTTTTCCAGCCCAGTCGCGCCTTCGTCATTATAAAGCGCGCGAGTTTTCGCCCAACCGCGTCCTTATTACGGCAAACATCCATTCGGCTGCCCGACGCATCCACGACCAACGTAAAAAAAAGAGAGGAGGGGGGGGGGGGGGGTGAATAAAAACATTGGTCCATGCAATGGCGAGCTTATTGCGCCCCCGCGAAACGCACAATACAAGCCGCAACGAGTCTCGCGCACCCGCTCCCCGGGCAATCGACGCGGCAATTATTCGCTGAGAAAAATTCGCAGAGCTCCAAAAGCAAACCCTTGCCGTAACAAACGGCTCGATTAGAGGGCATACATGGCCGGCCCTGGCCCTTCGCAGATAACGGGACGAGGGTTGCACGGCCGGTAAACGCGCGATTCCGGATGTCATTGATCCCCGAACGCTCGTCCCTCGCTGCCAACTCGGCGCGTCAGCCACAGAGATCCGGCCATTGTCTAGTCCCCCCCCCACCCATCCTTACGCGTCAGGGCACGATTTAATTAACCTGCGAGTGGAGGCCGAATTTGCTAGCGGTCCCCATTTTCTAGTGGAACGCTACGAACGAGGTGGCCGTTGGTGAACGAGGGCCGAAAAGAGGAAGGGGGCAAGACATCGGGCCGAATCTCGCGTACACTTGTTCGTTCTATGAGCTGCCGAGACTTTTGACATTATGGTCGGCCCCCCAGTGTGTGGGATAAGCGGAAAAATGGAAAAGTTTGTAGGACGTGTTTTTTTGACATGTCGGTGTGTATGGCGGTGAATGGAACGTTAGTTGTTTCGGTAGTTTGGAGTGGGAGGGAGACAGGAAGAATCTGTGGTTATGTATTTGTGAGGGAGAGAGTGAGGGGGAGGGTGGGTGGGGGAGGGGGTGGGGAGGGGGGAAGGAGGAGGGAATTTCCTGTTTTCGAGGGCAGAGCCAACGCGGCTTGCGTAGAAAAAGAGTTTTCTCTTCTTTTCACGAAGCCGGCTGTTTTTAATATCAAAATATACCAACACTCGAGGTATACCTTTTTTAGGCAGAAATTTAAGCATGTTGTGCACTTTATGCGCAGTCCACTATCGCTCATCTTGTTTTTATATATGATATTTTTAATGCTCTTGTACTTTATAAAAATTTTCTCTCCTAAGTTGGATTGACGACGGTCGTATAGTTATAAAAATGAGCACTGCTCTCTTATTTTCCATATGCGTTGAAAATTGTTACGGCTCTTAACGCGGATTCGAATCCCCCCCCCCCAATACTGCACTCGTATTTTACAACAATAGAATAAATATTTTCCTACTAATTAAGCAATGCGCTGGTATATTATATTTTAAGTAGCACAATATTCGGTATTTATTCATTTAAATTTTCGCGCTTGATTTATCGTTGGGAATTGAAAATAAAAAAGAAGATATTTCCAAAACTTTTTTCACTTTTTTGAAACACTTATATGAAATTTTCCCCGCCGAATTATATTATCAATGTTATTATAGTACGTGTAATTAGATTACGTGAATAATTGACGTAAATAAAATTGAATCATGGCATCATCACGTTCTTAAGAACTTATTGTCCTGAGAATTTTAATACATCGCTTTAATGCCAGATTTTCAACTACGATTGTGCGCAATATGGTTGTTCCGGGAACTATCGAATATGCGATTTGATAAAAGGAAATTAAAGTACGTACATAAAGTAAATTATCGGGTGTTCGGCAGCATGGAAAAGCTTTTGTACTCGATTATATCTATAGAAATTAATGAGTTACAAAAACGTTTGACAGCTTCGTGCTCATTCTAATATTATATCGCTTCTTTTAGCGGTTAAGGTTAGTACGGTAAGGTTAGTTAAATTTCCCATAGCCCATCATCGAAGCATTACGTAAAAAATTACTCTATCAATCCGTCCATGAGCCTCTCGCTTCTCTTCATCCTTTCGTTCTCTCAGCCCTCTATATTTTTCCGTAGCCGACTTTTCATAAAACATTGAACATGGTTAGCGAAAGCATCGGGGCGGCCCGAAGGGGCGGTGGAATATGGCGGATTGGGGTTGGACAGGAGAAACGGCGACGAGGAGCTAAAAGAGAGGGAGCTAAAACCCACGGGATCGAGTCATAGTCACGAGCCTCCGTTACAAAAAGACCCGCATAAAATTCGATTTCCGGTACTCGCGGGACTTGTCTGCTTACTTCGCAACAATTTCCGTAGGTGTACATCGTGCCCCAGGAATCAGTCCGAGCGAATTTTAAATACTGCTGATTTAGCAATGAGCCGAGCGATCGCACCTTTCGCGGTTCATTATAGTGCCACATAACACATTATTACATGGTTGTCTTGGGGTATATTGTTGTAGGAAGCTCGGGCGATGTGTTAAAAGGCCATTCAAATGGAGAGTCACCTGGATCGGTACTGAATTTATTGCGCGACTCTACGTCTGTCTGTCTGTCTGTCTGTCTGTCTGTCTGTCTTGTCTGTCTGTCTGTCTGTATGTCTCTGTCTCTCTCTCTCTATGTGTATGTGCGTGTGTGTGCGTGTGTGTGTGCGTGTGTGCGCGCGCGCGCACCATTAATTGTGGCAATTTACGTTACATTACTTGCGAGTACTGGGAAAAGTAATTTCTAGAAATGCACCCATAAGATTCTTAAGTTTATAACTTGTATTACTCTCAATAAATTTTATAACTCAGATAATCTTTTAAAGTTCCATAATGTATGGGTACGCTTCGAATATATTACAATAGAAATGATTACGCACGACATGTACTGTTATATATTTATTCCATGACCATAAACAAATTGTATGTTTTATGAATGCTTTGTAAATACTTCAATGTATAATAAATGCATTTTGCTGAATGTGAGAATATATATATAGAAAAATGATATTTCAGACTTAAAAATGGCATCGATAGCTTTAATGCGCCATATCTACTACTTCAATAGCGCTTGTAATAAGTGAATTTATTCATTTGTCCTGATATTGTTAGGCGAGAATTCTTAATTTATAAAATTAGCTTCCGATCAGTGATTAACGGGACATTGTAATAATTTAAATTATTTGATTGCAATACCGCTGTAATATAATCTGGAAAATTATCTTACGTATTGTAAAAGGATTTAATTGGTCTGTAATGCCAATTATGAGAGAGAAACATAGAATAGCTCGTAGAATATACCGAATGTAAATTAAAAATATTTATATTGTAGGTGGTTATGTGTAGTATATTATTTATCATAAAAGCAGTTCGTTATTACTGAAAAAACATCTTGAGTAATTAATTCGCGATTACTTTTAAGCATTTCAAAATCAATATTTTGCGAGTCCGCTTCTTTGCGATCATTAACTGTATAGGACGAGTATAAAAATTCTATCAGCCCCTTTTAGCTAACCTACTTTTTAGTATCAATGCACACGGGAAAACAGAAATTAACTCGTTGGCGTTGATTAGAATATACGGAGAGTATGGACTCGATACAGTTCGCCACGCTTCTAATGTTGATTGCAAAAAGCGCGCATGCGCGTACTCCAGCTCCTGACCTGCGATGTTTCATTGGCCCAGATTAGTCGTATGAATGGGCTTCTCTACTTCTCACTCGCGAGCACATACTTTCTCTCTCCCTCTCCCTCGCCCTTCTCGCCTCTTTCGCGCTCGAGAGTTCACTTCATCTCTTTCTCTCTCTCTCTCTCTTTCTCTCTCTCTCCTTCTGTTTCGCATGCTCACTCATCTCGATTGTAGCATTGCGTAGGCACTGAATAGCCGAATGGATTATTGCTGGATTGTCTGCCTTCTATATATATATATATATATATATATATATACACACATATATACGCGCGTTGTAACCTTTTCGCACTATCATCTACGTCATCATTGAACTTGCTCGTCGCTGCCGACGGCGCCGTCATCCACCGAGAGATTAACCCAAGCCTCTAACAATAGCAGAAGGAATAGAAGTTGAATGAAAGCGCACTCACCTTGAACAAAGGATGATACGTGGTCACATGAAATTCTCAAATGGTCAGAATTTTAATAACACTCGTATTGTTTTGTATTAATGCACAAACAAAATTGATTATTAGTTGGAGCGTATATATTAGAGTTGCTTTATCGGTGAATGAAAAAAAATTTCACCTTCTTCCCTCGAAATTCTCTTTTTTTTTAATTTTTTTTTTTTTTTTTTTTTTTTTTTCTTAAAAAAAAATGCGTAAAAGTCAGCTGATTAATGCACGTTTCTCGAGCTCTTAAAATACAAGTAAATTGTAAGCCGGTAAATGTCTTTTGAGATATATCGAACTTATGGAAATTCTTAAAAAATTTCTTTTTTTATCGAGCTTATAAGTAATCATTGTTAAGTTTAAGAATTTTCTTCCATTACTAACGATCTTTTGATCGCTTCATCGTACTTACAAATGACCACTTTTGCATTTTTCATATATTTAACGATATATCCCATCGTTAGACAGATAACTATCGTTCTTTAATCACTTGAAATCAATACAAACTCTCGGCTCCTTATATTATTATGATAATGTTTAAAACAAAACAAAAAAGAAAATCAAACAAAAAAAAAAAAAAGATAAGAAAAGACAGCTATTATAATCAGCAATTAATTGTAAGATGTAATTTGGTGCTGCGAATTAAAAAGGACAAGAAAGAATTAGAAATTTCCAGCTGTAAACTACAGCTGTAAGAATAAAGAATGGAATAAGAAGAACGACGGCATAATAAGGAAATAAACACACGAAAAGGAAAAGTTCCCCCTCAAGTACCAACCCTCTCGGAGCTTTAATTGGCCTGCCGTTTGTTTAATGTAAAGTACACTTTCGTCCGTGCCAGCGTTGCCTCGCAAGTGAGCTCGCTTACCCCGAAAAAGCGATGAGAGGGAAAAAGGAAGCAACACAGGGACAAGCACACGGAAAAAAAGTGGCGCTCGGTAGTCCTTAAAGACGGCGAATGCGCGTACCGTTTATTAAGTCGACGGGAAGGGGTAGAAGTTTAACGGCCCGGGGGATGGTTACGTAACGAGCACTCAAAGGGTTGCACCCTTTTTTATCCGAAACGATGCTAGTCAACTTGTGTAAGCCGTGCGCTGTATGGAGCGTAGCCGGGGCGTAGAGGGGAGGGGTGTGTGCGCGAGTGGACGAGGAGGGAGGCGCGGACTTTTACACCTTCGTACTCTCCTCCCATAAGTTTCATCCAAACTTTTCTCTCCTCCCGGCTCCTAATGTGTTTGCCTTTTATTTAGTTTCTTATTTCGCTTGGATTTTACTTGGGATTTTCGTCATCAGCGCGTAAGCCAAGTGGCCGTGCTCGGATACTTTGCATATTTGCATCTGCGGATATTGGCTCCGGGGAATGGCCTTGTGTACTTTTCCTTTCCCCGGTGACTTTCCTTGATTTGGGCCGAGCAGCACTTATTGCCGTTTTATACGAAAAGTTCCCCGTGTCCGAAATGATTTTCCGGTTAATAAATTTGGCAATTTTAATAGCGAGTCCGGGACATTCGATCTTCCAACGAGGAACGACAAATATTCGTATCTTTCACATTTCATTGGCATTGCATCCTGGGGAAAAACTCGGTTAGACTTTTAGAGGACATTTAACGATTTGCGTAAATCGCCGAGGACGGTGCGTAGTACTTGCGAGTGGGTGTTTGCGTTTTAGAGATATTTTTAGTAGAAAATAGCCCGGAGATTGGGGCTAATTTTTTTCTAATTTGATCATACATGACGCTGTTGTGATGCAATAATGGGTAGTTGAGAATGAAAGGTAAAAAAGGTAAGAGAAAAAGATGAAAGATATTCGATAGCGTGAAACGAATGTAGGAAAGCACAACAACTTTGCTTGGTGAGAAAGTTCGTTGCTATATTACCAGGTACCATCCTCGAATCTTGCAAGCAGTTATATTTGTACGGATAATCGGTAAATTCGTATTTCGTATAAAAATGTAAATATATGAATGATAAGGCGAGATAATATTCAGAATTTTCACAATCTGAATCTTACTAATGTATATTAATTGTAAATTCAGAATTTCACGTATCACTGTTAAACTTTGGTTTCGGGAGATCGGTTATTGTTGTAAATTGATGGCCTTAAATAAACAAATTACGATATCAACGGACGAGGTTATTTGACACATTTATTACAAATCGTCAGTTTAATAATTTGTTTTACGGTTTAATCATTGAATTATTTCAATTAAATATTTAATTATTTTATGACTATAGTATACACATATGTAGAGCGTTATAAACACGAGCGTGCGCACGCGCGCGCGCACACACACACAAACATAATAGAGTTATTTATTTATTTACAAACACTCATACGATTTTGTCAAGTTTTTAACAAGTTTTCTTCTAATTTATAGCTAAATCTTAATTAAGGAAACTTCATATAAATTACTTTATAGACTAGTTAAAATCTCTATTTTTTTTTTTGTTTTTTTTTTGTTTTTTTTTTTTTTACGAAAGTACTTAATTACTCTAGACAAAATGAAGATTACGTTGGAAAACAAATGAAATTAATTATCTGTACAGAAGGTATGTTTAACATTTATTAATACTACCGATTGTTTCGCGAAGGTGAAATTCCGAAAAATTATTTGCCGCAATAAATTTGCGACCGATAAATCTAACTGCATTGTATTTACTACACGCTAATACTTTATTGGAAGCAAATGCAATCGAAAATTTTTCTACACACAATGGCAAATTAATAAAAAAAAAAAAAAAAAAAAATAACAAAAGTACAAAAATTTGTATACAATGCACTTATATTTTCCATAATTGTTGAAATTTCACAATAGGGAGAATTTGTAATATATAATATCTTATTGTAATATAATATCTTTGGCATATTTGAGATACTCGCGTGATTATCACAATAATTACGAGACGATAAAATAAGCAATGATTAGGCAAGAAGTAAAATAAATTCCTTTGTTACTATAAATTACAACCAGCGAACATAGTAGGAAAAATATTATTCAATCTGATCGATGTTTCGCCAAGAAAAAATGAAAACTTGATTTAGAGATAAGCATAAAACGTTCATTCGCCAATGTTTTTACGTTACGTAATTTTAAAAAACGCGCATAGTTCGTCAAGTAAAAAGCATCGCAATTTAAATGTAAGATCTTGAATGTAAAATGCCCCTAATTACGCAGAATCGGCTTGCACTTTTGCTCTCATCTCAAAATGAAAAGCTCAAGGAAAGTTAACCGGCTCGAACGGTGTCGTAGGTTTATTGTAACTTTCACCGGTCGAAGTATTTCTCGCGCCAATCATCCAAGCCACCATTAATCGAGTTTTTGTCAAACGGAGCTGGAGCTCGATAACAAACCGGAGAAAGCAACTTCTCGGAGATCCCTTAACACTGATTTTCTCGTTCTTGCGCAAGAAATAGTCAAAAAAATGATTTCAGTACGATATCTCCATCCTCTCGGTCCGACTCTCGGTCCGACTCTCGGTCGTCGTCCCCTTCGCAAGCTCTCGGGATGCTGCTTTTGTCTCCTAGTTTCCTCGGACCAACTGGACTCTCGTGAAAACAAGCACGCGCTGGTATTGTTGTGTCGGCAGACGGGTACGAGGACCGGCCACACTCGAAGGATCCATCCTCCGTGGCAGCCTCCCTCTTCGTAAGATTGCTGGCGTTGTAACGACCCTGGGAGAAGAGGGTGAGAGAGGGAGAAGCTACTCTTTCAGTATGAGACAAGTTCGTTCCTGCGCCATTGTCGTGGAAAACGAGGTTGTTACTGCTGCGCTCGGGTCCTCGTCTGCTGCGTCCTCGTACTCCGGGCCCGGCTGACGAGAAAATTTCGTTGATTTAGTGGCGATTCCTGACTCGGGATTTAACGCTCACACGAGCGCTCACTGCACTCTCGAATTACTTTTTCTCGCGCTTTGCTTCCTCCCTCTTGCCATCTTTCTGCCCCTCCCTGTCTTTTCCCTTGCGTCGCTCCCGGCAAATCGCTTCTTTCTCGCTTATAAACGTCATTTCGCGAACTTCTCTACATTTCTTCTTTTTCTTTTCTTTACTTATCTCCCTTTATCTCTCTCTCCCTCTCTCTCTCTCTCTCTTTCTCTCTCTCTCTCTCTCTCTCTCTCTCTCAATCTCTCTCAATCTCTCTCACTCACTCTCTCTCTCTTTCTATCTGTCTGTCTGTCTGTCTCTGTCTCTGTCTTTTTGAGCTTCATGGAAGAGAGTTGATGAGATTTTCACGATCGTCACGTGTGATCATAAAACGATTTTAGCTTGTGAATGCCGACAGTAAAGCACAGGAGAAAGAGATGCAAACATTTCGTTTTAGATTCCACAAACTGGCCGAATAATTTAGCTTTTTATTGCGATTACAAAAAATAAAAAATAAAAAATGGGCACAAACATAAAAAAAAACTTGCGAAATATTAGAATCTCTAGGTGTATAATTAATATGAACAGAAATATATATTCAACCAATGGTTTTATTATATATATTTTTCATTATTTTCCATGTTGAGAAGCCGAGAATAATACATTATAAATTGTATAGGCGTGATGTCATTGCTTCTCAAGCTTTTGCCAATACGTCATTACAAAGTGCGCTAAATGACATTTGAAGAAGGAATTGTTAAGGTCACCGAATTCGATTAAATTAAAAAAAGTGATGTAAGTTTAGGCGCAAATACATAAAAGCAAATAATTTCTTTTTCGAAATTTCATTCTCAAGCCGCAAAGCCATAGAGGCTCCATCCATTCAATTTTCACTATGAGAAATTCGAGAAAATGAATAAGGTCGGATGGCAAACCTGAAATTTGTGACCAAACAGTCACCGACGTACGTTAGAAAGCTTGAAGTACCGAGTTACATGGGAATCCCCTTCGGTGATAATTTCGTTGCGAAAATTGAAGAAACTCCACCGAGAGAAACAAGTCGCATAAGAGGATGAGGTGGTTAGGTAAATTTCATCGATCTTAAAGTTTTAAGACAACTAAGATATCTGAAAGAGCTGATTATCATTATCATTTCGGCCGACATCTTTCGCAAACAAACCAACGGGGCAGTATTATTGAATGATTTGAAGACGCCACGAGGCAACGACAACAAGTATTTTTCTAAATGGATTATGGATTATTTTCCGAAAGGAGGAAATAAATTTTCTGTTTATCTGCTATTAATAATGTTATTCAACGCAGCTTTAACCCATTATTGTGCAACAGTTTCTAAGAAATCTATAATTCAATTTCATACGATGATGTTGAAATTAGTGCCGACACTTTCTTCGGAAACGTATTATTGTGCTGACATCCATAACACACTTTAATTAACTGATTAATTGTAAATTTATCATATCTATCGATGATTTTACTGACAAAGTGAACTTTTTATATAATAAATAAGCTAATAAACTGTAGGCAAATGCATGCTGCGTGCTTGCTTGAACTTTATAAAATTACGAAAAATTAACATGACCGATAAAAAAACGTCAATAGTAACGATTCGTTAATTTGAATATTGAAAAACAACGTGCGGTAAATTCCAAACTAGCAGAGTCGATAAAGCAATTATGAATATGGTCTGCTTTGTGCACTTTGCCCCAATAATAGCCGGTCATAAAATTGCAAGGGGCTACTGATTCGCGATGGTTTTTCTGATTTTCTCCGATATTGATTTCTCGGCTTGAAGGCACATATCGTCTTTAAAAGTAGGGAAAAAAAATAAGTAAACTCTTTCTTACCCAAGAAACTGTTGTATCGATTTTTACCACTGGTTTCTTTTCCGAGAGAGAGAGAGAGAGAGAGAGAGAGAGAGAGAGAGAGAGAGAGAGAGAGACATATAACGAGAGACAGATAGACATTGGAGAGGAGAGGAGAATGATCATTTTAGACACGCTTACTATCACGTTTGTTCAGGGTGTCACGGAAATCTTTTTACTCATTGCCGTACTTGCGTGCTCTACACTGATTTTCTTATTTTTTTCCTTTCTATTTTACGCTCTACTATTCATTTTCTGTTATTTTAATTTTGAAAATTTTTTAATCCAACAGTCAAGAGTACCTGAAATATTTCAAATTAAATGCAAAATCTAGCAGCCAACATTCATATTTTCCAAATTACTTCTAATAACATACAGAGTATCGTTTACTATTCTAAATGAATATAAGACGGCAGATCAATTGTCAAAAGTGATTAATTCAACAATACTCTAAATTAAGAAAAAATCCCATAAAATACATAAAAAATCGTCACTCTTAAATACTTAAAAAAGTTAAAATATATAAACAAATAGGTCGACGGTAAAGCAATAAAAATATTTTATTTATTATTCGATTGCTTTAGTATTGTATTCTAGTATCAGCAAAAAATTGTGCAAAGTATAATTCTTCAAAAATATGAAAATACGTCGAGAATATTAACGAGTACGTAATGTAATTTAAAGTTGAGTAAAATAATCTTCACGGAACGATAAGAATTTATTTAACGAGCCGAAGCAATCTATTTATAAATCATTGAAACATTTCACGAAGCGCGACAAAATCATCGACAATAAAGACGGGCTTCATCGTCGTTAGAACTCAGCGTTGAAAGATTACAATTTCCCAACTTTTTAGTTTCTCCCTCATCTCGCATCCGTTCCATGCACGCATACTTTTATTTTTTTACCTCGGCCTTTCATCTCACATCTCTTCTTCAAAATTCTTGCAGCATCATTGTTTCTCAGATCCCTTCGTTCGACTTTCTCCTTACGCGCGAGGCTTAACAAAGTTTTCCGACGCGAAACTCCGAAGAGACGTGTATCTTTTGCCAAATCAGCAAGAAACACTTCCCCTACTACCTCCATTATCGCCGTCCTCACCACTCCCCTCCCCCCCCCCCCCCCCCCCCCCCCCCCCCCCATCCCTCCATCCCCGAGCCCCAACCACCCACTATTCACCAGCCTGCACTCTACCTCTCATAATACACTTGGCGTACGCAAGAAAATTTTTATCCAAAAGATATAAAGTACTTGAGCCGTATCGCGAGAACTTTTAAAACTAACCAAGCTTCTTCAAATTCTGAAGTTGATTGCAAACGGCCACTATAAAATTAATTAACGATTAATGGAAAAGCGCCGCGACTCGCGAAACACTTACAACTCACGGCGCCGGAGAGCGTAAAATAAGTACTGTAAATAAAACCATTATTTTGACATCGTTTCAGCGCTCCCAACATATACAAATGCAAATTTTATTGATACTTGGAAGCGCGAAAAACACCGAGTGAACGACGTGGCGAATTTATTCTCCTTTTCCCGAAAAGCGCATCGGTAAAAATGAACAAAAAGTCCCCGCGCTGGGGCACGTAACTCGTTTTAAAGTAAAAATATCAATTGAACTGGTACGTTTTCACGCACGAGGTCATAAAATATTCCGAGTGAAAATCCTTTTATTGACGGACTTTACCGTTATACTATGCCGTACTCCTGAGCGAGCTTACACAAATACATTATTATACGCAAATTCTACGTCTCCCCTCTTCCTTTGTGCTTTATTTAATCTTTACACATCTAAATGCCCATCTTGCAATCTTTCTTCTTTTGTTTCCTTCGACGATTAAATCTCACCATTTTTGCCTCCGTAAAACAAATGTATCGCAGCAGCAACTTATTGATTTGGAAACAATGATCCTAAAAGTCGCAAGCTCACGCGCACACGACTTCCTCGTCACAGCGCGCGATGTGTAATTTTATCGAATGAAAAAAGAAAAAAAAAAAAAAGTTAGGCTGCTCCTCAGTATTTTCCAATACAAAAAATTCAAATTGATAAAAATTATTTTTAACTCGATCTATTAATAAATTATTATTATAAGAGCTTTCCTTTAATCTTGCATAAATTACGTTTCTTCCTATTGAATGTAATTTTTTAGAAGTACGTTGTAAAAGCCAAGAAATCATAAAGGCAGGATTTGCCCTTTTAATATTTCTTTCGCTCGTCTCCCAATCGTTTATTTTCACTCTCGGATACTTCTTATTTCCCTCTTCCTGTTTCTTTATCCTTTCACCCAGCTGCAAAGACCGCCTCGACCTATCGCATAATCTCACGTCGGTGTGCGTCGCTCCAATGAAACGCGCCAATTAATAAGTGGCGCCTACGTTCTCCTGACTGACCTTATCCAGTCGAAGCAGCCGAGCAAAGATTCACCTCACACGACCTCGCGCTCAAGCCCAACGCGAATAACATTGGAAATAATGTGCATTTGCAATATGTAGCTCGCAATAATGATAATCATTAACAATGTTTATTTAAGAGGCACGTGAAACATCCGGGCTCGACTCTTGTAACTCTCTCGGCCGAGCTCACTTTTTCGCGGCAGCCACGTGCTTAAGCGGCGAACGGGCTCACCGAGGTGGATTAGCGATGGCGATGCCAACGTTGTCTCAACGGCTTCATATCGACGAACTGGGAGGTCGAACGGAAAGTAAAAAAGAGATGGTGAGACGTTGCCGAGGAAAACTTTATCCCGCTACTTTTTTCGCTCCAATTCCTTCGAACCCTGTCTCGGTCCTTTGCCCCTCGTCTCCTCCACGTTCCCTCTCTATTTTTTCTAGCGACTTTAACCTCTCGCTTCTGCGTTGACCTTTTTGCCCTTTTGCTCTGCCACCGCCGCCGTCCTCCCGCCTACCTTAAGTCTGCTATCCGGCCTTATCGTATTCTCTCTATTTTCCGTTTCTTTTTTCCCTCGGTCCCGCTCATTTATTACCGCACCTAGAGGCGACTGCCACCGTTACGCGAGCGAGCGAGCGAGCGCGCGCGCGCCCTCTCCTCGCCAACCCCGGCCGCTTCTTACGTAAATAAATATGCGGAATTGCGCGCACCCTCGTGCGCCATATTACAAGACACGAGCGAATGTGCGTAGAACGGGCACAGGAATGCAAATGCGTGTAAACACACGGAGGCCTATAGGACCAAGAACGCAGACGCTCCCATGTCACGCAAGCGCCCGAGTAAATGAGCGCAATAAAATATGCGCACACGCATAAACGAGCTCACATGGCGAACCCACAGATACGTAAGCGACATAGCAACGTATTTACGGCAATTTTCTATGTACGCACTCAATTGCAAATGCAACGTGCACTCTCAAACGCAATAATTACACATTCACTTTCATAAGCTCGCATGCGAGCGTAATTACTGAAATATAAAGTGTAGAGGCGCCCGGTTATTCGGGTACGAATTTCCATCCCGCCTTTCCTCCCTTCCTTTCTTTTAACGATTTTCCATATCTCAAACTTTTCACGCGCATCTTTTCCCGCTCTTTGTACTACCTACGACGACGTTTTTGTTTAGGATTTAAAGGCGACCCCGTTTGCCCATTTTGTCACCCTTCAACGACGACAACGACGACGACGACGACGACGACGACGACGACGATGTTGACGTCCAGCTTCATTCCCATGTATAAGCTCCCCATCTCCTCGACTACATACACGCACATGGAAAAAATTAAACTGAAGTGTTCGGCTTTGTTGTCATCGACGGCGTCGCCACCGCCAACGCCACCGTTATCGTGTCGCTCTGCTCATTCAACGGGATGAAGAAAGGGAGAAGGGCAAGAGGATACGGAAAGGCGCTCGTGACTGAATCAAGTGTTTGTACTAATGAAAAGTATTTCGAGTAGACCCTTTCTCCCCCATCGAAATACTAAGCGAAAGACTGTAGAAAAAGGTTGTTCCCCCTTTCTTTTCCCTCTCTTTTCCTATTCAATTAAAGTCATGAATGTGGCTTTGGCCTTATTTCTCCTATCGGTGTACGCGTGTTACAGGAAATGTGCCTGTATTCGAATTGCACGATGCTTTCTTTTCTTCGTTTTTTATTTTAACGGTGCTTTTATAATATTACTATTCAGACGATGTTAAACTAGACTAATTCTTTAGATACGCTTGCCTTTGATATCACATTGAATAAATACGTTCTCGAAATTTCAGAACCGCTTGCATCGAATCTCTGCGCAATTAGGGAAGGTAAAATACGAGCGAAGGTGGTGCACATGCGCCCACGCGCCCAGCGACCTGGCAAATTCTTAAGAGAAAGACACTAGCGGTAAGCGATGGAACGAGCTTCTTATTGCCAGCATATTTTACGAGTATAAAAAGCATATTTTATCGCGCGAATGGTCGAAACATCCTTTAAATAAAAAAGCTAAAAAAGCCTTAAGAATTGTGGTGACCACCTTGCCAGCCAATGAGGAAATAGAAGGAGCCACACAAATCAAGGAAATATAGAGGCTTAGACGGTATAGAGCTACGTACGAGGCACAATACACATTCAATATAACCCCGATTCAACTCGTTTTCTCATCTTCCCTTTAGACCTTAATAAACACGCGCTTAACAAAAGGGAACGCCTCTCCCTCTCCGGCGATCCCCTCGACGTGTAAAGCGAGGGAAGAATCGCGAAAAGGCACAAAAGGCGACTCGCGACACGGTGATAACGACGTTATCAGGACTTCCGCGTAAACACGCCCGCGCAATGGCCCTCGAGCCAACGAGTTAGATATTCTCGGAGGCTGCCGGCGCATTATACTTTAGGGCCGGCGGGGGGAGCTCGAGGGTCGCAGCCCCTAGGCAAGCTTGAGGCGAAGAGGCCGCCGCGTCATTAGGGTCGAAATACAAGTAGCCCGGGGCGCAAGGAATCGGACAGGTGTCACTGCACTTTTTCTCACCGTATTGAATGACGGACGACCCCGTGAATGCTTTGCCGGCAATGCCGGCACTACTCCAGGCAAAATCAATGAACTCTCAGGAACTACGACGAGAATAAATTTGCATTTGCTTACGTGTGGACATGCGCGAGAATAGGGTACAATTATCGATGGATCTTACGATAATTGGCAGTATTTCACAAGCGAGTGGTGCGAAGTGAAATCTTACGAGTCAGTTTTGAAACTGTGCCAAGAGCTTCGTAAAATGAGATTTTAAATTGAAGATAAGCGGTAATATTGTAAATATCAATGGACGGCATCATAATTGAAATAAAACGCCTGAAACGAAATACTTGTGAGATAAATTTGCGCGGGCATGTGTGTCCCTTGTGCCCCTAAGTCAGTCCACACAAAATACACATGTGCAATCATGTGATAATATTTATGTAATGAGATATAATTCTTGGCTTACTTTTTGTTAATAAGACTCGGTATAAATTAGCTCAAAATTAATAGGCTCATGGTAGCTTGTAAACAATTTACATGAACAAACAGCGATTAAAATATCGATTAAAAATAATATTAGAAATTTTCATATATAAAACTTATTGCTAAATATTGGGAAAATAATGGATAAATAATATTTGCCGTTAGATAATATTTACTTGATATGAATAACTTTCCCAAAAAACTAGTTTGGGTGAGAATTTTATAATTGCACGTACCTTCAAATGTGAAGTACACACGTAATTTCGTAAAATGATTATTGATATGCGGATAACTTTATAAATGTACATGAATTATTATGGTATGTTCGTATTGTAGAAATTTACCATTGATAGTTTTAATGATAAAGCTTCCTAGTAATTAATCAATATATATACAAATAAATTTCAAATGGAGCTGGGCTTCCCGCATAAAAGCATATATTATCTTTAGCGAGTATGTACGATTAAAGTTATGATTATAAATACAAATTCATTATGTACTTTATATGTGCTATACATTGGGTGTTAATTAAAATTATTAACAATCTAAAGAGTTTAATAGATAAACTGATCGAACATTATGTAAAGGCTTTCCATGTTTTTAACGTTATAATCGACAAAAACCTTCCACAATAATTAATTAATCCTCATGTGTATTAGAAAATTTGTCATAATCTGTTTATATATATAAAAATAAACACTTCATCTTTTATATCGATGAATAATTGAGCAAATGATGATTATTTTCAGAATGCATATATGAATTGATATATGAAAATTGTTTAGTCGTTTTAATAATGTGAACAATTGTACTTAATAACATCATTTTTGGCAAAAAAAAAAGAAAGATTAATTCTTTCAGTCGCAAATTTTACACCGTAGAACAGCATAATGTATAATAATAAATTATAGTATAAAATTCACAACGATACTTATTAAAGATATTTATGTGTTTATGAAGTACTTGAGAAAAATTTGTTTATCCTCCTGAAAATGCAAAACACATCAATTTACCCTCAATTACTAATTACTAATGTCCAATAAATATAATAAATTGTTTCATTTCTTACATTGTAACTGTTTATCATTTACTTAAATTTATTCATTATATGTATGTACTGCCGTACGAAAAAATTGATCCATTAAAATACAAAATTCCTATGGAAATAGAAAAAATTAATTTTCCCCTAAATTTAAACATTTAAAGTTATTAATCCATAAAATTCCATAATTTTTACTATGAATATATATATATATATATATATATGTGTGTGTACATTGACTTCTATTATTTATGTTTATTTTGTAGAAGAATGTAATATATTATATATTCTATGTAGAAAGCGCAAGAGTTAATAGGAGTGATTTATGAGTTTGCGAATCAATATAATAAGCCTTCAGTATCAGTGCTAAATGATTAATATATTGAATATTTAATGCAACAATGTAATCAATTGAACCAACAACTACGTAAAAAATACATTTTTCTACTCAACCAAAATACTATTTATTATACAAATTTTCCAACACAATCTCTTTAAATTCAATTTAATCATTGGTTATTATTAAATTAAATTTAACCATAAATTATTCTAACAACAATAGCATTCAATTGTATAAAACACATATGTGTATATAATTGTGGAGTGATAACGTCGCGTATATAATCAACGAAATAAATCGAATATGCGCAGATTCGGTATACAAGTGCTTAAATGTTTTGAAATTTTTATATTCATTTCAACATTCTTCCTTATTTCGATATGCACTCGTCACTTTGACACTCGCGAAATTTGCCAGTGTTATCGTGACGATAAGCAATTACGTAGAACGCATGCCATCATTATGCCCTTGCATTATATTATTATTGAAATAAAATCTTCACCTCATTTTAATTTAACGCTAATTTGATGGGCTCCGGGAGATTACATTTGAAAAAGCTGCGAAGCAATGCTGGGGCTATCGAAAAAATGCATTTGGTAGCAGAAAAAAGGGAAAAAAGAATGGGGCGGGGAGGAAGAGGGAGGGGAGTGGAGGGGTGGGGATGGATGGGGGGGGGGGGAAAAAAAGTTCAAAGTTCAACAAATTTCTATTGACTACATGAGTGGTCCCGCCGCTTTATAGGATTAAGTTAAAGCAATAGAGAGGAACGTTAGCCTATTAGTGCCTACTCTATCGTCCAATTTTTTTTTTTCAACTCGTTCACTCGAATTTCACAGGCTTTAATAGTTGCTGGAGCTCGCCATGTTTCCGTAATATTCGCTTTAAATTTTTTTAACTCCAACGCGATTCGTCACTAATACTTTGGTAAGGTTTCCAAATGCCGAATAAGCGAGCTCTTGCGATAATGTTCGATCTGATCGCAAGAGAGGTAATACGTTTGTGCAGGAGAAGTAAAATTAATATTTTTAATGTGTTCACCTAGCTAATGTATATATTAATTGGACTTGGCGTTGCATCAGCAGAAAATTTTTTAATATACATGCAATACTCTTTTACTTTTAGATTAATAGAAAAATCATAAGATATTTACTAAAAAAAGTATAATCATTATTATCACTAAACGACAATTTAATCTGCTACGTTATAAAGCATTTGCGTGAAATTACCGATCCCCTACAATTGACTGAAAGCTTCCATAATACTGAAGAAATAATTATTTATATTATCATTATGCAATGGAATTGACGTTATAAATGCAAATTGGTAGCGCTTCAGAACCATTAAATAAATCACAAAAATATAGACTAATTATAAAATATAAAAACAAGTGTCGACATAAACCGAAGTAAATATTTTACGTTGAAAAATAAGTTTGGAAAACATTAAGTAAAAAATTCAACTACTATTTATCATTTGCATTTGGATAATAAACGAAAGTATAAGCTAAAGACGAACAAGTGCATTGCAAACCAATTAGCTACTCGATTTCTCTTCCACCTGATTTTCTGTTCCTAAGTATTCATAAATAAAGGCAAATATAACAATGAATGCGTACACAATAATCCATAAATATATGGAATAATTGATATATCGCAATTATCATTGTGCGATATTACGACAATTGAAACGCTTGGCATTTCTATGTAGAAAAATAAGTAAAGTTGAGCGAAGTTACAATAAAAGAATATGGACGGACATCCATAATGTACAAAATCCATATGGAAAATCGTTGGTTTTGGGGAAATTAATGTGCAGCACTGACAAATAAGATTGTGATTAAAGTAACGTAAAAGCAAAAAGAAAATTGGCGATGTATATTTCATACGCATCGTGCAATACAATATTATCAAAAGAATATTAAGGTACAGAGAGGTTATCAATTGCAAACCCCATACAGCCATAAAACTGCGCAAAATATCAATGAAATTATTTCATTAAGGATTCGTTATATTTTTTAAAATTACTTTGTATTTAAGTAATACCCTGTAAAACCCCTTAATTACATTATCATTTGCCTTTCAATTTCATTCATTTACTTTCTGATTAAACTTCTTAGTCAAAATTTATTAATGAAAATATTAAAATTGAAATATCTCGCGTAACAAATAATCTCTCGGATAAATTAAAAAACTTGTTAAACAATTTCATCGAATTTAAATACAATTATATACAAATTATATATATATATATATATATATGTATATATAGGTAGCGAAATCATAGTTGCAATGTTTCCTTTACGACTCGTAAAACGCGAAATCTCTTTTCTCTTCGTAGATTACAGATACTATTTACAGTACGGTCACCTACTATATTTTATTAACTTTACGGATATATTTTATACGGGTTGTGCCGTCAAACTTCATATCCCAATCGAGAAAAACACCTACGAGGACGACTTCTCGCGACTAGATATAACATTGATTTTTCGAGCCTATGCGTTGGAAAAGATACGCAAAAAGAGGGACGCAAGCTATATGGCGCAAATCGCGCAGGGAATTTTTGCCGAACTTTTTTCTTATTCAGCGATGAAGACGGGAGTCAAGTGAAACGTAGAGATCGTCATAAGAAAGTAAACTATTGTAAGTCGCGCGTTGCTTCTCGGACTCGGAGAGATTGACGATTGTTCGATCAATCGATTGCTACCTCACGCCTCAACCTTGGCGATTTATTAATGATTCCAGCATAATTGCGAATAAACGGATTTTAGTCCAGAACTTTCTAATCGTCCCGTTTTCAACTTTTACCTCGACTATCAAAATGTCTTGTTTATTGAGAGAAAAAAAAACGACACTCTTTACTCGCACTACACTATTTTGAATTAAAAATAAATAAATAAATAAATAAATAAATAAATAAATAATAATAATAATAATAATAAGAAGAAGAAGAAGAAGAAGAAGAAGAAGAAGAAGAAGAAGAAGAAGAAGAAGAAGAAGAAGAAGAAGAAGAAGAAGAAGAAGAAGAAGAAGAAGAAGAAGAAGAAGAAGAAGAAGAAGAAGCAGAAGAAAAAGAAGAAGAAGAAAGAAATTCAGGGTGGGAATAGGAAGCCACGAAAGTTCATTAAGCAACCGACTTATGCCGTTAAGAAAAGAAGCAGAGTCCCTCGCTCGTACGGACCTAACTCCACACTCCACACAAACGGCTATTAAATTTACATTCCCTTCCAACGAATGCCACATACAAATAACAAATTATGTAACGACGCTCGCTAACAACAGCTCCCTTCAAACAGAAATGGAGTGCTTCGTACAGACATTGCTCCAACCCCTAATGATCTTGTTACTTTGCCAATGAGAATAAAGCATAACCAAGCGCAATTCACCGGCTTCGATTGCATCGATAACATAAAAACCGATCGAACACCAATCGTAAGGCACATCGCATGCTTCCCGAAGGTCCCAAGGGCTACGTAGGGCGCGACTAGGAAATATCGTAAAATCAATTTCCGAGGCGAATACGCGCTTCCGGGATCGCCTGCTCAAGACGAAGAGTCGATGATGGACGGGAGGTGTAAAGCCGTTCGCCCCGCGCTCTCACCTCCTCCTCCTCCTCCTCATCCTTCTCGGCGGGCAAATCCGAGCTTAAGATCCACGAGCTAAGCAAATAAGCAAAAAACCAGAAGTTCACTCTCGTAAACGCGAGTAGAGTAATTCATTTTTAATTAGCCCGAGCGCGGACGGACGGATTACTTCCTATGTACGGATGACTGGAGCCAAGATCGCCCGAACAGGGTGATTCCCAGGGTAATTAACGCGGTCGAAGGACCAGGGGCAAATAGTCGACCGTAGTCGAGAGGAGCCGGGGGAGATGCAAACGAGCCGCGCCTTAACAGGTAGGTTAAGCAAAACCCAAGACACGACTCCGCATTGCAGTGGCATGGAGTTGTCGATGCAGAGCAGACGACGACGGCCGATAAGCCGAGGGCACGTACCGTGGACGTGGACGAGACGTTCCCGGCTTCTTTAAGACCTTACGTCTTTGTCCCGGTGGTTATCGGTGTCGAGTCACTTGGGCACGAGGAAGGTAAGTGGATTGGAAAGGCCAAGGCCCGTTACGCCCCGCAATGAGATGCACTCGACGATGTTGTGGGGATTTTGCGGATCCGTTGCTTTTGGCTGGAGCGGCTGATTTACGCGCTAGGATTTTCTTCAACATTTGTGTGACGCTGTGACGTTGTGCTTGAATTTGCTTACGATACTGGGGGCAGAGGGGCCGAGGATTATGAATGGCACTGCTGTGCTGTGTCGTTGTCACCGTTACCCTGACAAGTGAGCAAGGTGAAAGAGGCCACCAAGGTACAAGGAGGAACGAGGACATCTAGTCGGCCGCTGTTAATGCTATATTACGAAAAATTACGAGTTCTCGTCTCGGTGTGGAGCTGTCGAGTCGCAAAGAGAGGCATAAGTGCCATTGGGAAATTAGTCGAGCGGTCAAAGGAGATAACAGACAAATTTTACATGCCAATCAAGCACATAAAAACTCACCATAATAAATGCTGGAATTATCATTGCGAATTGCCATTGCTTACCTAGAACAGAAAATAAAATGTCATTAACGGCTAATTGAATACCAACATTTTTTAATCCTATAAAAATATATACATTATAAATAGTTTTTAAGTGTTTGTGCCCTGTACGAAGAATATATACATTAAAATGATATTTAAATTATTTATTTATTAAGAGCTAAATCTCAAATTAAACGGCAAGCTTAACAACTAAAATGACGTTTAAGAGAAAATTCTCTTCGTCTCACGATCGTGACAGCTTATAAAGTGCTTTATATTTTGATCTTAAACGTCTAAAACGAGCTCGTTTTTTAAACTTTCTAATAATCGCTTGCATCAAAAGATTTTCTCTTATATAAAGTCCCAGAGCGCTAACTCTAAGCTCTCTCACAAATAACTTAATCAGTCTCTCTATCTCTGTCTATCTCTCCGTCTCTCTCTCTCTCTCTCTCTCTCTCTCTGTCTATCTCTGTCTATCTCTCTTTCCATCTCTCCGTCTTTCTCAATCTCTAACTCTATCTGACTGTCGCGCATTCTTAACTTCACCAACATCCTCTCTCTTTTTTTATTTCTTATCTCTTAAACCGAGCCCTGCACCCCGTTGGTTCGTGTCTTCCTCGCAGAGCTTCATCACGAATTCACGAAAATTCGCCCGGCAGACACCTTATTTGCTCAGTCGCGTAACTCGAAGGTACGAGGAGACTCGACGGATTCCTTCCTTCTGCATTTTGCATTTCTGGGCCAACGACATTTCCCTTGCCTCTTTTTCTCGTATACACGTCGCTTCCTGGAGCGGGACCTCTCCACTTACAAGTCGAGAGCAGCTGAAAACCGATGCGCCTTTTTCGGAAAAATATGGTGCCTGAGTACTTCAGAGAGCAAGGGAGGGAGCAGGGGAGAGAAAAAGAGTGCTGAGAAAAAGAGAGGAGAGGCAGTGAATAAGAGAGAGAGAGAGAGAGAGAGAGAGAGAGAGAGCGAGTGAGTGAGTGAGTGAGAGGGGCGAGAGAGAACGGTAAACCGAAGTAGCCGAATGGAGTTTCGATTTCGCTGAATAAAATTCGCATCTTTATCGAGCGAAGTTGAAGAGTAAGAGACACTTCCTTTTTCAAGATATATGTGGACATATTGGCAGATATATAGAAGACGGCAAACGAGTGAGAGAAGAAGTAGCTTCATCGCTTTGCATCAGCTGCCTGTTTTATACACGTCCCCAAGATTGTAGGAAAACATCCTGCCAAACCCGTATTTTTTTGATCGAAGAGAAGTCTCTAAAAAAACATTATCAGTGCATAAAATATGATTTGCATGAATATGATATTAACCAAATTATTACTGCTCCCGTTATAAAATATTCTAATAATATTTATCATTTTTTCAAATGTCACTATGCTAATATTAATGAATATTCATTGCATTATCGTTACTTTTTAGGATTATTTAGAGATAAGGTTAGATTACCGTTACAATGTATACCTAATTTACATTTCAAAATTTTCGTTTAAAAGTAATATTAGCATTAATAGTACAATTCACCGAACCTCATTATTATAAGCAAAATTTATATATATATATATATATATATATATATATATTAACATTGTGCGTGTATTATCTGCAGAAAACTTTATCTTCAAAAAATATTATATTTGTTGTGCTTTATTCGCGACGTTCCACGATTTTATCGCATTCACAATGTATTATACGTTCGACTCAAATTTAAAGTTCTATAGATTTTCTAATTTAATATTGTACAAAATATTCATTAATTTTATAAACGAAGTAATCTTGTTTACTAATAAACATCTAATTTAATTTAACATTATTATAGACGTATATGAATTTTTCGATTTTCCATAATTCTTTAAAATTACTGTAATATCGAATAATGATTATAGAAATGGGAAAATAATTTTCGAAATAAGAGATTAGGCATTACCGTGTATGCTAAATATAATTTTATAATTTTAAACATTAATAGAATATTTGTTCAATAAGCTAATAAATAGCGATTTTTTTCTTCTGCTTTCGTTTACCTAATGTGGGACCGAGAATTATCTCGATATTGTCTAACATAAAAGGCTTTAATTTGTCGATAATATAATTATTAATAATAATAGACTCTAGAGCAATTATTCGACCTTCTTAAAGAGCTTTGGTGTGCCCGAAAGACTAACGAAAAATTTCAAACGGTTCTACTTTATATTAAATAAGATTACAAGGAATATTCCCGAGTACAGTAAATTAAATATATTATGTAAATCTGCTGGTCCGGCCATGCTTTTGAAAAATATTCTTATAGCACTTCCATTCGCTAATATCACTTAAAAGTAATGTCCACGCACTAACTACAGAAACCCAAAGAAGCTACAACGCAGACCAAACGTCTGAAACAAAAAATTAGCATATTTTCAATCTTGTAAAGTTTTCGATTGTCCTTGATGCGAGTCGACAGCGAGCCTGCGAAAATACATTCGATTATTGCATATATACTTTTTAGTTTTTCGAGCGTACGTGAAACGAAAACGATGACGAGAGACGAAATTCTTGGCTTCTCTAAGCGAAAAGAACGGAGAATCAAAGCAAGAGAAAAGGAGAACGAGAGAAAAGAATTCCTACTCATCATGTAGTCTTTCGCATGATCATTCGCGCGAGAGAGATAAACTACGAGATCTTCGTCAATGTAAAACAAACGCGCGTGTGCAAAAGAGTGAGGTACAGGTACAAAATAGAAAAAAAGCTACGGCTACAGTGCTACGTGAGTAAGGATGAAGAGAGCAAAGAAGGTTGTGGGGGGGGGGGGTTTAGAGAGTATACTATACCGGAGAAAACGGCAAAACCGGTTTCATTCAACCGCTATTTAAAAATGTTCGAACCGCGCACGAGAGATGAAAAATAATCAACGGATGAGAGCCGTTCATTGCGTAACTTCCTCTCTCCTTCTTCTGTATATCCCTCATTTACACTTTTTCATTTTTTTCTTCTGTTTTTGTTTTCTTTTATTTCCGTGTTTTGTTTTTTTTTTTTTTTTTTTTTTTTACGTCTTTCTTTTTTTTTCTTTTTTGTTTTTTTTTTGTTTTACTATGATGGAAAAAAGAAGAGGATTTGAGAATGAAGAAGTAAGATGGACATATTGCCCAACTTTTTGTATTATAAGGAGTTTTTATGCGCGACAACTTGTGAATTCCAAGATTCTGAATATTATTTTAAAGTAACGAAGGGGCTTCTTTCGCTTGCCATTATTTAGCTTGATATTTTCTTTAATATATCGTGCTTTTATCGTGCCTATATTTTAACTTTACAGAATTTCATCTAATTACAAATAAGAAGAACATGATTCACTGATACTTTGAGTGCTAAAAAGCATATTCGAACCATTTACGTATATTTATGAATATGACTCTAAAGTTATATGTAAATAAATGTATGATCATCGTTTAAACAAATTTCATATAGTTTTACGAAACTTATTATTTATTAATCGTAACACTTATTTGGATAACACATCTTAGACTGCATTCTTAAAAGTTTAATTGAAAAATTACTTTCAGTTGATTTATTATTTAAAATAGGCTTCTTGTAAAACTGATATTGTAAATTATAGTCGTTGCAAGAGACGAAGATGTTAGAAGGGCAATATTTTAATAAAACCGAAAAGTCACCGTTGACAGCGTTGAAATAGAAAGTTTATTAAAAGGCACATTATTCGATATTTTTCAAAACTATTAAGAATTTAAGGAAACTATTGGATGATGAGATAAAATAAAAAAGTTATCACGAAACCATACCCTACGTCAAACATAAATGACGGCTTATTATTACTACTATTATTGTTATTATTATTATTATTATTATTATTATTGTCGTTGTTATTGTTGTTACCATTAGTTTATTATTATTATTGTTTTCTTTTCTTTTCCATTTCATTATTTTCCTTTCCTTTACTATCTTCACCTCCGTCAAACTCAAAGATAATAAAATAGCTTTACGAGATTAAGCGACGAAAAGAAAGAAAAAAGTGGATGAGAACAGGTTGGCTTCAAGATATTTAACGAAGTCGAGGGGAAAGGAAGATGAATATCAAAGGTAAGTCAGAGAAAAAAAGGGTCGCCTACAAAAGGTGGGGTATTTATGTGAAAGAGATTTAATGTAACGCGGAGGACGCATCACCAATGTAAGCCGAAGCTCTTGGCCGCCGATCGCAGGCTCCAAAGTTTTGAAGAAATAAAAATTGATGCGATGGGATCGAGCGAAAAGGCGAGGGAAGAAGAACGGGAAAACGATTCCTGGGAAAATCACTGCACGATTCTTTCTGCGCTGGGCCCTTTTATTTTTTTTTTTTACATATCAGCCATGCATTCTGTGTGTCACGGATGAAATTCTCCGGATGCTTGAATAAATTCCCCTCCACCTGTTTGTTTAGACATGCAAATGCTTTGAAATTTAAAACTCCCCGCTTAGAGATGTTACTTACGCAATCGATTACTCTTCAATGACTGATATAAAGGAACTGTCCGATTATTATGAAATTGTCAAGGCATTGAATATAAAAAAAGTTAAGAATAACAATTTAATGCTCAAAGGTAGTGGAAAGCGAATGCCATTGCGAGTACAATTGATTCGATGGTAAAATTTTCAATTAGTAAAAGTAAAATTATTCGAAACTTTATATGGTTATTGTTAGATGAATTAGAATTATTATTTAGATAAAATTAATAAAATTGTCGAACTTGAAATTGATACGTAATCCTATTTGGACTATTTGCATATTTAAATAAGACTAATCGTGAAGCTAAAGGCATCCGATTATAATAAATTCGTGCATTATGAATAATTCCCGGCAATGATATTTTCATTAAAAATTTAATTATCTTTTTAATAAATGTACAGCTCACGGGAATATCAATTCCAACATAAGAGATTCTACTTTTATACACAAAATACTATTACGTATCTATTGCAGATAATGGGATCGTAGAAAATACAAAGTTATTGGTTGGGAGGATAGGTTGGGAGGATGAGTCACGAGGCCACTTTTCACAAAACCATCATTGTATATCAACACCATATTTATAATTAATGAAATAATAAAAATTCCTAATAAGAAATACGGTAATTTATACTAGAATTTTCATTCGCCGATGCGAGGCGAGAAAATTTTCTTATTTTTCTGAGCTGAATCTTCCGGCGCGAGGCAGCGGGTCGGGTGGTTGGGATGGATTGATGGGGGGGGGGAGAAGGGGGAGGTGCGAACGGCAAATAAGTAATATATCACAAGTAGCTTCTACGGCAAGGATTTTAAGGCGACAGCTACAGCGTCTAGAATCTAGCGATATTTCACGAAAGCGGACATTCAAGCGTAGGAGCAAAGCACTTATGGGCTATGTTAGCCATACAGCTCAAGTGGGCGAATCGATTATCTCTAAATCGTAAAATGGATAAATTTAGGGACAATCGTTTTAGTATTATATGATACTGGTTTGTGCAATACTTGCTGCATCGATTAAAAAATCGATTATCTCGGCCCAGTAATGTATATACATCTATTGGAATTAAATGTTATTCATATGTTCGTGGCATTGTATACGAAATCATACAATTAAAGCATGCGATTAATAATTGTGCATAAAAATATTATTATTGAGTAGTGGTAGGGAAATATAAATTAAAAAATAACATGGTACGTATGTGAATTATGAGATGGAGGATATTAAAGATGGAATCTGTTAAGATTTCATAATAATTAATGAACGTTCGATCGCAAGATCTATTCGATACATTTATAAAAATAACTCACAGTACGAGAATAATAACATATAATTTACATAATTTACAAAATTCTTATCAATGATTATAAATTGATTGATAATTATCAATTGCATATTTGATATCGACGAAAGAGATAGTCTATAACTAATACGAAAGCATTACAAATTAAATAATTATATATAAAAATCATTTCCATATACGTAGGTATTATCAGAGATTAGAAAAATTATCGATAATTTGTAAATTTGAGAAAATTATAGACAAGAATTGTAAAAAAAATTAGCTTTTTAGCCCTTAAATAACTTTTCGACACTTTCTTAATCATTGTGATATTGTGGCAATGCTAGTGTGTAAAAAACTATCTTCCAATACCGTTCCACACTAAGCTAACTGCAACTAAAATATTGCACGTACCAATGGCATTCGAGGACTAATACAGAATCTTCGGTCATTGTTCTTGTAAAATACAAAAAATATATAGAATAGCATCAACGAATATAATTTTACAACATTATATTACACCAAATTCAATAGCGACTTGTAAATATGGTAATTTCAAAATAGTTTATAAATTTAGCCGTTTCTTTAAAGGCTTTTAAGCTTTTACGATCTGGTATTCTTGAGCATCGTTGTCATTGAAATAAAATCCGTCTATGGCTTGTGGGAGCCTAAGGCAGCATTAATAATTGCAAACGCGGGAGAAAATACGTAACATACATAGGCTACGTCCGAGGCTCCTCGATTGTCGCATAATACCGTGGATAGAGACTTAACGAGGTGCTCTTCTTCTCTCGCGCACTCCCTATTATTCTACTCCCACTCTCGTTAAGGCGATTTTCGTGAGTCCTCCTGCGCTTTTGACTCATGGGCATTCGGCAGCCTGTAGTATGAGGGTATGGAAGAGCGAGGCGGACAGCATCGGCGTGCGAAAGAGAGCGAATAAGGCGGGTCGAGGAGGGAGGAGGGGACGAAATGGTCACGTTCTATACCGAGCATTACATACGTCCGTTAATTAAGTTAACGACCTTTAAAGTACTCCCGGAACGGGGCGGACGTAATCTACCCACACGCCGACTACGATGAGAGTCGTCTAGTCGCGCGTTCCGGCCAAACGCCGCGCCCATAAATGCACGCAGACGCGCGCGCACAAACTCACACGCACCCGTACGCACACTTACACGCAATATGACACACGTGTGCAAATGGTGCGAACTTTAACGACGATAAGTCACCACACACGACGGAAACAATTACTCGGCTTTCCGTTTACGGGACCGAGCCTTCTCGTGGCTTTTTTTTTCGGCGAAGAAGCCGGTGGATGGAGAAGAGAGAGAGGCTGGGGG
>NW_011948428.1:4032783-4062783 GCF_000503995.2 Ceratosolen solmsi marchali
AGGGGGGGGGGGGGGGGGGGGGGGGGGGGGGGGGGGGGGGGGGGGGGGGGGGGGAGATGCTGGGCAACGATAAGATAAACGGGAGAGTAGCACACTGTCATCTACAGCTTAACGCGATCGATTACCTAAAAGTACTTTGCAACATTAGGCCATGGAACGTATTGAAGAATGCCGGCGATTAAATAAGCGGCCAAACAACTTAATTCTCGGACACTTGGTAACAACGATCGATTCTCACCATTTTTATCATAAACATTATCGATTCAGTGTTGCTGTTTACAAGGCCAAAAGGAGAGCCGTGAATAGGGAATAAGAATGTTGCTCGTGCACGATCCCGTGTAGCAGCAACCCGAGCGCTTGGATCACCAATTCGCGGGCGCAGTGACAAGCGAATCAGGGCCGCTGATTTCACTCGGCAAAATTGAATGGTCAGCACGAGTTATCCTCACTGCGGGGAACCTGTATTACCATCACCATCACCGACCAACCCCCTCCCTCCCGCCAACGTCTCCATCGACTCCACTCACCCCGTAATTGTATTCCGAATTATAGGCACGGCGACCTAACTTTGGATATTCTGATATAACGCACGATTCTCTACGTCAGTATGAACAAATTTTGTGAAATAGGGTGAGCCTCGTCCCCATTTATGCCCGACTCTAACACGCGTAATCTAAGCTTCGGTTGTATGTGCCCCCCACCCCCCATCTACCCCTCTGCCCCTCTACCCATCTACCCCTCTGCCCCTCTACCCCTCTACCCCTCCCCACAATCCCCACCACCTTCCCCTATCCCACAAAAATTCCACCCTACCCCGCCAGCGCACCAATTCTCCTTCACACTTCCCACTTCCCACGATAATCTTGCCCTTAGCTACGTAGAAAAAGAACTGGATCTCTTAGAAAATCGAAAATGCGAATGTAGTTTAGACGCCCCCGATGCGTTAGGGAAGCGTAACCGCGTCCTGGATTTTGCTCCAACTGGCCAAATCTCCCTCGACGCTTCCCTCGTCTTCTCTGACTCCACATGTGGTGCGTATATTTGAATTTAAGTTGTGTGAACGTAGCGTAGAGCGAACGTAGTGCAGCAGATGTAGCTCCCGTTATATTAGCTTTCGATGGTATTTTATTAAAATTCTCTGCCTAGCTCCACACGGTTTACTTAAGCTCCGTTCTCGATTGCTTTAAGGAGACTCATTAATGCACGCATTATATCTCCCTCGTTATTCTTATTTCATTTCTTTTCTATTTTTTGTTTTTGTTGTTTTATTTGAAAATCACGAAAGCAAGCACAGCTGCTGCCAATGAACCATGTTAAATATTCAATTACGAATTTATTTATTGTTCATTAAATTAATTTATATTGTAAATTAACGACTACCATCCAAGAATACACAAACACGTATTTTATTGTTTTTTATGATGTCGATTACTTTCATTATATTGATAAATGTATGTGCAAGTTTTTTTTTTTTTTTTTTTTTTTTTTTTTTTTGGTTTTTTTTTTTTATTATTATTATTATTATTATTATTATTATTATTATTATTATTATTATTATTGTTAGCGAAAGAGCACGAGGAGTAT
Organism: Ceratosolen solmsi marchali; assembly: GCF_000503995.2. Classification (NCBI taxonomy): domain Eukaryota; kingdom Metazoa; phylum Arthropoda; class Insecta; order Hymenoptera; family Agaonidae; genus Ceratosolen; species Ceratosolen solmsi. The sequence goes on from NW_011948428.1 coordinate 4,034,368, forward strand.
GACAATATTTGTACATTAATTTTCATGATTTTATTATAAATGCACCACTAATGTCCATATATTGTTCATATTTCAGCCGATTAAGCGATGATTGAATGGCACAATGTGTAATTAAGAAAGCCGTAAAAATTGCACTGACTTTACCTCACGTAATTATAAGAATTCCTATTATATTTTGCAATATGCTAATGAAATGCATAATGTGATTGATAATAATAGAAAGAGATCGTCGATTAAAGCATCATTCTCGGCAGGAACCTTATCGACCATATAAATTTCTTCGGAAAATATTACTCGTATTCGTACTTATCGCCTTTTAATGCTCTATTATGTTCACTATTCATTGGCCTGTATGGGAAAGCCCTTGCGTGCACGTACATACCAACACATGTCGTGTCGTTTAGCTGAGCCGGCGCGAACACACGAAATGAAGCATGCCGTGCTCGGTCATGTTTATATTTCTAGAGCACGATTAGATATCGGAAATCTTACCATCGCGACTTTAAGCCCACTGAGTCTTTAATTTTACGAAAATCAAGCACAATCCTATTTATTTTCCTTCTTACGCCTCTCAATGCCTCTGAATATCTTTAGAAATTCTCTTTAGGGTCTAGTTCACCAACTGTGACTATTTCTCATAATTACAATAGAAATTTTTATACTCCGTCTGCATTATCCCATTGTATCGCAATAGAACCGACAAACTTTAATTTAAAATTAATTTTGAAATCATTGTAATTCAATCGAGTGTTTATTATCAAGTTTCTACCTGTGCAATGCACATGGAGAAAATGTGTTGCAACAGTCCGTGCGAAAGCACGTTTATCTAAATAATTATATCTCTGATGTCTAGGTTTTATTAATTCAAAATAGATTTTATGCAAACGATAGTTGATAATTGAAAATATAAAGAAAAAACATGGAATACAAGTGATCTGCCTGACATTTACACGTGTCATCCCATCCTGAATAATACATTTATTCATATATTTATGTTAATTAATGATATAACGAAGTTGAGAGAAACTTATGCACCGTATCGAATCGATAAAATAATCGATTGTTAATTCTGGATTTTTTGCTATTTTGAGAATTCGATTGTCTAATAGCTTTCTTTTATGTAGTGACATCCCATTCAATTACCATAATATAAGAACAAGACGGATTATTACCTATTCCTGATGGATTAATAGCTATTTCTAGTCTAGAAATATGGATGTTCCTAAAAAAAAAAAAAAGATTAGCATGTGTACAATTAATAATGAGTAATACTGCTCGAATGGCCAAACATGTCAATGATATCAATGAATATATTGGGTTCAATGTATACTCGGCTCTATGGATTATGATATAATAATTTCAATTTATGATTGATTAATCATTTCAAATTTGTTGAAATCCTGGAAAGTAGAATGAAAGTTAGTTCAAAAGCCTACGTTATTAATTCCCCCTCCCCTTTATTTGTTTTTTTTTTTTTAACAAAAGTATTTAAGAAATTGCAACTACATTAATATATTAAAATTATTAAACAGCCGATTATATCGACAATTGTGTCAAATTCCTACGCTTACACGACTAACCAAACAAATTAATTAAGTTTTTGACCAACAAGATCTACGAAGCCTAATGCTTTAATATAATTATAATTACTCTCGCATCGCGTAGCCTCAACGAATAATTAACGAAAAAATGAAATAACATTTCATAAAATAGGAGCTGGAATACCTGCTCCGGATTTGTCGTTGGACGGTTATTGTCGTCCGACCTTGATTGTCCAAAGTTTTCTGGAACAAAAGTAGCACACTCGATTTCGTCATGCTGCAGGCATTTGTTTACACCGTTCGCACCCGACCTCCTGCCAGAATTACCCCCCCCCCCCCCCCCCCCCCCCCATCAAGCCGGCCATTCTTCGCTGACTCCTAAAACCGTTCGCGCGCGCGCGCGTACGGACGTTCACTCTATATCTATCTATCTCTTTCAGTCTATCTATCTTTCGCTCTCACTACACATTTAGGTGCATGCACAGGTAGACAATTCGCATGCGATGCGTCATTGGCATGAGCTTTGAACGATCGAGCGGTGCATTTCGTTATTCAGTCGTGCCTATTTGCTTTGTGGTGGAAGAGTCAATGATCCGGGCGAGAAAGATGGCTGAATTGGCAGCGATGCAGAAGTAGCGTCGGTCCAGCGGTGTATTATTTCATTTTCTGCTACGAAGCAGGTATTGCTCGTGGGCTGTTTCCAAACGTAATGTCGATGATGCCAGTGGACCGAAAATTTTCAAGCAATTCTCGTTGCGTAATACGGGCGCTTATATGGCAAAAATTTGCCGTATGCCGGCAGTTGTAGAGATGTTGCCGATTGTAATTTCACGTCTCTCTATGGTTGAGAAACTAGGAGCTCGGAGTGATAACTCAAAATGCATTTGGCTAGTGCTTGTCGCGATCATTTATTGAGAATCATGCGAGAATTCCAACGATGCTGCACTTATATATCAGTTAAGGGTCAGTTATGCGTCTTTTTGAATTATGGATTCGTAGAATTGCATTTGGATTTATCACATTAGGCGGAGTAAGGTACACGACGGTTGACCAAAGCATGCAAATATTTAATGCAATTTAAAGTTTCATGAATAGCGATTACAACTTCAATGGCGATAAGCAAACACGCTCACGCATAATTTAATAATATGCGCAAGTGCACTACGGCTATCTCAATACATCTCTTATGATAGTTTTACGTTTTATCGCTTAATCAGTTAGATCGTTTGTATTATCGAAGACGATTGCCCGAAATCACAATCAACAACATTTGCCCTGATTGATTGAAAAAATGAGAAAATGAAAAAAAAAATATATATATATATCCATAACTTTAAACGTGAATAACATTGAAAACTTTGAGTGTTAAGGCCTATGTTTAAGCGGCACTACTACGATGATAAACAATAAAGTATTTTCTAATTATAATTCTCTAATAATGCCAAACCATTTTACGTTGAATAAATCAACAGCACAAGTTAACTCACAAAACAATCGATCCAAACTTTTATTACGCGTGTTTGTGCATTCTATTGGATTTTTAGTCCGGACCAGCTCCCCCCCCCCCCCCCCCCCACACACACACCCTCCCGTCGCCCCACACGACCAACCACAGAATGATATTAATACATAATTCTTAGGAATTGGGCAACTAAAATATGCACAAGTAATGGTCGACTCTAATCGTCCGGAATCCGCGGGATCATAAATGCAACCTATCGAGAGAATATTGGATGCTGTTGCATGCCACCTCGTGTCCCCACATAGCCACGATCGCACATCGCCTTATAGTGCACACATACGTCACGTAGGTGTGTTTGTAGCTTGAGAGGGCGCGCGCGCGCGCGCACTGGAATGCGTGTCCTACTGCCTCTTGGATGTCCTTCTCTTTCAGCTGCTTATACATGCATTAGATTACGCATCGCGAAATGCACATATGCTGCAGAAATTTCGAAATGACGACGAGGCTCCTCAGGCGTTTTTCGTAATTCTCGGCAAAGTCAAGCGAAAGAATGAAGGAGAACGTTTTATGCATTGGCTGTATTTTCTGTAAGTAATAAGTGAACCGACTGGTGAACGAATGGCATGCCGATTGCTTGGAATGTACGAGATATTTAAGTATTCGTAAGATGGATGATTGTTAATCGAGTTCGTTTTGAATCCTCGAGTGTTATTCAACTTGCGTTCATATCTTTTTCCAAAGATGAAATTCGAGCTAATGAAACGCACGCTAGCATGCCTTAGTTACTATTCTTACACGCGTATTTGTGCTTGTGTTGCGGTAAAAAGTTATCTCGTGTCAGAAAAAAATTAAAATATTTATTTGAAAGTAACGAGTTTATATTATGAATGTAATGTAATTGTGCTTCTTAAGTTTGGTCAATTTAATAGTTATTAGCGAATAAATTTCATCTACGCTTAGGTAAAAGTATTTCATTGAGAAATCGCAAGTTTTGGCAAACAAAAATAATGTAAAAGTCATTGAAAGGATATGGAAATAATATTTTTTAGATATTGTAAAAATCATGAAAATTAATTCCTAAATATTGATTGTTCGCGTGCAGTTGGGATAATTAATTAGCACTAATACGAAGATATTAAGGTACGAAGGTAAAACGAGTGCGCGAAAGCCGTACACGTAAAGAGAAAGTAATAAATTAAAACATAAAGATGAGACATATTGCATGTTGTAGAATCGTACGGTAAAAGAGTTCATGGATACCAACGACGAAGGACTGCGATAAAACTGCAGCACCAACGTATATTAAATCTTTCTTCATAAATTTTGTAATACTAAGTCATCTTGCTGATTAAGATTTATTTTCAATGAATGCAATACAATTTCTCCATTCTTCTTTCTAGTCCTTATTTTTTTTTTTTTTTTTTTTTTTTTTTTTTTTTTTTTTTTTTTAAATTACAGCCCCGTAATAGTACAATGTTTGTTCGTACTGGTCGATCGGCCAATTGAGAAAGTGCGATATTATTTGAACGAGTCATTAAAATACGTGTGTGCGTGCGTGCGTGTGCGTGTGTGTATGTGTATAAACAAGCATGATACGCGATATGATAAGATAGGTAAGTAAGGTTAAGGTAGGTAAAAATGTGGAGTACAAGACGATAATTAGTATCGACTCGGCTAAAGTCGAGTCGCAATGGGCGACTGCGGCTCGACGAGCAACGTAAGCAAATAACCGCGGAGTAAGTAAACGATTATGTTGAGAGAGTGAGCATGAAAGAGAAAGGATGGAAATTAGCGTGGTAAAGAGTGCGATTCAGCGTGCGCGCATATTTGCGAGTGGTGCGAGAAAGAGAAAGGGTGACAACGTATGATGAGAAGAAAAGAGGGAGGATGGAGGCCAAGGAAGGAACGAACGTATGGGAGACATTAATTATTCGCGCGACATAAATACTTGTGCTTGTGTGAGAATCTCTTTATCGTACGATAGTCCTTGAAGGTTTGCGCTCGGGTCTACCGCCGCGCTACCGCGCTCCCGCGTGCGCCTTATAAGCGATTGCAAAAAGCTGAGCTGAGAATATGCGGTAAAGTCTATGATCGGAAAACAAAAGAAAAGATGGCTCGTGACTCGGTCGCGCAAGATTATTTTACATGATATTCTAAGGATAAGAGATTGCGAAAGTAATGGCATGTGTTAATTATATTTAGGAATGTTATCGGGATTTCATCATTGTTTTCAGGCTACTTTCGTTTATTTCTTAAGGATAGCTTGAAAAATGTCAAGTTGAGATTTGGATTTTGCAATGGTGCAAAAATGTAATCGGAATAGTAATCGACAATAATTTTCAGACAGATTATACGACGATAGGTATGCCCGAAGCACTTTATTAAATAAGTAAGTCGCTAATCGGCTAAGTATACAATTATTTTATTCATTCCCTTGGCAGTAAATTAAAATATTTTTACAATTATAGATTAATAATACGCCCGATGCCAAATATTATAAAAGTAGATTCTATTAAGACTGCCAGCTTAATTTAACAGGGAAATGAAGTTGAGGTATTTGAGGGCGATAAAACAGGAACCGAATATTGATGTCGACATTGATGTAACTTGCAATCAATATCGAATACTTCGCTGTCATAAATCTTCAAAGCTAAATCGTCATTCTATGAACAATGAAACTTACGAGTAAGTACGATGAAACAAAATATCCACGCGATAGATTTAATACGCGAAATCCAAGTTTGACAATAAATTCGAATATATTCGATCGACATTAATATCAAGTTTTACTTAATATCTCGAAAAAATAAGCGTAATCCATACTTTTATAAAATTCAACAAATTATTGTTCAAATTATTGTTTTAGGTATAAAAGTAGGCATTTTATCATGTTAAATAAAAAATATTGTTTACGAGAATGATGGAGTGTTGAATCAAAAAGATAATACGAGAATAATAATATAATGAATTCACGAATTTCATGTTTTCGCAAAAAAAAAAAAAAATTCATCAATGTAATCATAACAGGATCATATTATAATTCGGTTAGCTCATAAAGTTGAATAATTTTTTTTTTTTTTTATTATGCCGAAGGGTAAAGTTCAATTTAGAAGGGCTTAATTGATGATACGATGAGTCGGTTATAAAAAATCGTATCAGATGATGCATTTTTTGCGCCTCCTGGACGGCGAGTGTGCTCCAACTAGTTTTTCTCTCACTTTTTTTGTTCATGCAGATACTCGTAACTTGCTTATAACGCTTCCGCCTGGCACTGTTGATCGTGCAAAAGCCATAAAAAAATCAGCAGTGCTGTTCGAATCTACACATGCAAAATTCGCTCGAGGAATCAAACTCAAATTGAACAAATATCAGCTAAATCCGATTGGTTGAAAAGCAAACACAACAGATGCGATAAGAGACAGTGAGAAAAAGAGAGAGAGAGAGAGAGAGAAGGAGAGAGAGAGAGAAAGCGAGAATTTCTTCACTAGAAAGATAGAGAAGAAATGAGAAAATGAAAAGACGAGATGTATAAATGAACCGATAAAAAACTATAAGAAATAAAAAAGCAAAGCTGACAAGCAATATCTATAAATTTTAAAATTGTACCATCCATTGTTTTTATTTTCCTGCTTTCGTCCCTCTCTCTCTCTCACCCTACGACACGGACACTCACACATTCGTCCACTATCTCGTTCTCTCAATCTGTCATATATTTTTCCTCTCTCCTTTATTCTCTTCATGGCTCTCTATGAGTTTAATCATTGACCCTTTATGGTTACATTTACTTTCTAATTAAATACATATTACTTTGATTTGTAATAAATTTGTGATTAACGAAATACATTTACAATATAATTTAAATCACAAATTACGAATTTTGACAAATATTATTTTTCTTTTGGAATTTTCAACTTTTGACGAAAATAAATAAACTCCATCTAATTTATAATCTTAAAATGATAGAATAAATTATTTTGAATAGAATAAAGTCAGAACATTAATAAAGACTTTAGTATCTATGAAAAAGTTGAAAAGTCGAAACGATTATTTTTAACACATCAAGGTATGCGTAATTAAATTTGTGTGTGTGTGTGTGTGTGTGTGTGTGTGTGTGTGTGTACATGCATTTGTATGTGTAGTAACGTTCCTTTGTTATTTATACTTTATAAATATCCATTTACTAAATAGTTTATGGATTACAGTTACAAGCTGCCGTTTTAAAAATTTTTTTCATATAATATTGAATTGAAATTACTAAATACAAATAAATATAAATAACATTTCTAAAGTGGATAGTTAAATATAACTTATATTAAGCAAGATTTTGCAATAATGTTGGAATTGTACTAAACGTCAAATATATCAAACGTATCAAACGTAAAAATATCGATCGTTTTATATATTATAATTACGATCATATAAGTAAAAGTTATTTCAATGTCATTTTATATAATGGCTTCAAAAATTCAGAGATCATATTATTTCACGTTTATTCCCCATTCATTTTTAAATTTATGTACAAGAATATGTAAGTAGCAGCTAGGTATATATTTTATATTATAAGTACTTTAATTTTTTCACAATTCATACAACAATGAATTTAATTTTTTTTCTTTAATCGAATAATATCGTCAATTTTTATTAATATATTTTATAAATGTATTGCTTATCTATGTAATCGTAATTTTCTTTTAAGATAGATGGATAGATAGATAGACAGATAGATAGAGAGATAGAGATAGATAGAGAGAGAGAGAGAGAGAGAGAGAGAGAGAGAGAGAGAGAGAAATTACAGCGTTGAATGATAAATTTGTCTAATTCTATATTATATTATTCATAATTCATAGTATTATAATTTATGTCTAAATAATCGAATAAAATTTGTTGCTTAGACTTTTGGTTTTTATTGGTAGTTAGTTGAGAAGATGAAACCACATTTTTGTAAAAGATTCTCTATGATTGGTCAAAGTTCATCACTCAAAAATCAAAGTCATTTAAACGAGAAAGCCCCCTTTAAAAATCATTTTGTCTAATAATTTATTTATTTATATGTTAATTAAAGATAAAATAGAGAATTATTGAGGTGTAAAGACAATCACTGTTACAGTGTAGTTTTTTGATTATATACGCTTTACAAATTAATTTCAAATTGTATTGGAAATATGTTATTATATTTTTAATTGCACTAGAATTTGTCAAAGAAAAATTTCAAAAAATGCGTTAGAGTATAATTATAAATCTACCTACGTAACAGACATTGAGAGTGCGAATTTTGAAAATCTGCAATTGATTATTTGCCAACATTGATTTTCATATTTCTTTGTGGAAAAATAGAATAGATTTCATTGACAGAATCTACATGTATATATATATATATATATATATATATATATATATATAAGAAACTGTGTGTTGATTGTATGAAAAGAATATTTATATTATACCGCTACATAAATTCCATAAAATCTCTATAATTGAGCTTTTTATTTATCATATCATATACAAGCTCTAATTATTTAAGAGCACATTTCGTAACTCCTATAAGCGTAATTAGAACAAACCTTTCGAATAAATATAACATTCCAAGCGTACTTAGGAAACGTTTTGTTAATCTAAGCCAGACATTCAACATTCGGTGAAGTGAATGATTTAGTCGTAAAATTACCAGTTAGACACTCCGTATAAATCAAAATTTATACATACAATTCTGCTAATAATATCCCACAATTCTCTTAATTAACATACCTAATGAACGCAATATCCACGGCATACGCGGCATGATTTGCCGTAATATTTAGGGAATATATTTAAAGTGTCATTTGAGCAGTGACGCTAAAATGCATAAGAGGAGAGGAGAATAGAATAGTTAAATCATCAAATCGATAATTAGTAGAAATCGAATAGAAACAGAGACGGAGAAAAAGAAAGGGAAATATAGAAGCACATGCGAAAAATTCATTGCCATCGTCTGTTTTAGTCTGTAGCATTTCACTCGTTACAACTTGCCTTCAGCTTGAACGTCGATCACCGCGACGAGACAAGATCCAAGAGCCGACTCGTAGTTGAATCGATAGAGAGAGAGAGAGAGAGAGAGAGAGAGAGAGAGAGAGAGAGAGAGAGAAGAGGAAGCTTCTCAGCGTGTCACAGCTGCTTATCTCATTGACGTGAACGTCGCCTCCTTGTACTAGTATGAATACATTCATAATAACAGCTCTTGCAATTTTCTCTATCCCTCTCGTTCCCCCCGCCCCTCTCACTCACGCACACACACACATACACACACACACCAACTCATTCCCTCTCTATTTATCTCCGTCCGTGCGTGTCTTTAGAGCATGAATTTACTCTCCGGTTATGCACACATGTATATACGATGTACGCGATATTCTTTCTCACGCGCTAAATTCGTCGCGTCAACGAATATCTCTAGCTTTAGTTCAAGCGTATGGTTTAAATGCCATTATACCTTTCTATGTAACCATTTATTTTTTATGGTTTTATTAAATCATCGATGCGAGGTTTAAAAAAAAAAAAAATTAAAAAATTAAGAAAAATAATAAAAAATATTAAGAATTGTAAGTAAAGCATAATTAGAGGCTAAAGGCTAATTAGAGAATTGGAAGATAACGTAGACTACACGTTTACATAATTAAAGTCTATTAATAATATAAGTATTTTTTCATTACGTATTATATCAAATTATATCGGATTAAAAATAATTGATCAATCATTTAGACGTCGAACTCATATTAAATACGATTAAATTATTACATTTACACTTCCTACGAATCGCATTATCCTTAATATGAATTTACAATAAAATTTAATAAAACTTTACATGGCCTTATTAGCAAATTTTGTAAATTTTGTATGCTTTATAACAGTATTCGAGTTACAATATTAGTGTGCTTACCATACATTGATGAAAATAATGTAAAATGTAGGTTGAATGATAGCTATTTGAAAAATGTTTTCATTTAAACTTTTTTGGTATTATTATGCAATTTATCAGCGATACGTACGAATTTCAAAATTCAATTTTACACTGTCAAACACAATTAAATAAACTATCCAAAAATAAGCAGAGCTGCTCAACCGTAACATTATCGACACCCAAATTTCGTTTCCGAAATTTCCATTTCACGTAAAATATATATTTCAACGCACGCATCGAGGCAAAAGCTTCATGTTTACGTCACATTTGGGAGAGCCTCCTCCTACCTTTTTCTCTTATAACTCACGTACGTGCGTGCGTTTTACGCATATATTGAATAAAGGGCTTAATTTAATATAAAATTGTGGGCAGAGCCTCAACCAAAGCTGGTAAAAATACTGAAATTAACGTATTTCTTGCTCAACGGCAGAAGAAGCGCGCGAAAAGTATATAAAAGAATTATTTCGTGCGAAATAGAAATAGAAATGCATAGAGACTGAGAGAGAGAGAGAGAGAGAGAGAGAGATAGAGAGATAGAGAGATAAAGAATGACATTGTGAGATTGTGAGATTTTGTGTTTGTCGGTGTGTGTCGGTGTATGTGTGTGCGTGCGTGTGTGTGTGTGTGTGTGTGTGTGTGAGAGAGAGAGAGAGAGAGAGAGATGGAACGAGGCATAAGGGGGAGTGGATGGGGTGGAAGAAAGAAAGTACAAAAGGGGCACGTAGGAGCAGAGGCGCACCGTCGTCATTTGGCCAACTTCGCTCCATGTATTCGATGAGCCCTGACTGAAATCGGCGCTCTCTTCTCGCTCGTACGCACAGTCTCTATTGTTACATTATGTCCGGGCGGTGACCACGTCGACGTTAATATTTTTAAAGCCATACGAGTCGAAGGGCAAGAAAAAGATAGATAAGTGTGCGCGTGTACATTAGAATGAGAATAAATAGACAATGCCTCGAATTTATAATTTTTCAAAGCTAAATAAGTTGTGGCTTCAAGCTGCATTGATGAAATTCCCCGTGTATTGTGCTCACTTCCGTGTGATAGAAAGACGAAGGCTACGGGCAAGGAAGTACGTCGTGAATGTAATTGAAAAAGTTGACGAGAAATTTGTAAATTGATTTATTAAAAGCGTTGAATTTGTTCGACGAGTGGCCTGCGGTGATAGACATAACAGTGTATCCGAAGCTCTAAATACCTGGCATTATAAAATTAAAAAATATCAATGTCGAGATCTTAGACGCTTGCTAATGAACAAATAGCCGTTAGAAGCAAACGAACAACGCAACAACAACAACAAAAAAATAAAAAAAATAAACATATGGTAAGCGATGCGCATCATAAACCAAAAAAATCGATATGACCGACAATGCAATGAGAACACGTAGATTCTCCTCCGTCCCAACTCTTAAATCTCAACTATATATGAACTACAAAGAGAATCACTGCCTTTCTAATAAGTGTCTACCTCCAAATAAAATTAATAATCGCCCGTGAACGTTGTGATAACATTTATATGTACCGACCCCCCACCCACCGGTGCGCGAATGTACGTACTGGCCGAACAGTGCGAAATATGCGCTGCCGTACAATGATGCAACGGCCTGAAATCCATTAAAAGCCAAACAATTTAGCTTGGGTGCTTTATTTCTGCAACCAGTGACAAAAGATGACGTAGTATGAAATATGCATTAACAATCGCATAAGCAGGTAGTTGCAAACGCCGCTACTTTTACGTTATGCCACTCTCACGATATGTTGTTGCACTTTTTTTTTATGCTCGAGTCTTCTAGCCACGTCTTTGGTTCATCGTTATTGGTAGTTTTTTTTTTTTTTTTTTTTTTTTTTAAATTTATCGCCTCGTCATTAACGATGATGTCACATAATGATAAGTAATGCGGGGTTAAACGGTGCAGTACGCGAATTTCCGCTTGTCGCAAAATCGAATTTCTCTCGTCGACAACTGCGCCAAACTGCTAATTGCCGATACAACATAAATAATGCGATTTATTCGAAACTGCCATTTTGTGCGTCTCCTGTCTTTTTACGAGGCCGAACAATTTATTATCTTTACCCCCGTGACTCCATTAAACTGCCGCGCAAGCATCCCGAGAGCATCTACTATGCCCATAAGCCAAAGACGCGATGGCTGCCCTTAATCACAATTGCCATCGATTCGAGAGAAAATCGAGCTCGCTCGCATAAATCCCCGCTCCGTATGAATCGCAATTACCGTAGGCTTTAGCAACAAAAGGAGCTCGGAATCGCCTCGAGAGCGTTGCAGCTTCTTGATGCACCGCGAGACAGGCGATTCAGGCGCATCGGACATCCGAGCCCTCCGACTTATCCCTCAGCATTCGTGTCATGCCCCCCCCCCCCGCCCCACGACATTGGATACATCATAAGTCCCGACTTACGACATCCGTACTTACGACACGTAGGAAAAACAGGTACCAACGTGGCAACCAACGTGGCAACCAACGTGGCAACCAACGTGGCAACCAAAGTCGGATCAATTCCATATCTCGGGATGCTGACTATTTCCGCCCTGTCCGATTCGATCACCGACGTGCTTTTGCATACTTTAGCCGCATACGATGTGCGCTGATCTCGCGATGAAAATTGCACGGCAAGCTGTTATTATCGGTGTAATACGATCGTCGTGATTGCATTGCATTTGCCGGCGATGGGACAGCTTCGCGCTTTCATTCATTAATTTATTTATTTATTTATTGACGCTCGCGTTTATTGCAATTTGATGAAAACTATCTTGAGTTTGGCAATATTTATGGGATAGGTGGTTGATGCTTGATTTTCGATGATCTCGAGAATATATTTAGATGAGAATTGGATGTAATGGTGCTGTGGGGATGATATTGGAGCAACGAAGACGGGGGGATTTATTTTGATGCTACGTGGATATGTGCAAATCAATTTGCAATTGTTTTCGCAGTGCAGCTGACGATTCGAGCCTGGATTCGATGTTTTATAGAGACGATTCTTGCAATTTGAATTTGAACTTTGTCGGCTACTTTCGGCAAATCGATCGTTAGGCAAATATTACTAATGTTCGATAACAGAGTCGATACTCGCAAGTTAAAAATCTAATCGGAAACTACGCGAGGTTAAGCGTGGAAGGAAAAATTATGGATAATCCGTATGCGAATTGAAATTATAATTGCACATTTAATAAGTCACAACATTATTAATTCAATTGTCAAGCTTTTAAAATATTTAATAAGTTATTGCTCTGTAGGGTATTGCATTATTATTAGATGGAATTGTAACGAAACACCATTTGATTATTAAAATAACAATCAAATGGAACAAGAATCATTTAATATACTCGATGTAATTGGAAATGCCTAGCTAATTTTTAAAAACGTATAAACGCTCTCATGGCAGATCGTATTATAGATATATTATTGAAATTAATTAAATAATTTAATTGAAATATAATTATATACCTAAATGACCTTTCAATTTGCGATTGAACAGGAATGATTCTTTGATCAAATGTGATTCAACAACTGTAATTTACTATTCGTGTATTTTGACAAAATACCTCATCGTACTAATTATCTTACACAAATCAGTCATTTTTCGTTAACTAAAGCTCTTGTGGAGCGAGAGAGAGAGAGAGAGAGTTTGTAAGAGTTTGTAACATGTGTGCGTCTGTGTGGGGGGAGAGAGAATGAGAGAGAGAGAGAGAGAGAGAGAGAGAGAGAGAGCGAGAGAGAGAGCGAGAAAGATGTGGTGAGAGAGGAGAATGGAAGCCAGAGAATAACATACAAGCCATCGCAAGCCTACGAATTTTCACGATTCAATACGGACTCTGTAATTCTCCCTTTCGTCCCCGCTCTCGGCCGCTCTCGACGATCTTTCGTTTAACGTGACAAATGAACTTTAGTTCGTATGCGCGCGCACCTCGAAACTCAAACAGTACACTACAGAGAACAGGGCTTCTCTGCATAATTGCGTAGCGAAACATCCAGCCATTCTCTTTCTCTCTCTCTCTCTCTCTCTCTCTCTCTCTCTCTCTCTCTCTCTCTCTCATTCTCTCTCTCGTCCCATCTCTCTATCTCGTTGCAGATATTTAGTCATTTTCTCACCGCGACAGACGAGCTCGGCTATTTCACATAACGAAGGGAAATTTTAGTACCACTGCGGCTCGATGACAAACGTGTGCGAACGAACTCAGCATAACGCGGAAAATCCATTCGGTCTCGAGCCCAATTTATATGAAATCAAGTGGCTGTTGATTATGACGAATGGAATTTTATTTTCCGAGATATAACGCCCTAACTATTATCCTTTTGATAATCATGAGGATCCTTATCTAAACGAATTAATTCTTTAAAGCGCATTTCCATATTTAACGACAATGCTTGTTTATGTTATTATTGGTATGTATACGAGGATTTAAAACAAATCAATTTTTCATAATACTAATTTATCGACAGTAATAAAGTATGATAACGGATATCGAAACTTTTTCTTCTACATTATTCCAGATTTTACCAAAAAGCGCATTGTAAATACACAAGAGAATATGGAATATGAATAAAATACACAATAGTTGAAGCGAAGTAAATCAATTATTCATCATTGTATATGTTGAAATTTTATATTTAATTAAATACTTTTTAGTCGATTAGCAAGCCAGTGGCTATAATTATTATAAACGCGTACGAAAAATTAGAACCTATAGAGTTACGACGTATTAAAAACCAATATTATATAAAGCAAATATTGGAATATTTCGCAATCGTTATAACGAAACAAAACAGTTTAACATAATTCAAGAGTAAAATTACAGTCAAGTTTTATTTCACCAGTTTTATTTTCGAACATTTTTCATCACGTGAAAAATTGTTGCGAACGCCGATAATTGATTGCCTTAAATAGAATCTAACGTGAAACCTTATATTATCAATAAAAAAAAAAAAAATGAAAAAAAATAAAAAAATTATCTCTCATTGCAAATAAAATGCATTTGCCAATCTCGTCGAGCAATAAACGTAGACGTACCAACTTTGTTCAATTAAATCGTCACAAAATATAATGTACGGCATTATTGCTTTAATAATAATTCGTCTTTTACCTTCTTTGTCTCGTCTCGATTAAATCTCACCCCCTCGCATGCATAAGGAGCGAGGGGAAATAAGCTTAAATGCGATTTCATTTGCCGGCGCTCGTTGCAAGCTCACAGACATCCGAAGCAAAGACAACAATGCTGAAGTCGTAAAATTTGCCGATAGCACTGTCGACGCTCCTCGTTATACGTAGAACGACACGAGGATGACGAGCTGCACCGCAAAATCGATAAATCTTAAAACCATCTCAGGAGCATACATCGTGCATCGTGCGCCCGTTAACTTCTAAGATAATGAGAGAGAAAATACGTGGGTGGGGAGGGGGGTTGTAGTAGCAAAGGGAGGGGAGATATTATAAGAGGCAAAACAGTCGCGCGAATAGTTGTTTGGGCCGATTATATTGGCATAAGTAATCGTCGACGAAACGACGTTCGCTTATCAGTCGATCTGTGAAGCAGTTGCAAGTAGATTGGTTAGTAGGGTGTTGGTGGCGGGGACGGGGGCGGGGGCCGGCGACGGGAGGGGGCAGGGGGAGGGGGATTACGGTAACAAAAGTATATGCAGCACAGGAAGAGGAGTGAGAAGAACACGGAGAAATGGCGAGAGAGAGAGAGAGAGAGAGAGAGAGAGAGAGAGAGAGAGTGAAAGAGAGAAGAGAGTAAATAAACTTGAGATTGTAAACGACCTGCGGAGACCGCGAACATTAATTGCTCTCTCGATCATCCCTTCTAATTCTCACTTGTTCGCGTAATAACGATTTTCTAATCTCTGAATTCATCGACTGTGGATGTATTGCCGACAAAAGTGCTTGAATTAATAGAGACGCCATTATAAATGATAAATGAAGAGAATTGAAGTAGTAGTAGTAGTGCGCTTGAAACGTTTATTTCTATTTTCAAAGAAATTACATCATGCGAATAAATAAGCTTTGGGATGAATAATAGAAAGTTAAGAGGCCAAAGTACTTTCTGCTTTCGTGTTGTGAAACTTAAGTATATCGTGTAAATTAAACGACTTTTGAACCTTCCTATTATGCCTGAAAAAATTACAATTTGAAATTTTCCACGCAGAAAAATCCATCTTAAATGAATCTCAAACGTAAGATTTCTAGTCTCTTGGAACATTTGCACTATAATTATTGTTATATTTTAACAATATTGGATGTCAGAGGCAAAAGTATTGATTTTTTATATTTAAATTCAATAATTGTTGTTGAATTGAACAATAACTCTTGTTGTCCTTAACATGAACCACGCGAGATAATTCTTTGATTAATTGCAATGCTTACGGTAAACTCCTGTAATTATCAAAGAAATTATCTATATAAGATATAATTCATAGAGATGTGATTTTATTTTTAATTTTTGGAATATAAAGCCAAGAGGTTTTTCTTCCTATACCTATATATATATATATATATATATATATATATATATATATATATATATATATACACTGTCTCGCTTTTATCAGACTGACGTTTTCATCAGGGCTAGACACAAATCATGCAGGCCAACTACCGATAACTGAGATAAGATATAAAATTCCTCTCTTTTTCGTGTCTGACGCAATTTTTATAGCCGATATACAGAGCAGATCCTCGATTTATGTTTTTGTCTTCATCCCCGTTACGCCGACACTTTCTGTTGCAAAACTCAACTATCTTATCAGATCTTCTTTTAGCATACAAATCAAAGTGTCACAGTGAAAGAGAAAAGGGTGAAAAAATATAAGGAAAACAAAGAATACAAAAAGGCGAGTTCTTTACTCGTTTAGAGCACTTGTTAGGCGATGTCGTCTCAACAGTTTAACGCATAAGTACTTGATAAACATTTTATCTATTCCATTATCTATTTATAAATTTTATCTATTTATTTTATATTTTGATTGTTTCTCTATGAAAAAACAGATGGTTTAAGCATCGATACATTTATCTGCCCACTAAAAAACCGAAAGTGGATAAGACTTTTATAAGAAAAATTAAGCCGATCGATAGGAATAAAATTACTTAACGCGGTATGCTCAATTTATTTCAAGTCAATGGTTACGTCAATGATGCGAAACAGCACAGATAAAGTAATTATAGCATTTATTTTACATCTTGTACCGTTATTTTAATATTCTTCGATAAAGAAGATATTGATTTACAAAAGAATTAAGATGAAAGTATTATTACATTATCACGTAATATTTGAATATTTGAACTTTTAAATGATTTGCGTATAATACGAACGCATGTGCACTGGGTATTCAGAATTCGTGAAACTGATAAGAGATAATTCATTCTATTAAAGGGCATTAATGTTAATTGAATAGCGAAATTCAATATAGAATCATACATTGAAAAGAAACGATTCGATAACATTATGGCTAATGAAATAATTTTACACTGGCAAATCCCCCCCGCCCCCAATCCCAAATCACAATCCAGCTCCAAGCAATTACGAAAATTCACAATAAATGTATGGAGGCTGATATTCATAATAAACACGAATTTTCCAACAACATTAATTTCCACTCTAAATAGCCAATGCGTTTTTTTTTGTTCTTCTTCAAATTACCTATCAATTATACATAAATAAAATATCCTCCAACACTTACACGTCGACAAATTCCAATAGCAAACAACAATAGCGGCCCACAAGGCATACACAAAAGCAAATGCACAATATGTAATTGTAGAGCATTACATGGGTAATTTTTAAGCGAATTGAGCTCACATCGTGGCAAACAATTCCGCAAGTTCAATAGAAGCGTTGAGCTATTTTTGCAATAAATACGTCGGCCACGTGTGCACGCGAAATGGGAGCGTCGGAGTGCGACGACGAAGCTTCACGTGATGCATCGGCTCGCATCTAAAAATGGAAATAGTGTCACACGCCACGATGCGATAGGCGATTGTCCTTTTGGCTGAGCAGCTGGAGCACAACTGTTACGCAGGCTAGTAGAAGATGGAAAATGACGATGTCCGAAGATATGGGGCTTCCGCTGGCTCGTAAAGACGCGTAGGTCGCAGGTGGTTGCTAGGGTGTCTCGAGCGAGTCCTGCTGTTACGTAAGTCCGGGGAAGTCGTGTTGGGAAAATGGGAGTAAGGAGCGACAGGAATGTACGTGGAAATGGAAAGGCGTAGCGAGAGGATACGCTTCTTATTGCTTATTGGATATTTTCACGGCTTTGCATAATGTAAATCGAGCATTTACGTACGAGCGGACCAAGAGACATTCTAACGACACGATTCTTTTTGCTTTTTCTCTCGTTTGAAGTCGAGTCCGTTCTAGAAGTTAATTAGCACTTTCAGTTCGAATTAATATGGCCTTCCCAATTAGTATGGATTATCGGACCGAACAAGAGTTACAAAGACTGTATTTTGTCAATCTAATATTAGAATGGATTGGAAGACAAAAATTGCAGCAACGAAAATGAAAGTAACGATTAGCTTTCAATTAATAAAATCTTTCTAGGGCTTATTTAATTTACCTTGTCGGACGATTGTCAACATTAGTATAAATTATATTTTAATTTGTACAATATAACGATTAGGAAGCACGAGGTAACTGCACAATGGTAATTATTATTAAATATTAATTATTCGAACTGCAATGTTGAAGATTCAAAAAACAAATAATAATAATTATTGTTATCATCGGTATGAAACTATAGGCAAAGAAACATGAATACCAATTCTAAAAATACAATATAAGATTACAATTAAGAAGGATGACAATACACGAATAATACAGGTGATAATTAATTAATACATAATATTATATAAAAACAAAAAAAAGTGTATATATTAGTAAATGATATGCTGTATTATTCCTACAATCGATGAAAATCTACTTACTACATTTACATGCATATTACGTATATAACTATTTAGTTTTCAAAACCATAATCGGATCGCACATATTTTTTTGGAAGCACAAACGTTGAAATGAATATATTATTCAATACATTGAATTACGGACATAGAAATCGGTAACTACAGTTACGTATAACCAATAGGAAAAGGATTGAATTTAAAAATTCTATATGAAATTCTACCATTATATTATTCGCCATATTTCGTTTCAATTTGTAAAACAAGGTCGTCTCTACTCGTGCAACACTATTTACAACTGCGATATCGCGTGCATTTGCATAAATCCAGCAAAATTATCGTTCAACCCTCTTTTCCAAATGTATAATAAACCCGTTTTCGATATCTCGCAAGAAAAAAAAAAGCCGTAACGGACAATGTCGAGCTAAGCGATTCCTTTTCGCGCTTAAAACATGATTTGCGAGCATTCGTAAAATTTTCTGTATAATGCATTTGAAAACGCAAAGAATAAGCTATTTTATATTACTACATTTTTTTCAAACGCCAATATCGACGTTAAGGAGCTTATACGATCCTGAATATACATGTAGAGATTCCTTTGGTTCTTCTTAATAAAAATGCAAATCCCAACGAGTATCGCGCCTCCGGTAAATCAGCTGTGTGCGGTATATTTGAATCTGCATCTTCTTTCGCACGTGGATACGAGCGGCCTTAAAGATGTTAAGGCAGCGGCTTTATATCTTTGGCCGAAAGGTTATATTATAACGGAAATAAAGGAATGAGACATGGTATAGGCGAGGGAAAGAGAGTAGGTGGAAGAAAATCGTGCAAACTAGGTAGAAGACGTAAGGAATTAAAAAGATCAGCGATCGCTCAAATTCGTGGCAATATAGATGATGTTTCAGCATTTATTATTATTATCATTATTATCATTATTATCATTATTATTATTATTAACAGTAGTCGTAGTAATAGTAATGGCTTATGAGTATAATTGTTATATGTTACGTTAGTATTGTTAAACAATTAATATTATAATGGCAGTTATCAGACTTGAAATTATATCAAACTATATAATTATCAATTACCTCTGCAGTCCCGTATACGTATATTTATATTAAAAATCTAAAAATTAACTTAATAAATTTTAATCCATTATACTCTCTTCGATTTGTTTCATTTGTTTATTATTTTTGCATTATTTGGCTCTTTTATATATATATATATATATATATAATATATGTACATCTATATTATTTACCGTTGAAAACTTTATAAAATTACATGCTAGTTTCATCATTCATGGATTTATTGTTTTTTTTTTTCCCTGTGTAACGCATTGTTCGCCAGTCGATTTTCAATTTTTTATCGATAAAGTTGTATGTTACTCTAATAACATTCCAACTAGCCCTACAAAAACCTTTACAAACAAAAAAAAAAAAAAAAAACCAATAGAAATACGTAGCAACTACTATTAATTAATATTCATATTATTAAATTCTAATAAATTTTAACCGTAACTATTAAGCGAATTAATCGATACTAATTTTATCCTGTAGAACATTTAAGCTTGCATGAATGTTACGCACGATTGACAATTATTGTCATTACTATCCCGCTAATATGGCATCGATCCTCCAACTATAAGCTCATTATTGAAATTAACACTGCCATGAAAAATTTCAAAAAACTATTTAAAATAAACACATTAAAATACTTGTAATGGCGATTATAATAAGCCATTTAATTAAAAAAAAATTTTAACACGTTGCGAGCTATTCTAATGTACGTAACGAGTAAGCTTATGCTTTATAATGAAATGCGAGTTTTTAATTTTCTTCATAATTCACATTTATTTATCACGATTTAGTCAATTTTCAGATCGGCTGAAATTCCTCATCGTACATAAATGCTGCTAAGACCGCGCAGTCCAAAGATCTTAAGCTTATTCGTATTCTTTACATCCTTCGCGCCGTCATAACTAAAAGAAGAAATTCGGATGATAACAGCAGTTTAATACTATGTTCATGAAATTCCAATGAAAATTCAATCTCCCGAACATTATCGATAAAATTTACGACGTAGAAATGAAAAAAGAAAAGAAAAAAAAAGTCGAAAAAAGAAATAAAAGAGAAAAAAAAGAAGGAAAAAAAAACGAAAACTATAGGAGGAAACCTCGCATTCCTATGCATAAAAATATTCCAGCATCGCTCACACTTGCCTCTCAAAAATTCTGTCCTTCCTGATGCGTGAATCCATCATTTGGCAGCGCATTACATAAAATCATTGGCTCGAAATCGGCCGAAACGTCAAAAGGCAAAAGGCAAAAGGCAAAAGGCAAAAGGCAAAAGGCAAAAGGCAAAAGGCAAAAGGCAAAAGGCAAAAGGCAAAAGGCAAAAGGCAAAAGGCAAAAGGCAAAAGGCAAAACAAAAAACAAAACAAATAAAAAAAAAAAAAAGAAGAAGAAGCCAGACTATATTGGCAAAAGACGCACGCGGCTCCCATTCGCATTTGTACGTACGAGTTAATTAAAGTCTGTTCACATTCCGACAGGTTGGTTAATTTAACTAAAGGCCTGTCAACGCTCGTAACGGGAGGGACGAAGGAGGAGGCACAGAGGATTTCGCAAGAGAATGTAAATTGCCGAGCTAGACACTGCCACTGCAGCTCCGACTTCTCTTTTCATTTTGTTCCTCTTTTTAATTTTTTATTGCGAAAGACATACGCGATAGCCATTACAACGAGAGCTCGGATATTATAATTATTAGAGGCCTTGAAACTTGCACGATAATTAACCGTAATTATCAAGCATTAAGTACTTTCAAAGTACGCGGCTAAAGCCGTTATTATTTGAGCACATTTGAGGAGCATGTAAGCGCTCGAAATTATGAAAATCGTTAGCGAACAAAAGATTTTGCTATTATGTATAAATTTCACGTTGCTTTCCTACTCGATCTCCACATATTTTCGTACGCGCGGATGAAATTTAGAAATAATGGTCGCTACGAACGGTAAACGAGCGCGAGAAGAACGCGGGACGCGAATGGCTTTTCCCATCGACGTGTACTATTAGTCATTTCCCGCTATTGATTCGATAATTTATCATTTAAGGATATTTCATACGTTGCTTGTGCAATGATTACTCATTAAGCTCGAAAGTGCGAGAAAGCTTGATTAGGGATACTCGACCACCCGTAAAAGAGATGAGAATAAATAAGAAGAAAAAAAGAAGAAAAAAAATACGACGAGGGTCGTTATGGTATCTCGCCAATGATATCCTTCATAATTCTCGTCCTTCCATTCGTACGATTATCCGAAGGCTTTCTCTTTCATTCGGTGTATCGTATCTCCGGCTGCATTGTGAGCGTACATGCGAGGGGACAGGGTACCTAATGGAAACCTAGATCTTTCGGGATAAGAGGCGAGCTATTATTAATTTGGGCCTATAATTTACATCCGTGATATATGATATAAGAAAAATAAATAAATAAATAAATGAAGAATAAAAAAGTGTGAAAATGAATTTTGTTGTTTTTCTAGCCAAGTCAATTTGTCGCTAATAAATAATAAAGGAATTGTATAAGTCGGCGGCTACTATTATTATTAAGAGGAATCTTAGGTAAGCAAGGATGAGTCATGTTTCTTATTTATGCATGCGTGTTACTTATGCGGGAAATGACTTGTTTTAACGTAAATTATGCCGACTCTATCAAGGCAAAACGAATGCTCGACGCAAAAACTTTGGATTTACCCAATGATTCGTAAGATAGCTAGGAATGAAAAATTAGAAAAACATTGAAAAGTCCTTATTAAATCGCCCGGAATTAGAATTTCGAATCGGGGCTCATTCAATTGAATTCCCGATCTTTCACACACCACTCCCACCATCCAACCATCCTCTCCACCCGCTCACCTATTATATTTACCCATTTATAGGTTACGTCTAGACGGCAAAGGCAATGCACATTTTATTGCACGGCAGCCCATGTGATTTATCATCTCAAAAGCAATTTTCTCTAAACACTTCGCAGGGCCGATTATAAATTCAAATTCATTGAGAGGCACGTGAAGATGCTCGTGGACTCGCGCGCCTCGCCTAAACATCGTTTCCCTTAACGTCCTGTTACAAAAGGAGAATAAGTCTTTTCGCGCGCTCTACCGCCGATTCTGAAATTCTTCTGCATTCCAATGGACCATCGCGCGCAGATTCCGATTGCGATACGATTGCGCTTACTACTGCATTACTACAGCTCGTAGACGATGATGTTGTGGACGGGCGAACGAGCGAACGAGCGACCGGAAGCGAAGAGGGTTTTTATTTTATGTTCGCTCGGATATTGCGATATGATTGTCCATTTAATTTGCCACGCGTAGCACGCGATACTACGATGTAAATCAATGGCTTGTCTTACCAATGTTCAAAAGGCAACTTTATGTTACATAATTGTGATTTAATTTCGGTAAATTTTATTTTCTCAATGAGCGAGCAAACATTATGCGGACATATATATGTTTAGCCTTTATTAAAGCTGGCGCATGAATGAATACGATTTATCCGCGAATCTTAATAAAATACGCGCGAGCGATATTAATTTAAACATATTCTTGAAAGCGCGCGAGAGCCCGCTTCCTATCGAGAATACGTAATGCAGTTAATTTGAATAAAGCACGGGCAGCAAGAAATAAACAAACGCACTACGCAACGCTACACACAAATAATTTAGCTGCGCGTGTATGTAGTAAAATTAATAAACTAATATGGACTTTGTACTTGCGGGAATAATACATGCTTCCTTCGCCGGCATAATCATAAATTCTTATCATTATCTCGTGGTGATGGTACTTGAAATTTACAGGATTCTTCGGAGGCAATTTTTTACCGAGCACCATCGCATTTCGCGACAAGAGAACAATGGGAGAGCAAAATTAATTTCACAGACTCAAACCAATCATTAAACGCTAAGAAAATTAAGCTCTCTTACCTAGCCAGATTTACCACTCGTATCCAGCATTACCGATTCCTTAAATTTCTTAAACTTACGTGTGCTTTAAACATTTTATTCTCGGCCGCGAACGGCGGACTTTTTGCCCCTTGACAAAGTGCCGTACGCATTTGGAAATTGAGCGTCGCGTGCTAATAAGAAGCCCAAAAGCACATAGCCAGAAGTGGCAATTTTCGAGCACCGATGGAGCAATTGGTAAAGCCGGCAGGACTTATTTCCTCGTGTGATCGGTACTCGGATAGCGCCGTGGCCGCGACTTAAGGCTTCCACATCACCGTGTTTTTTCCGCTTTACGTAACCCGCTTTACGTAGCCTCTCCTTACGTAAGGATTAAATTGCCAATGTGTGCCTCGGCTCTTTGTTTTTGCCGTCACCGCGACGACGAGCGCGAAAGGAGAGAGTGGAATGTAGCGACGTTCGATCGAGTGCGACTTCCGAGGGACCGAGCGGATTATCGAGCGGCAGCTTCCGCTCCCACGCGAATCGATCCACGTCGACGCGCGACATAATCGTAATAATTAGACCGGCCGGCAATATGACTCATTGCGCTCTTTGCATATTATCACCAGCGATCCGGCATACGGCGGCGTGGGACATCTCGTGATCGACCGTTCACTCGTGCTTCCTTGCTCCTGGAAACTGTGCTTTTATGCTCTCGATCGAGCGCTACCGTGAAACACATCGGTACGGGCTCTCTCTCTCTCTCTCTCTCGGCTTTTCTTTATTAGATAGGAATGAGTGGACCGCGGGAGGTGGGGCGCTATGTCGGTCGAGAGGCGCCCTAGCCAATAGTGACTTGAATGGGAAATGGAAGCGGGGCGAGCATCATGCTCGACGGTTGTTGGAGTTTCTACTTTATTGCTAGGTATTTTTTATTTATAGCCCGCGAGTGCTACGCAAGTTTTCATCTACATCATTTTCGAGAGGCCGGGAAATTGTGCGCCAGTCATTTTCTTATTTATGCTAGAAGGGACAAAAAGTATTTGTCCATGAGCGTACCACGAGTGCGTAATCGTCTTGGAGTATGTGAGCATCGCTATATTGTTTATGTATTTGTTTTTTTTTTCTTCCTTTTGTTTTTTTTTTCTCTTTTACATAGCGATTTAGTAGCCATCGGCCGTTTATTTCTCTCGACGACTTTACAATTGTAGCGAGCTACCGTCTTCTTAGGTAAGTTAAGGAACTCGGGAGAGAAACTGTGAGTCATGGATGAGCCGAGTAGTAATGTAATTAAAGCTCACCGCCGTATAATTAATTGACATTTCTACCTTCGTCCCTTCCTCGGAACATTGTACTTTTACTAAACAATGTATAAGATTGCCGTATTTGAATAACTAAATATCATTGCAAGGCACAACAGCTCGTTCGAATATAAAAAGTGCAAAGTCTTACTTACAGCAACTACCTACAATTAATCAGCCAATCCCGTCTAACTAATAAATCATTCGCTTGGTAATTCTTAATTATTATTCGAATAGGCCCTAAGCGGAGACTATAATGAGAGCTACCATTTGGTAATGGTTGCAGTTATTCGTGCCATTAAAAGCGACGAACAAAATCATAAACCTTCGACCTGCATGAAAAAATTAGTTCAACTTACTGCTAATGATATATTTATGTATATTTACCGTTATGTAAATTGTGAGGAGAGACTATTCATTTTACGAATAAGTATTCTTGTTCCAATTATGAAGGCATAGGAATAAGGAAAGAATATAGATGAAAAAACAATATAAATAATGTATAGAGACTATATTATTATCGAATTTATGATCCCTTTTCAAGTCAATCATTCTTGCCAAGTAAACTGATTTCAAAATTAAATATTAAGGCGGTAGGTGACGAATCGATATCTTCTATGATTTAAATATATTTAACAATATTGTTCATAAGACTCGCGATAATATTCCTCTTTAACAAAGCGCTCTAATGATGTACGAAAATTTTATTTTATTTTGTTCAATTTTTTTATTATTTATTTTTTTTTGTTTTTTTTTTTTTTTTGTTTATCAACGTCACACAAGACGTTACCAATGTTGACATATTGTGATATAAAAGGAAGAGTTTCCTTTCTAAGCGACAATGCACGCTTAACCGTATTTCTACATGTCTACAGAACTATAATAATCTACAACATATACTATCTGTGAAATATGGAAACGGGAGAAAAAAAGCCGTCGGCGAAATTTTTGTATTAACGCGAGCTTCGCGAAAATCGAAAAAGTTTTACAGTCTGCATTACCGCTGATATAGCCACTGCTCTTACCATGTATGTAAATGGAATCGACCTCTTATATTTTTTCTCAAAAAAGCTGGATTAAGTGAAGCTAACTATCATACATAGGTTGACAATGTCGAAATTACCCGGTAGATAATGCAACGATGACTAATTACAATGCGATATTTCACTCATTTTTTTCCGACAGAAAGGCGTGTAATTACGTCAGGGCGGTCCTCCAAATTAGTTGCGTTAGTTACTCACTCACCTTCTATGCTTGTGTAACCAAGCCACACACGCACGCGCGCACATATGTATGTGCATAAATGTGCGGTTAACCAATATGCGAGTGATACATTTTTGGGAAATCGTCGCAGAGGCACGTAAAGAGGCACAAAACATTATAAACTTGTGGCATCAATCGTCCATATCAAAATTGACATTTATAAAATTAATCGGTTTATTAAATAACAATTTATTAATTTATCGATTTACTTATATAAAATTGTCTTGCGCAATCATGCTAGTTATAATATAATTATGAAATATTAATATTCATCAACATTATTAAAAATAATTGATTAGTTAATTAAGACTTGATTTTATCGTCCTGTCAAATCATTATACATTATCTGGGCATTAAAATTTAAGGAAAGAAATTGCCATACGCCACCATGATATGGTTATCAAAGAGCAGTCACCTGCTCTTTGACAATTTACCATTATTTATTCGCTCACCATTATTATTATACCATTATACCATTATACCATTATTCATTATATATAATTATTAAATGTTTTATATTCAAATGTTATTAGCCAGAAAATGTTGACAATAATATTAAATAGTACGAGGCTTATTGAAACAGCATGTTCTACGTTATGGGAGCACAAAGCGCATAATTAAGACACGCTTTTTCTTTATAAGGCATACACGCAGATATGAATATAACAAAGTTTTCTTAGACAAAGTAAACCGTGACGTAAAAATTAATAATATTTTTTTCATATTTAAATTGAAGTATACATATAATTTAATTTTCTTAATTGGCCTAAAACTTTTTTATCCATGAAAGAAGTGCATAATGGAAAATCCGATGAATTCATTAAAGAATAGTTTTTCGCTTTAAAAGTTTTCACAAAAATGTAGTCAGCCACGCAGGTGTGAAACGGGAATTTCGCATTTTAAAGGCTTTCCATTATAATTGGAGTAACAGTTATCGCTTAAGCGAGAATTAAAGTTTACACGATTTCACAGAATTTTCATTCCAAAAGTCAGTTTAGACGCATAGAATTTAAATTAAAATGCTTTAGTTTACCTTACGTCTATTAAATTAGAATATTCGCTATATAAAAAATAGAAGTTAACTGATACTTTAAAGCAAATGTAAATAAAAGTAAGTGTATTTCGTCTATTGATATTGTTTAATTCAGAACAACGAATTAATAATCGTTAAATTATGCTTCATTAATATCAAAGTATGTTTTATCAATGTGATAAAGTCTTGTTCAAATAATAAAATATGTGGAGAAAATTAATTTTCAGTCCATACTTAATAATGTAGTTTTTTTTTTCTTTTTTTATTTCAAATATCAAAATATACCGTCAAACTTTAATATTTAGCCAGAATTGATATTAATCATAGTGTTCAAGTATTTATTAGCCAAATATTTATAAAACATATATTTGATATTTTCCACGCGCCCAAACACAAAAGAGAAAACATTTGTATAGATATGAAAAAGCTCTAAATATTCTTCATTAAAACAGGAAAACGTTCGACAAAATTGCGGAAAAAACAGTCGAGAAATCCACTTTCTAATCCTATCCATTTCCAAATATTCGTTACAACTCTCAACGAGCAGATTGACCAGATAAAGAACAAATAATCCCTCTATCATCCCACGTACTTATTGAGTTCATTGAGGCGCTCGAAGCAAACGTAACATTCAGGCCGAACTGATTAGTGAAAATCGAAAGTGCTCCGTCCTCTACAGTCACGCGGCCATATCCTCAATCGAATCCTCGTGTGCGCGCATGCATGCGTGTGCGCGCGTCAACGATGAACTCGTAAGCAGGTGCACACGAGCGCACAAAGCACTTTTAATTAAAAGGTTCAATCTCTTGAATTACAGCGGTGGTTCTTGAAATATTCCGAGGAAGGTGATATACACACGTGCGCGTACATACGCGCGACGAAGGAAATGGAAAAACTGAGGCTGACCATTTTCATTCTCTTTCTCTCTCTCTCTCTCTCTCTCTCTCTCTCTATCTATCTATCTATCTCTTTTTCGCTTTGTCTCCATCTCTGCCACTCGGTCTCTCTTTTATTCTCCGTCTC
>NW_011948428.1:4067783-4089162 GCF_000503995.2 Ceratosolen solmsi marchali
AGATAAAAATATCAGTGACAATGCATAAAAGGTAGGTAATTGGCGCGTACAACTGTTTATTATATAAACATTCTATTACGTTTGTCGAAAGTCAATGCATTAATCAATGTCTTAAAAAGCAAAAGAAAGGAAAAGAAACTTTTATAAACTTTTGTGGAATTAGGATTTTTTAAGTCGTAATATATAATCCCGAATATTTCGATATTAATTAATAATATTCGATATTAAATAATATTTTATTAATTTTCTAATTAAGTAAAATTATTTATTAAGGTTGGAGAGATAAAGACAGACGATGGACTATAAATTTTAAACATAATTTTATTAACATCGTTAAGATTAAAAATATTAATAATAATATTTAAATTAATTATTTTAGCGAATGTAAAATATAACAGCTGGATAGTGTTTAATCTGAAATTTGATGCTACTAAAATCTTTCAACGAGGAAACGATAATTATACACATATATAAACAGACTTTGATGTAAAATAACCAATTGATAAATCATTTCAAATCAATGGATCAGAAATGGTTAAAAAGTTCCCTTCACCGTGTAATGCAATGTAATGCAATACAAAAAAAAAAAAAAAAAAAAAAAATACTAAAGATTTTTCCAACTCCATTGGTTAATATACAACTTTTTTTCTGAGCATATTTGGGCTTCAACAATATTTTATTAAATTCCCAAAACTACCTTACGTTTTATTGAAAATCTAACAAGACTTTAATTTCTCTGTCTCCAAAAGTATCTTTTCACAATCAAAAATATTTTTAAACGTCCTCTATTCTTTATCTCGATGTATGAAATATTTACGATACAGCATAAGGTCAGCTTATAACATCGTAAAAGTAATTACTTGGACTTTAATAACTTTCAATTATCATACGATTGCGTGTTTTATGCTTTATGCAAGAACTGCATTACCCACAATTGATGTATACGAAAAAAATAAGAGGAAGAGTACCGAGACATCACATCCCGGAACATTGGAAAAAACATCTTTGCCCGCTCGAGCGAATAATTGAACGATTCTCATCTACTTGAGATCATTTACTCAACGATAATCGAAAATAAAATGTAAATGAACGCGTGTCTAGTTGATTTGTTTCCTCCGCTATTAAGGCAAATAAATTTTATGGTTGATTATTAGGTTTATTATGTTCCCTATGTACTCTAATAAAATTAACTAAATACAATAAGAACGAAATATAGATTTATTAATAGAGAATTTTTCGCTGCCGATTGAAGCATTTTTATCTAGAAATGATGAAAATTTCATTAAAGATAAAACGAATACAATGTATTTTCAAATACTAAAGAAATTATTGGCATAAATAATAATTGGAACTTTTATTGTTATTATTTAATTTATTATTATTATGCTTTGTTTTTCTTGTTTTTTTTTTTTTTTGTTTTTTTTTTTGTTTTTAAATAACAATTACTGTACATATTTATTGATTGTCATTGACATAAATATTATTTATAATTCAACTTTCAATTTCTCAATTCTTGCGTTAGCAATTACATGCTAGAAAATTTTATATCGAAATGTCATCGTATAGATAGTCGCTTACATCGAACAAGAATTGATAAAAATAAAAAAAAAAAAAAAAAAAAAAAAAAAAATTCTGCAGATTATCATTGTTCGTAAATTTATTATTTATAGCGCTCATACGCATGTGCAATTGCATGTATAATAAATAAATTCGAGATTCGATATTTTGTAACATCATAAGGGATAATTAAAAAGTAACGTATAAGAATGAAAAAGAGGGACATTATCAATGCTTTGGAGAGACAAATTGCTTTTAAAAATAAAGCAACGTTAAGAAATGATCCAAGAAGCAAGTCACGGCGCACGCGGTTAATGATGTCGAACATAGCACAGCCACCATTTAAGTGGTGAGGCGACGTCAGGAATTCGAATATCTTGCCCTCGAGAGTGAAGCGAGATGGAGAAATGACAGAACTAAGATCGAGACAAAGACGAGAGAGAGACAGGGAGAGAGAGAGAGAGAGAGAGAGAGAGAGAGAGAGAGTGAGCGAGAGAGCGAGTGATGGGGGGGGGGCGAACCGTCGTTTTTAACCTCTAACCCGCAGTCGCCCTCGAGAAATAGCTCGAGTACGTAGGCGAGTTGTTGCTGCTACTGCTGCCACTGCGGTAGTACCTCGAAGAAAGAGAAACACAGCGAATGAGCTGCAAAAGGGGGAATGGCGAGGGGGCGATGAGCGTGATGAGGAGGATGAGTGGGATAGAAGGGGAGGAGGAGGAGGAGGAGGAGGAGCAGGAGAAGTGACAACGTGAATTGAGCAAGTGTTTCTGTCTGATGCTCAACAGAGACAGTTACTTAAAAGTTCCGTGGGAGCTGCTTGAAGCTTGTGCGCGTGGTTCACGTCATCGCGAGCGTATTCCCGATTCTCTCTAATTGTGTTTTTTTCGTACCATCCCAAATTGTCGAATACGTAGAATTGCAAATGAATAGATTGGCATTAGGTATGCATTTATTTTGAAGCTCGTCATTCTCTGGCTTATGCGCATGTCTTTCGAATGATAGTTACGAAACGTGCATTAATTAATGATAATTAAAAGATTCATACCTTTGGTATGCATTTACAGTGTTATTATTTCTTATGCGTCACGGGATTAATTAATGATTGAGCAACGTAATTTATTAATGAGATTTATAATTTAATTGGTATAATTGTTCGAGTCGATGGTGCAGTGTTTTATATCCAAATTTTCTTGTCGTCGTATTATGAAAGTATAATTGTTGATACATTTAACGAATGTCCGTTGTCGAAACCATCGATGCCAAGCATTCATTCGGCTTAATACGTAAACCATCGACGAAAACCATTATTGAGACATACGCGCATTAAATTTACGATAACACGACGGTCATCCATCGAAATCGGTGAACAATTCTTCCAACATTTGCCGCGTCCGCATCTCGTAATAGTTGCTTTTATTAAATGAAATGGACAAAAACAAAAAAAAATTTGTGAAAAATCAGTGCGATGCACGACTAATTAATTGTAGTGAGTAACTTGGGAATGACTAAATGAAAATAAACATAATACGTCTCATGGTTTTTAAGATATTACTTTTCAAATTAATTAAAAGTATTATTCGCTCGCTCTCTGTATACATTTTTTCTGCGTAGGAAATATACTTAACCCAGTTCACATTTCCAAAAGCTAACCACTTATATATGTCTCCTTAGTCAAACTGTTTCTAGTTTTAATTACTGCCTTTGCAAATAATATTCTCAAGTCACTATGAAGCACAATTCACCGTTGACAAAAATGAAGAAAATCTTACGTACATGAGCGCTGTTATCATACGATTTCGCTCGGTGCTATCGTGGATTAGCGAGCAAATCTGCGTGAAAAGTGACGAAAGAAATGCGGATGATCGGACAATGGGGTAGGATCGTGCATGGATACAGATCGACACGAATCGAACCAGCGATCGATAGATTCTACGTACATTATGTCTTTGGCCATACCAAGTCATAGATTGCTTTCGCGATTGTGTCTCGATCTTGCAGATATTGACTTTTCATTAAGCCGATGCACTTTGGTAAATAATTATGTTTGTTGGGACGTTAAGAAAGGATGTAAATAAAATGAAGAAATTTAAGCACTTTTTGTTGAAAATGGAAACAGATGAGATTGTCATTATATAACGAACGTTGGGCGAGGATTAAACAATATTTATATTTGTAAATGGGGAATCTTATAGGACTTCATAGAGGGTGCATAGAGTGGAGAGGCGAGAGAAATCACCATACGCTTAAAATTCAAGATGAAGGATAAATTTAAAATATGACAATAAACGTAGTTAGTTATTCCTACGTATTTTACATTATGCCTCGTAGAAGATAATGCATCGGTATAAAATACTGCAACTTGTACGTATTTTGTACTCCCCATCTAAAGCGCGATGGGCTTATTAAGTAGCCAATGAGAAAAAAAGATGGATGAAAGTCTGAGCGAAAATAATAATACCAGTGTTCTTCTTTCGCTAAGGTCGTTGGGAGTCTCGGTGAGTGCGCAGCATCGTAAACTCGGTAACGAAGACCAGAAACCAGCCGGCTAGACGGATGGACTACAACAACCGATTCATTGTATCCATCTGGAATACATCTACAACCGCACGTACTCATTTCTCTAATTTATTCTCATAACGATTGTAGATTTAAGCAATTTCGTCTCTTTCAATTTCAATGACGTGTATGAAAATTCCACGCATCTATCGCGCGCCCTGATTTATCGCGAGCGAATGATTTATCGCCGATGCAGCTTGGAATCCCCTTAACCATTCGCCAATCAATACACTTTTTGCCACAATAAGTACAAATCGCCAACTTTCCCTCCAATTAATTGACGCAACTCGTCGCTCAACCAAAACCTACGCCCCTCTCGGCAGACTTTAGCCTCAGCCATTTTTCTACTGTGCCCCCTTACCGGCAATAATTCGGCGCAACCCGAGCACTCGCCTAAAGCACTCGCACTAAAAAAGAAAATAAATGCCCCATATCGGCAAACGATCCCTCCCTTCCCTCTCGCCTAACTAATCCCCCCTTGTCATCATCTGAAATCGCACGTCGCATAGTTAAGGTCGCCGTTTTGGGCCCATTATATCCGCCCGTCAACTCACTCTCATATAACGACCAGTTTAAATGGGCCACAAGGCACTTGCATATGAAGCTCCCTCCCATCGCGCACACGTTGCAACCAGCATTTGCTTTAGTCATTGTCAAAGCGGCGTGCTCGCACAGATACGGACAGATACGCTCGATTCGCAGGCCCTTGTACCTGTGCGGGCGTGTAGTAGTGTCGGTTTGAGCCACTCTCGGTGTCTATTTGATAGGCTGGTTGACACCCATGGGAGTGTAATCGACCTCGCATTAATGAACGGTTCGAGTACACGGCTGGTACGCCTGGATTCTGACTGATCCGACCGACCGAGTGTCAGCCTGTCCGACTAGTTATCGAGTCCCTTTTTTTTTTATTCCATTCCTTTACAAAGTCGTCGCTTTTAGTTTCTTTCGAAAAGTTGGCGCCATGGTGGCATCGTCCTTGTCACGTATCATCGACTCCGCGTTACATCCACCGACATACTCTACTCGCTCTGTTTAGCCCTCTTATTCGTATTTACGCGATTGTCTTGGCAATGCGCTTATAAAGCGCGGGTGGCTCATCGTTTGCAAAATGAATTTGCAAAATTTGCACAAATTGCCCGATTGTCGCGTGAATCATCCTTACCCCGATGACTGGAATTCCGTTGATATCTCATTTTATTCTAAGTAGATTATGCGCCGATAATATGCCGTGTGTAAGTGAAACTGGAATGTCGGTGCCCCTCGACTGATGTCTCAGGCACATCTCTCGATCGAGCCTCGATCATCAAACTCGGCACGATCTGTCACGCGTAGTCTCGTGATTTTCCGCTACGCCCGTAGCATTGCAATGCATCACGAATAAATGTACGTTCGGCTCTAGCTATCTTACACGCGTTGCATAATTCATGCGCAATCCACGAGCGGACATCATACTTCGTGTTCGTTAGCCCAAGGTGTTACTCACTCACTTTTGCTCTAGGAATGGAATGGAGGAAGGGGGAGGGCGCTCATTCGATTAAATATTTGATAAAAGAAGAGGTAGGGTAATCGGCGTTTCTATTTAAATAATAAACTGCGTTATACGCCTCGTTATATTGTATATAATAGGAAACTTGGATTATAATAAAAGCTTTGATATTTTCTTGAATCGTCGTGCTGCATCAACGTCATCAAATAACTTGCGCAAATCGCTAAACAAGAAATTCGTAAGTTTTCATCTCGGCCTCCAGTAAGATTGATGCGATATTTTGTAAAATTATTGTATAGGTATTTTGTGGGCATTATTAAAGATTACATTTTATGGCGATTTATCTTATTCAACGATTTATAACATCACAATAACATAAATAATGTGCAAAACAACAATAATAATGTAAGAAATTTCCATTAGTCGTCGGCAGAAGACGGAGAGAGACAAATATCGAAGACATCACATTTTATTCACATATTATTGGCAATTTTTTCGTGTTGCAACACGAAACGTAATACGCTTGTGTTTACGACATTATAAACGTACATTGGATAACATGGATTATAACGTATAATGTTGCAATGGTCATTGAAAAAGGTAAAAAGAAGGCAGAGTTTGTATATAGTAAAATGCTTGATTTCCTCTTAAACGTTACGCGCTTTAAAATTGTTGCTTTGTCAAGCAAATAACGTTAAATTAATGCTCTTTCTTCGTTACAGATGGTCGATAAACGTATAACTGCAACATTGATAGAAAGCAGCCATCACTCTTCTTACTAAAATAAAACTTTTTGCACAATTTGCAACGAACAATTGCCGGCTTCCATCTATTTTTATTTAATCTCCATTTTGTATCATGATGAGTCAATAAAATATAGTTACCGACATTGATAAAGGGCCGCTAATAAAAAATGGTCGGATAACATTTAAATATATTTCAACTACTCCTTATACGCGTTTATACAAATACATTTTTTATCGGCTGTTAATAAATATGATAGTCATTGTATAGAAAGCTTTTTCATGTGAATGTGCCAGTATAAGATACTCGAATACAGTCATTTGAGATGTTTTCACTGCAAAAAAAAAAAAAAAAAAAAAAAAAAAAAAAAAAAAAACTCATGTACTAGCACTCATCAATCATTTAACACAACATAACAGTTTTTTTTTTTTTCAGTAATCTCGGTCGTTCGTCATCATAGTTATTAGACGAAACGAATGTTCATTATCATTTATGGACACACGAGTATATTTAAAGTGATCTGGCTCTTTTTAAAAAACAATTTACTGCTTATAATTGATTTAAGATTTTTCTTTTTATGACAATATGGTTATTTGTACTTTAAAGAGAAGTGAAAATTTATGAAAAAGAAAGGCACTTAGAATAACGCAATTATACGTAATTACCGATATTTACGATGAGCAAGAAAGTCACACTGAATGGAGAAAAAAAAACGCATTGACTAGTCAAAGAACTTGTTAATTAAAAAGAAAATAAGAGAAATTTTTATATTGCCATAAACATTAATATCATCAAATAGATAAACAGCATAAATCATCTTCTCGTTTTTAAGTATAATAAACAACAATAAGCTAGAGTATCAGATGTTGTATCGGCAAATCTTTAATTGACACTCGTGCCTTTCGTCAATCCAATAAAAAAATAATAAAAGAATACGATATAAAACAAACAAAAACAAAAAAAAAACAAAAAAAAAAAAACAAAATAAACGCTCGGGCACTACCTACTCAATATTACACCTGTTGGATTCATAGTTTTACGAGCATTCGCTTTTTATTGCCTCTCTTTCTTAAAATTCGTATACACTTTCAGGAATTCATTTAAAGGAGCTGATATTAACCTTGGAGTTTGCGAGTGTAAGTTTTCCGGTAGCTCAGGTTTTTAATGTAACAGTGAGAAAGCAAGGGAGCAGAAGATTTGTAATGTTATACTTTTAAAAGAGAAGGATAAGAACAACAGAAATAAGACTCACTTGCGCCTCTCCGGAAAGATCGCGTGCATATTTTATGAAACTACCGGCGCTGAGTCGGTCGCTGCACTCTTACCTGAAACAGTGAAAACGCAAAAACGTTAATACGAGACAATGTTCGAAAAATAATGAAAATTCCACCCATAGCGCATGATGCCCCGAACAATAATAGAAACTGAGTTGGATTTTTCGCATGGATCATGTATTATTTACGGGGAAATTCACATTGTCGAGAACTATTGTGAATCGCCGAGACAACGGTCTACCACCACCGTCTTGTCTGCTTCTCACTTTGCCATTCTTCTCTCCTTGATTTCTCCCTCTATTCTTCTTATATGCAACTTAGGCACTTATTGTGTTTACCTAAAAACTCTGCGACTAATATTTACGAATATTTTTAGTGGCTTGGTTGGTAGTAGGAGAACCAACGGAAATATGAAGTCGAGCACAATGCCTACAATGTAATATAATTTGTCTCTTACTTCGTGTAGTCTTCATTTTTCCGCTATTTTACCTCGTTTCCCAAAAAGCTGCATTCACGATACTTACCCAAAGCGCCTCGTACTAATCACGATAAATTGAATTAAAATAAACGTGCGATCGTTCGAGGGATCAAGGCCCACTAATCGTTCAAAGCCATCGATTATCATATCTCATTCATTAAGCCAATGTGTCCAGTCTTCGATCTTCCATCGCGTTATCCTGGAAGTAAATGTGAATATAAGGAGCGAACATGCCAACCTCTAGACTATATTACTATTCCTCACCCCCCATTAATGAGAAAATGAATAGAGTGGATTGCTTGGTAGTGAACTACGAGCAAATACCTGCCCTCATTAGCAGCAGAACCTAGCCAATGTAACATACGCTTCAATAAGAAAAATAAATTCAATAAGAGGAAAAGCTTTCTCCTTGCCGACAATACCCGACCATCGGGGACATACCTCACCCAACTCGGCAGCAACATTCAATTATGCGATCGCGCCGTCATTCGCTAGCCTCACCCACACAAGTGAGAATAGCGTGAATCTGCGGGTATTTTGGAGAAAAGAAAACGTGGATGAGTTTGAATGGCGTATGGAGGTAGCAAAGGATGCGAGAACCTTATCGTCATCTACGCTCTGGTGTAATGCAAAACGAATGCGAATACAGGATCATTATCTGTACGCGAGACGAGTCGCTCGCATCCTTATGACATATCCTGGCCCGATTCTGTCGACTCGGTTATTGTTGTCAAGGGCATTTGAGTGCGCATGTAATAGCCGAGCTCCGTTACGTCTGTATTGTGCATTCTTAGTAAATTTAATTCTGAGGAGATGGTAACTTTTCTACGTAGCTACCATTAATTCAATATTATAAAAGTAAGAAATTATGCACACACGTGTATACATGCACACACACGCATATATATACGTAAGGCTGAAAGTAAATAGGAGCTTGTTTTTTTATTTAAGGTATTATTATAATTCGAGGATAAGGATGGATTATTTATGGCTTTGCAAATATACGGATAATGCTTTACAAAAGATTTGAACTTTAATTACTCATTGGGCCAAATTTAATGTATTTACTGCAAGTGTAATTGCTCGAAAAAGGAATAAAAGAGAACTAGAGTTAAAGTCCCTTTACAACATTATATAAAAGAATATTTTTTACAAAAACATTGAAATTACCTTAAATTTTTAAACCTATGTATATAGCCATTTTCGATAACTAACAAATCAATTCACGCGTGAAGAAAAATATCGATAACGTTTAAGAATATGTATGACTCATCATTATAATCATAATTTATATATATTATATATGAAATGTGAATATAAAATTAGACAAATTTATATTTTCTATTTCGCACATTGTAATTCAACAGCAATGTTATCAATAAATTGTTAATATTGTTATGTTATCAATAATAGTTATTATTATTGCTATTCTTGTTACATTATATCAAACATAAGGAGTCGGTTAAAAAAATTAATTTATAATAACATTTTTAACATTACCTTATATTTATATATACAATATGAATAAATGAAATAATAATAAAAGTATTCTGCAAAATACTGTTAAAATAATCATTTAAAAAAATAAAAACATGAAAAATTTATCCTTGTTTAAAATAATAATAGGCATGTTTTTTAAAACTACCTTTTTTTCCCGGTAGCACTGGTCAATACTTTCATTTTCTCTGTACATTTCAACTAAATGCAATTGTATATGCAAAGAATAACACTAATATTTAAATGTTTAAAAAATTCAATTGTAACAAATTAGTCGCTACTATTTGCATTTTTCAACAACTAATACACTTGAATTATACAAATATAGAATGAAATTATTTCAATGCAAACATTTGATTACAATGCAATATTTTAATTGCAACAATACAATGTTTTAACAAAGAAAAAAAATAATTGTCTTTAATACAATCCCTCAAATGTATTTATAAATCATTACTATTCATTTAATATTATTATTTATCTATAGAAATATATCAAAATAACTGTCTTAATAATATCTGTCTTTACCATTATTTTATCATTGTAATTAACTAACCATTATTTATTGGCAATTTAAGCGAATTCCTAAAGCATAAAAACTATAACTTCACGACGGGTATGTGTAAAATATATTACATAACCTAGAACTTACAAAATCTTGTTTACCTATACACACAAACGCGTATGCAATACATAACGCACATAATGAATCTTATAAATCCCTTTCATTTTTTCCTCCCCTC
Source organism: Ceratosolen solmsi marchali (assembly GCF_000503995.2). Lineage (NCBI taxonomy): Eukaryota > Metazoa > Arthropoda > Insecta > Hymenoptera > Agaonidae > Ceratosolen > Ceratosolen solmsi. The sequence goes on from NW_011948428.1 coordinate 4,078,119, forward strand.
GGGCACTCAAACTCAAACTTTTTTTCTCTTCTCGTTTTTCTATTTCATACACGAAACTCGCTAGTTCTTTTGTATACACAAATAACATACTATACATAATAACAGCTAAGAAGATTGAATATAAAAAAAAAAATTAAACAAAAAAAAAAAAGGAAAAAAAAGGTTACCATGCAATATAACGCAAGCAATGACTGATCTCCAATATTTATCGTGCTCTGTCTCAGTGATTTCTCCCTCCCCCCCCCCCCCCCCTCTCTCTCTATCTCTCTATCTTTCCCCTCTCTATTATTCTTTTCTGACTCACTCTGTAAACCCGTTCTCGAAATTTATCGCAGCAACAGTTCGAATGTATACTATACGTCTGACTTTTACTTTCATTATTACCTTGCTTCCGAACATAATTTCTCTTTCTATTTTATTTGGCTTATGTCGTATGTCCTTCCTATAAAAAATATTAAAATATTCCGTGCTTTTAATTGAGTTATCATATGTTTAATTCTTGGCCGTTAAAGCACTTTGATATTCCAACGTAATTTCTTATAGATTTTACGTTAACACATTTATAATTTCCTACTACTGTGCTTTGTAAGCATATAAATTCTAGTAAATCATTGCTGATAAATTATACTAAAAACATATTATTATATTTTATACAATGAATTGACATTTTAATCATTTAAATTATGTATTTTTCAAATTGAAATCAAGACAAAATTTCGAGAAATCAAATTATTCCTTCGTATCTGATTATTGGACAAATTCTATTCGATATTACACGTTACTTTGAATTATTTTTATTTTAATATTTCATATTTTAATTTCTATTGATATCATTGTCATCGTTTCATTTCTCATCTTTGATGTCTCTCTTCAATTTTCATATCAGCTTGATTTCTTCTATTAAACATGTTTATTTAAATCATCAAAAGAAAATCTAATTTTATATTCTTCTCGTACTAATGAATTTGAAAGGTTGGTGTTATTAAAACTGATTATTCAGACAAAATGGAAAAAAAATATGTATTTTAATATTGTCTCTTTGCACGACAATAACTTCGCAATTAAATTATTAATTAATTTATGAACTCGCTATATACATTTCAAGAGAGATAATAATATTTCTTACGTAATTACCTGAAATTAAGAAGAAGAAAAAAGTTGAGACATAACGAGATTCGTTAGAATAAAGCCTTCTTCAGCTCCTCTATCGTATCCACATTTAAGTTGAGATTACGTTCGCAATTACATTTTAATACAATCTTATGAAAAATGCATGTACTCGTAAAAGTAAAAATATAATTTAAATATAATCGCTCTAAGCACTGACGCATTAGTCTTTCCCTTACGTTACTTAGTCCAGAAAAAGACAGAAGATCACGGAATAAACGACGAAGACAAAGAGAAGAATAAAAAGAGAAGGAGGAGGAGGAGGAGGAGGAGGAGGAGGAGGAAGAGGAGGAGGCGGAAGAGGTGACGAACGAGAAGGGGGATAAAAAGGAAGAAAAAGAAGTGGAAAAGGGGGAGAAAAATCTGGGATGTTTAGCAGTGAAAATACAAGTGCGTACGTGGAAAGCGAAAAGCGACGACTCGACCTCTCATCGACGACGTCGTGGCAACGTCGCAACGGCAACTTGACCCTGTTACCGCACACATCCCTCTTTACATTTCTCCATTTCTTCTGGGATAGCAAACTTACGACGCTGGGCTCGCTACACCGCCCCTCACCACCCATCCACCCACCCGCCGACTCGCCCAACTCACTCGCCGCTCCGTACCCCAAATGCCCTCCTCCACCGACAACACACGAGCACGCGCGCGCGCGCGCATATAAACAGAAATGCATATAGGCACCGACGTGTTCACCCCCTCGGAACATATAAGTACATCTCGCGCAAGGGTGATCGTCCCCCTCTCGACTTGGCAAGAAACTGGGGAGATGGGTGGGCATGAGATAGCTAAACAAACTGGATTCTGAACGTTGCTGCGTTTCGCCTCTACGTGTCAGGCAGTTGAAAACCCAGGAAGCTTTTGTGCGCGTCCGTGTGCCACTGTCTGTGCATACATACTCGGCTATATGTGCGTGCGTTAGGCATGCACATGTAGAAAGATGTAAGGAGATAGGAGAGTGGAGGGATTAGACGGCATTAGGTGAGATGGATGAGAAGGGCGTAATTTCAACGATTCAATCGCCTCGGATTCCTGATATTTTAATGGAAACGTGGATATTTCTGCGGTCTGAGTAGTGTTCTTAGTTTTTTCGGTAGAAGGGATCTAAACTTCGGAATCTCTTTTGTAACGCCAAATAAGTCCTGCGTCTCCTTGTAAGTAGATAGGTTTCAGATGTTTAAAAGCCTCTAGTAAATGACATGTTCGTATTACTAAATAATTAAGAGTCCTTTTCAAAGGTATTAAGAAATTGTAATGGAATCGTTCAAATGGAGTACTTTCACTTCTTTACATTTTCAACTATTCTGCCAGCAACCGATCAATATTTTAAATTCATATTTCAAAATAGGAAGACTAAATATTTAACGCGAATATCGTAATATTATAGGGACTGTGTACGGAAAATTATTGTTAACTATTCGAAAAAAAATTGCAGCTTTCAGGTACAGAGAAAACTGAGTTGGATTTGCAACTAATACATTCATAATATCTATATTTGGGCATTTTTAAAAGTTCTCTTCTTTCAATATTTTATTCAACAAGGGAGAGATGCTAAGAAATTTTTAAGATACAAATTTGTAAAATCAAACAAAGCTTTTCCATTCTATTAGTCTGGTTTGTATGATCAGTAAAAAAAAAAATAAATAAATAAATAAAAATAAAATAAAATAAACAAATAAACAAATAAACCAATAAATAATAAGAGTTTACTTGAATTTATATCTTCGGTATGTTTAAAAATTAATTAATCAATCCAATCGGAATATAAGAACGTTAAGAATAAGAAAATTAAATATTAGTATACATGTGAAAATTAAAAATGCAAATATAATATAATATTTTTTGCATTTGCAAATGCAAAACAGTAATGCATACTTGCATTACTTAATATAAATATTATAATTTCGTTTTTTTATTAGCTAACGTTCGTCCATTATTTACTAAATATTACATTTTTGTTTTTTCTTTTTTTTTTTTTTTTTATTACCACCATTATCGAGTAATTATGAAATAATTCGTGTTTGTAAAAATATCCGAATGAAAAATAAAATCAATAATCCAGCCTATCAACATTGAAATTCGATAAGATAAAAGAGAAGAATACAGTTTTTTTATTTAAACTAAAAGTGCTCGTGTAAAAAAGTAAGCCACTACCAACATTCAATCTTACCAAAAAGTATTGATTTGCCGTATATGTGTGTGTGTGTGTGTGTGTGTGTGTGTGTGTGCGTGTGCGTGTGCGTGTGTGTACACACGGACACTCATCAATATCGAGAGAATCCATCCCCAGGAATAAAAAGGGTCCATAATGTGTACGCGCAGTCTCCAGCATTCGCTACTAAGCTGTTTCTACTTTTCCTCGTCATTCCGTATATCGAATGCGACGGCACCGCAACATCGGTTCTTCTTTTTTTATCTTCAACACTGCGTTAATTCGAAACGAAGGTAGAGAAAAAAAATAAAATAAAAACTGACACTATCCCCATCTCTCCTTTTCTCTGTCTCTCTCTCTCTCTCTCTCTCTCTCTCTCTCTCTCTCTCTCTCATCTCTCTTGTAAAGAAGAGGACATTTAGTCGAATAAGAAAAGGCTTTGACGTTGATATTTATTTTTTTCTTTTATCTTTTGTTACAAGAGAAGTACGCTTCTTTTGAATTACAAATTTTAATGAAACTCTCGAGGATGTTTTTTCGATACTAAAAGTTCAGCATCGATATTTTTAATTTTATCCAATGTATACGAACGAGAAAAATATATCAGATATTTTATTAAATTATTCAAAACAACACGAAACACTGCCTTTACAAATAAATATATTTGTATATGAATAGCTGAAGAGATTGGCGTGTTGGCATAAAAAACAACAATTACAAGAAGAATTTTTACTTTTTAGAGAAAACCTTTTGAGACGAATTAATAGCTTTGCGAACACATAATTTTTCATTCTTTAAGATATCAGTAATTCGTTTAAATAATCTTGCTCGCTTGATAATTTCATTCTAGTCTTATCGTTTCGGCTTTGTTCAATTGAAAAATACGTGTATCGATCTCTTTAATATTAAGTATTCACATTACTCAATGTGCATTAGTTATGAATGTTAATTTAATATCTGATTTAAGTAAAGTAAGACTTAAACTTACTAACGATTGAATTTTATAAAAATTATTTAACAAATTTTATTGTGAATGTATAAATAAATAAGTTAAATAAATATTAACGAGCTATTAAACATACAATTGCCAGATTTTATAAGTATGCGCGTGTAATTCATTTCAACACTATTAATACGTGAAATACACGTGACAGTGAGAAAAAAACTTTATCAATCAAATAGAGTGGAAAAATTGAAATCTGATATGTAATAATGTTTGACAGTAATTGTATATTACCGCATAATCCGCTGTAATCCAACGAAATTTTCAAACAATGACATGCAGTTCAAATTTGTACACGCAAACAGCATTTCTATAACATTTATTATCTATTCCGTAAATTTCATGCCCATTTGTATTTTATCGTGTTTAAGCGCTGTCTGCTTATACCGGGACAACGTAATATAAGTTTCGTTTATCAATAACCTAACTCTGCTAACGCTGACTCAATACCATCTTAAGGATAATATTAATGCAAACACTTCGCCTCGAAACTTGACAACTTGGCCACATATATGGATATCTGGGGAAATGGAAAATTCAATCAACTTGAAGTGCCAGAACGCTTTCGTTTGTTGTCCATGTGCGGATTAACGACCAACGAGATTATTTTTTCTTCTTGCATTGCTTTAGCCGTAGCGAGATTATAATCGATCGGCATGACTTTAGTATAATGGTTGCGTTTGTGAGTGTCCATATTCATTCGTTCCTATTCAATAATAGTCTTAAAAATATTTCGTTGCTAATGAGCAACAAGGACTGAGAATGTAAAAAATTTTGTTTCGAAGCACTTTTTCGATAGAATGGCCGTTTCGTTTGGACGTTGCTTTTACATTTATTACAAATTTCATTTTCCAAGTATTGTAATGTATGAGATACCTGTAGCATAAAAATCACACGTGCTGGTTGCTCCTATAATATTCATATGTTATTAATTTCATAATTTGTACGATTGAATTATAAATTTCAGCGTAATATTAATTGAAAATTTCCAATGATTAAAATTTTATAATTTTTTACTCGTAATTTACAAAATTTTTTTTTCAAAACTTATTCCCCTCGATTTTAATGTGACGGAATTGCATTTATTTATGAAAATCGTCGTCTTTCGTAATGCAAAAATACACACACGCGCGCGCGCGCGCACACACACACACACACACACACACACTTCAAACATTTATATATGTAAGAATAATATTGCTCTATTAATTTAATATAAAGCCACGTAAAGTATTGAATTTAACTAATCTACTTTCGCGTTTCTCTCTGTTGCCTTCATTCATTAAAGTTAGACTACAAATACCATTACTGTATTTTTACTCCGTATAATCAGGTGTCCATTTAAATGAATCAGACGCGCATGAAATCGATGAAGTAACAAAACTTATAGAAATTTTTATACCGGTAGAAATGTCAAAAAACCGGAATGAAAATCATTGGACTTGTCGTAACGGAAGAGCCACAACCTACCGGATATTCATTTCCTACGAGGAAGTGTGGTTGAAAAATGAAAAAAAAGAAAAAAAAAAAAAAAAGGAAAAAAAAAACACTGATTCAAGTAGTTAATTAATGTAACGAGTTTGAAATTCTTTTATCGTAAAACATATAAAGTGGAAGCTATTAATGCAACAAAACTGCGACTCTTTAGCTCTGCGATACATTCGATAAGTGACAGAGTTGCGTGCACTTGTAGGTGCACTTTAATTTCAAAAAGCCATTACGAATCTTTAATGCTTAATTTGAAGAATTATGTCAGTCTGTAAAATTCTGCGACAATGAAAGTCGCGAATTCGTGCGATTGGCGCAAAGCTTCGAAATAAACAAATTTTCGTTCGAGCCTATATTATTAATTATCCTTCGTTTAGCAAAGTATGCATAACATAGATTTAGAAAATAATTACGAATTTTGCGTGAAAAATGAACAAACTCATTATTGCGAAATTGACCGATTTTGATTGGAAGCGAGATGGATGGGTGATTTCTTAACTAATTGATTATCGTGAAAAAAAGAAAACAAAAAACAAAAAAAAAAGAAGAAGAAGAAAACATGAAGCAATTCGTCGGAATAACAGAAAGTTACGTGTAACTACGAACTTCATGGTTAAATATTCTAGAATTACTCGTGACTGCTAAAATGATAATAAGAAATAAGAAATCCGTTGCCGATAGCACGAGGATTTTCTGAACAACCTACGTCAGTGTTTTCTAAGCTGAACAGTCACCGGTTGCTAAAAGCATACTCTTCTCAAAGCCATTGTCTCTCATATTTCAAGCATTCTCCGACCTGTTTCAGGCTTATCATTTTTTCTTTTTTCTTTCTACGTATCAAACTTTCAAATGAACGCATATTTTTGGCATTGCCAGTGAACAGAAAGCAATTGAATAAAGAAAACAATTGGTAATTGTTTATGAAAATTGACTAGACTATAAATTAATTATCGTATAAAATATTCATAATTGATTCATATCGATGTTATTTACAATAATGATAATTATAATTTTTATTCACATTTTATAAATCGCAATGCATAATTTGTTTGGCCTATCGAATATTAAATGGAATGCCGTACGACTTGAGGCTATTAATAATCTCATCTAATTAATTCACGATGATGCAAAAAAGCAAGCAAAAACACTTGAAAATAAATTTCAAAGATAATAACTACATAAGAAAATTCAAAATAGATGTTACAGGAGAAATTTCATTAGATCGATGTCCCGTGATAAAGACTCTGCGAAAGATTATCGATTCTCCACACAGTAAGTTCAAAATAATAAATAAAATTATTAATCAGAATCCGCAAGTGTTTAATAAAACAAGCATGAATTCGGATTTGTTCATAATTTGTGAAAAAGTAAAGCTACTCGTTATTAATACTTAATCCGATTATAGGAATAAAATTATATTCGACGAGTCGAACAAGTGAACAAATTCTCGCTTGAAATATATTTTATACATATTTTATTCGTACATCCTACTTAACTCGTGCCAGAGCGAGCAGGTTAAATTAACTTTGAATGAGTACAGTAAACACGCGCTAAATGAAAATTATCGTATTGGGAGAAAAGAATAAAAATAGGTTAATCTACAAATTTTTAAATAATTACGCGATTACGTACTTGCGTTTTAACAATGTTATCAAGCATCGAGACCTTTCCTGTTACCTTTGTACGACCCATCGCGTGCCCCCTCATTGCTCATATATATATATATATATATATATATATATAATACGAACCTTAACCTCAAGATTAGAGGTTAACGTGTAACAACCACATCAATAAGCAGAGCGATAATCGCAAAAAAAAAAATTAAAAAACAAAAAGAAGGCAAGGTTCCAAAGTAATGTCGCCTCGATCTCTGGATGAAATTCTAGCGAAAATCTCCGTGCGCTTGATTTAACGCCCAGCTAGGTATTTATACTCATTAATCAATGGCATAGATCTCCATTTGAGTGTGACGTCACATTACACGAGGTGCGCGACCCGAATGCTCACTACGACCGTAGCCATAGCACACGTAGGCAATGGACTTAACCGCCGCCTTTTTTTTTTTCATACCCGAATATGTGCACGAGCCTCTAGATCCCATTGTTATCCCCATACTGATACTCCTTTAAGGATACGTCGCGGCATTTAGAAATTGAATTAGTCGTTACTAATCGGATAAAAAACGTGGCAATTTTTCCGCTGAGGGAGTCGGTTGGTAAACGTTACGCAAACCATTGATGCATAATATCTTCTTTCGCGATTGTATTTACTCAACATGAAAATGGCGTTTTATCGTCCAACGTATTATCGATAATATTTTGGGATAAATGTATTACGACCGATTTTCCACGTATTTATTATTATATTATTCTAAGATAGAACGTCGTTTATTTCCAAGATTTACTATTAAATTAGTATGGAATATCAGTGTGGGCAATGAAACTTTTTGACTCAATGCTTGATAGTAACGCAGGTGAGTTTTGATAAGAACGGGACAATTTATTTCAATCACTGACATTTAGGACAATAATAGCAATTACCTTCCGTGATTTCTTGAAGCTTCGTATTGAGAAAAAAAGTACAAATGTAATTTTTCTTATCTATAATCGACATCGATACGTTTTTACTTTATAACGTCCACTCACGACAGCTCCCAATGTCTATTAAAATATTTTTCAATATATGTATATATAAAGCATGTGTAACGTTACAATCGGCAACCATCATTATATTAATACATGGACGGAAAAATTGGAACGATCGGTGTCTATATCGGGGAGCTTTCAGCATTAAAGTGAAAAAAAAAAATTATTTACCGTATTAATAGATTTGCAGATAAATAAGATATTGGCCTATAAATTTTTTTCGACTCGTATAATGCTCGAATCGAGGAAAACCGAAATTAGTTCATTTATGAATAGAGGGGATAAAAATAAAATTATCTGCTCTAACGGAAAATTATCCAGCTCACATCGCTCTCCGTATCAAAATTGTATTTAATAACACGCGTAAGAAGACAAGAAAAATACTAGTAAAAAAAAAAAAAAAAAGAAAAAAAAACACGAAAAATAAAAGAAGAAGAAAAAAACCTTCCGCCCCCCCCCCCGCACCCAAAGCCCACACCATCGATAAATACAGAACAATATAAATTGATTCATGAATCATGCCAAAGGCAAACGCTTATTTGTATACTTTTAATAAACGAAAAGTCCACATAATTAACCTCTCTTTATCTTCCACTATCTATTATTTAATAAAGGTGATAAATCGCTCTAATTTATTTCTTTATCACTCTATCGCAAGACTCCGATCGTCCGTTGTATACTTTAATATCGCGCTCATTCACAAAGTAGACACTTAATTCTAAGCGATCGAGCTAACGCGTCAGACCTCCAAATAAAAAGCTGCGCACTTCAAAAGAACGGAGCCGCGCGCATTCGTAAGCAAAAGTTGCTTAATCGTCGCACGAGCCAAGTCGCGCTCAACTCCAGCGAAGGATCCGGCTTTGGAAAATAAAATTTCCACTCGAAAAAACAAGGAGACATTATCAGCCTGAGCTGCTAAGGGTCGGCGTTGCATGGATCGTGGAATCTATGCCTCGCACTCTCAGTTAAAAGTTACTTACCGACGATCGACCTCGTATGCCATCAGCCGAGCCCTCATTATTACCCGCCTCCTGAGCCCAAAAGCTCGCGATGACGAGATGAGGCGCAATTAAAATCGCATCTCTTCTCGATTAACGACTGAATTAGCTCGCGATAAGATAGAATGCCGCTGCCGCTGACATTGCATCACCGAAGCGTCGGTGGAAATCTGCTTGGCCAACCGCTTACGTTTATTTCCTCCCACAAAGACGTGGGTCACCTTCGTACCTACGACCAACTCCGGACAATCAAATAATGTCGGGCCGCGAGCGTGTTACGACGTCTCCGGCAATTACAGTCGCCGTCTTAAATTAGATAATCTTAACGAATCAGATTCTTATCCGTGGTCAGTGTGGATGGTTACGATGGTAAGTTACGCACCATCGGCGAATCTTCCTGCTTAACTGTTGCTTACGGTGTACGTTGAAGATTGCCATTGCTCGAGAAGGGATATCGCAATTCGTATAAATAATGTAATAGATCACGTTAGCGCTCTTAATTGTCGTTAAAAAGTAGTATGCGTGCGCGTGTCTGTTTATATTATATATATATATATATATATATATATATATATATATATATATAGGCGAAGCGAATGAGTCGAGTGCGGATGTTCTGAAGGATGAATGGCTTAATAATTTATTTTCGTATTATCGTTCCCGTATACCACCTATCTCGGTAATGATTATTTATGAAGGTATTAACATGGGCATCGTTTTCGCTAATATTCTTACAAGCTATTTATACCAAAGAATATATACGTTTTATAGCCTGACGATCATTATTAGTCAGGAATTTCAAAGCTACATTTTTTTCAAGCTAACTTAACGGCCAGTGTAGATAAAACTCACTCGTCGGGCCGTGTATTTTTTAACGATTGTATTAAATATAATTTTACGATGATAATTTTATAATTTTTCCGTATCGATTTGACTGCAGTATTAAGCTAATGCATAAATACAAAGTATCTAGTTGGAGTTGCAAAACTTAAAAGAACTCGAAAATTCCCCTTTGCATAAATAATATTTGTTGAATTAATTTTTTTCTTTCGTTTTCTTCCCTCCCTACCTCTCCCTCTCTATCTATCTATCTCTCTCTACCCTCTACTCTCTCTCTCTCTCTCTCTCTCTCTCTCTCTCTCTCTATCTATCTATCTATCTATCTATCTATCTATCTATCTATCTATCTATCTATCCATACATCCACCCCCACCCCCCTCGTTTTGCCCCCTTCGTCATTTTTAAGTGCGAGATTGAGCAAAAGGTCTGAGGACAACGTGAATTTCCAGTGACGGAACTACCAAATCGATAAACGGATTAAAAACAACATCAGACTAAGCTTATAATTACAATACAAATTTCATTCGTCCTATCTCGGCGATCCTATCCCTCCTGCATCGCCTCATCTTCAACCAACTCAGCCGACCAATTTGTAAACTTTAATCAGGGCTAATTTTGCTCGTCGTTTTCCAACAAAGGGAAGAAAAATCTGCGTCTGACAGGAAAACGAGGTGGAATTAAATCGTCGGATCCTATCGGGCGCCCCCGCCCCTCCTTCCCCCCCCCCCTCCCCCCCATCCCCCTCCCC
>NW_011948428.1:4091405-4109201 GCF_000503995.2 Ceratosolen solmsi marchali
CTCCCCCCCATCCCCCTCCCCCCGCCATTCCACTCGTTCCATCCTGTCCCAATCCACGCACACCGCGCGCATCGCGCAACATTCAATGTTCGTAGACGCGCGCAGGCGACCCTCCAGTCTTAAATCAATTGCCGTTGGTTGTGCGCTAAGATTTGCGCCCCGACTATCAACGCCACTACAATAATCGCTTGCAAGCGCAAAAAGCTCTCGTCTCCTCTTGACCTCTGGCGGCAGCTTACAGAATCCCGAACTTAATATATCTTAATTCAGCCGTCGCGTTAATACGCTCAATGAGTATCGTACTTGCTATTGGCACATCGCGATCTCTGTCGCTGAAGGGCGGCCAACACTTGATTCGCGTGAGCTTGCAAATGAGCGCCCACTCAATCCCTTTACACAGACGATTTATCCATTTAGCGCGAAAGCTTGAAAATCGTCAGAGCGTTTACGCGAATAAATACGCAATTTCACTCTTTACTTCTTACGTCTTTACTCGGATTCTTTATGCTCGAGGATAATTACACTTGGTTTTAAGGTGAGTTTTTTGTTTTTCTGGCAATAATGGGTTTGTCGGCTACTTTCAACAGACTTCCCATTAAAATTGCAAGATGTGATAGTGTACGGTTGAATTTTTCAATTGATTCTGCAACTTATATTATACGTTATGTGACTCGGCAACAAAATCAATCAATTTTGTCAAAAGTGCTTCTATTTTAGAATTCGAGTAAAAATTTTCACAAATCATAATCCATTGGTATTTGTGAAAATGAAAGGTAAAGGAGATTCTGAATTCGCGAGTAATCCATATTTTGTATCTCAGCTTAAATGTAGGCGATAATTAAATTTAGAATTTAATAAAAGTATGCGATATAGCGACGAATGATGTCCGCACGATTTACCCACAGGACACGTCATTTATAGTCATTATTCGTTTTTTCAAAATAATTCTCACAGAAATAATAACCACCGTATTAATAATCACTTTTGAGTCATCAAAATAAAAAAAAAAAAAATCCAAACAGTGCTGTCAAAGTGGTAGAATGTCGAACATTGGACAATGAAACAACAACAAAAAACAACTTATATTTACCCGATTCTTTGGTAAGGAAATTTAAAGTAGATGCGCCGATAATGCAATTGTTTTCATAATAATTCGACAATGATAAAGAGCTCAAATATCTCGTAGCAAAGCTTCTTGTTATCAGATTTTTAATAAAATAGACACCCAACTAACGCCTCGCACATACATGGGTAAATACGCATTGGCTCTGGCAGTGTCTCTCTCATTCTCGGTAACTTTGCTAAGCTTCTGCCTCGTGCAGCAGCGTAACCCGCCACCAAATTTCCGGGCCTTTCTACGGCTTTCAACCTCTATTTGCGTATATACTGCGCTTCGAATCAAAATCCCCGATACTCACCGCTGCGAAATTCTGCGGAGCGGCAAGCGTGTTATCGACTTTTTTTTTTTTTTTTTTTTTTTTCCCCTTTTTTTTCGAACAGTCACGCGCGAATCGCTTGCGCTCCATGAAGTGTACATGCGACAACAACGTAGTTGAGGTGATATTTCTTTATTTTTTTTCCCCTCTACTTTTAGCTCGCATTTCGCCTCTCCCCCGTCCCTCTAACCGCCCATTAAACACCTCCATAAATGTATTTATGCGCAAATGGATATATTCTGAATGGCAGATTTTCAACGGTTAAGAACGAGATTCAAATAATTTAAAGTACGAGAAAGTAATTACGAATTTCGAAAGAATCAGCTCTTTTCATAGGAGTTTTTCAGTATCCCGTAAGGTTTGGAATAACGAAGGCGAAAATGCCTTTTCCATGCGATATATCTCCATGTAAGGGCAAAACATTTCATTATAATCCGCAATAATTCAGTTAAAAACAATTCAATTGCACAAATGCGTTCTCTCTGCGCGCATTTAGTAAAGGGCTCAAAGAACCTTCTTTGGCAATCGGAGATTACTCGTTTTATACTTTGAACGTACCTATTTAAATAAAAGCATTATCTGTAACCCGACAATTTTTCTAATATGTCGGATTATTTTGAAAAAGGCCACTGAATCGTCCCGTATAAAAATCTTCGTCAACATCAATTTGACTATTAATAAGAAGGACTGCCATTGTAGTTTTTAGCGCAATGGAGCCTAATACCTTAGTATACTGCACGATCACCACGACCTTATACTCCCGAATGCCGTGATTAATGAAGAAAATTTATTCGTGCAGCGAGAAGTGCGGTGATCGACCGCAGTGAAAATTGGCCAAGAAAATCTCTCTCCTCGCCAGCGAGGCTTTCGTCAAGTTTCCCTGCTCGTTATAGCCATTGAGCCGAGTTTCGCTCGCTCGCGCCGTAATACGAGCGAAATGGTCCGTCATCGTCGTCGTCGACGTCGACGTCCTTCCAATTATCCGCCAGTTAATGATCTAATCGATTACGTAACCGTGCGACAACGAGGCTGCGGTTACAACGTCACCCGGTGCGTGTTATTAGACATTGCGTTGTTAGGTCAGTTGCTTGTCGACAACCCCGTTCTCGATCTTTGATGTGCTCCTGAGTGATTTTCCTTTTTTACTTGAGCGCGACTTTTCTTCTCGAGCGTATCGTTTGCTTTTAATTACCAGATATGTGAATCGTGCCGCTTTCGGCATTACGTGCAATGATAGTAAGAAGTATAATTTCTTTGAAAGTTGGTCAATTATCTTTGCCCTTTTAATGATGTTCTTAATAAGTAAAAATATCTTGAAAAAAGAAAAAAGAATTATTTTAAACCTTTCGTTCGTACTATTCCTATGCATTCCTATGAATTATTAGATATTAGACTTTGATAATATTCTTAAAAAATTTATGAATTATCTAAACTATGAGTTTTCACATTTTTATATTAGAAGATATCCTTACCACGTATGCATGCATACATATACATATATATATATATATATATATATATATAACAGAAGAATATTACTTAATATAAATGTTGAAAACAAATTAGATAGTCGAAATTATTACAATGATAATATCCACGCAATAGCTTCTATATATCCTATAATGTTCTATATTATGAAGTGCTACACATTTTCAAGAGCTATTATAGTTAATAATATGTTACGTTTAATTAATTAATTGCGATAAAAAGATTAATCATCCTCCATTAAAATTCTATAATCACTTCTTGAATTTTTTCACATGATATTCTTCTATTTCATCAACTTTTTATTATGAAACTAAATTATTAATTCTTACATTCTCTAATGATAATGCATTTATATATTAGAATTACTAGACTTTAAATTATCATAAGCTATTTCTCTTTTTTAAATATTTTACAATGGTATATTGTTGAAAAGGAATATTTGCATGTGAATAAATATATTATTGAAGATTTGGAAATAATATTTGACACAAATAAAATAATCTATCTAAATTATGGTATTCGTAAAAAATGTTATTTGTATTAATTTTCTACATAAGTCATAAAACATGTACAAAGTATAATTAATATAACAAACCTTATAATTATTGCTTAAAGATAATCATTATAACAAGCTGTCATCGTAAATATCTTGAACTTTTTTTCTTCTCAATGACTTACAATGATTTACTTACTCTTGATTAACATTAATCAATACAGAATATCATTAGCGAAAATGTTACTTTTATATATTATAAACATAATATAGGGTAATTAACATAATTCTTGAATGCTTAAACTCAAACTTCGTTAAAATGCCAATGTATGATTAAAGCGTCACTTTCTCTGTATTTTAAAGTTTCTGTAAATATATCTTTCATTCCTAGATAAATAACGGTGTAACGTTCGCTCACGCACATATGCAAACACGTTCACGTGCCGACGATTTGCGTTTAAAGTAACGGTTAGAGAAATAATCTCCAAAGTGTGAGATAAAAACAAAAGTACGGATTTATAAAACTATTATTGACTAATTTTTTGAATAATCACTTAATGCAATTTTACTTAATGAACTAGCTGCTACGTAGCGTAATGTACGAAGTAAAAGCTTAGATATTTGGGGAATGATAGGACTAAGAGAAATATTTATTAATGCTTTCATTACAAATGCAAACTTTTCTGATCGTCTTGTAATTTTTTTGTAATTATTTCCGGCATCTGTAGGCTATTAAATTTAATGAGACACAGATCTTTGAAACAAAAAGCGGTGACGAGTGGCGGGCGTGGGATGGGGGGGGGGGTGATAGCCTTCTTATAAATGATAATATTTATGAACACTTACGCTTTCTTAAAATTATTCCAACTGTTTTTTTCAGTCCCAGCAAAGTATTTAGTAGGTTAAATTTCATATTTCACAAGTATAAATAAAATCGCGAAAGAAGTTCGTTGAACGAAAATAGTCGGATCATTGTTCAAAATACTAGAAAATTGAACTCTCTTTAGTCAATCTTCGAATCTTTGAAGTAATATGATCTATTAGGGATATAATTGAAAATGAGAGATTATAAAAGAATTACGATAACCACCTCGCATCATATTTTAGCATAAGACACGAAAGATTCGAAGAAAAGAACAGAGAAAGAGGGAGGAAGGAAGGGGGAGAGATAGAGATAGAGATAGAGATAGAGAGAGAGAGAGAGAGAGAGAGAGAGAGAGATATAATAAGAATGAATAGATCTCTTCGGTTTATCATAATTTCCGTAAGAAGCTTCAAGATAATCGGATATTCCGCAAAGACCCACTAATAAAGTCATGGCCTCTCTATCTTCACGTCTAGCCCGTCTTGTTCTTCCTCTTTATATCCTTTCAGCTCGGAGCCCGAATCACATGAAAGTACTCAGGAACAAGATTTAAAAATAGCAGTGCTCCCGCTCACTTTTCTCTCCTCTCAATTTCAGCGGAAGCGGATAAAAATATCTCACTTTCAAGGTCCGCTCGAGCAGTAGCACACTGGCTCAATTGTTTTTTTCTTTCCTTTTTTTTCCTTTTTTCCTTTTTTTTTTAACATTCTCCATCCCTCGTGGCTATGTAAAGTTCAGCGAGCATCGTTTTACACGTCAAGCTCCCGACTATCCCTTTTAGAGATGTTCCTCCATCGCTTATCACCCTCGAGTGATAATGGACTCTTTTCTTTCATTTTACGTCATTCTCTTGACAAAAAATATCATTAGGACCGAGACTAGAGCTTGTTACTACAGATATAGATTGATAAAAGTTTGAGCGACTAATTTACTTGGAGTAGTGTCGAAGTTTATGAAAAAATCGTGAACGTAGTTATCGTACGTAAAGCCATGAGTATTAAACTTCATTATTATAATATAATATAATAAAATATAATATAATGTTCTAGTCATTATACTCGCTCCTGGTAAATATCAATGAAACTCTATTATTACCTTACATAAGCTAACTCGTTTTCCTTTCGTTTTTTCTTTTCAACTTTGAATGCTTACCTTCGATTAAAAATAAAAATTACGTGTAACAGGGAATCAATTAGATATAGGTAGGATCAAATAGGGGTATATAATGGGGAATAAATAAGGTTCACGTAATGGTAACGTATCATTACCGTAGTGGTGCAAAGCATGAAAATATGTTAAACCTAATTGTAATTATATACCAAGTCAAATTATTATCACGCATCCAGTTAACATTGTACAATTTTATATTTTATCGATATTTCCCTTGCTAAAATATATATTATTTTTATCCTTAGTCGAACTGTACTGTATTGTACAACTTGAGATGAATTGGGATTAGATGATTAAAGTTAAAAATCATTCATTGCAAAAAGGCCAAGATGTTGAAGTTTGACGAATTCAACATTACTAAATCCTTTTTAATAAGACCAGAGAGAGAGAGAGAGAGAGAGAGAGAGTGTGTCTAATATTTGCCTGTTGTAATGAATCCTAACGAAACGAACTGAGAAAAGAATTAATACGAATTAATAAATATATATTTGTTCTAAATGCTTTGAAACAAGTAGCTCGTGAATTAATTATTATAGTTGTCGAAGTGTAATACCGGCAGGTTGAAATTGATTACGGTAAATTCAATGCTAAAATTGATCGAGTAATAAAGATAGATTGTTAAAGCAGCTCTAATTGTTGTAATTTAGTGGCTAAATTGAGAATTCTACTATGAAAATCTTCAGTAAAAGGAAATCGATGAATCAACAATACAGTTATTTGTTACAATAGACTCGAGGCATCCAGAGACGATTATCAATGTTTGTTTCCAATGTTGAAAGAATGATTAAAAGTGCGACTAAATATTTCCTGTCCAATACAGGTAATTAAATGAATAAAGCCTACACGGGACAATATTTGATAATGGACTGGATATGGAAATTTTAATTAACTTTTCAATCCGCGTAAAATAATTCAGAAATAAGTGGGAAAACCGCTCATACGTTAAGAAAAGTATAATTAATCATATAATTTAAATTCGCGTAAAAGTAGCAATTTTCCAAGGGGGGCTTTCTTCTCAATTGAATATAAATTTCAATTTAATAAATATGAGCCTTATAAGAGTAAAGACCTTATAACATTATGAACAACTTTAGAATTCAGCTGGAATATTTCACCAAACTACCTTAAATATATTCTTTTGAAAAGAAAGTTATTCGCACGCTTTATTTCAGCCTCGTCTGTTTATTCTTTTCTTCTTCTTCTTCTTCTTCATCTTCATCTTCATCTTCATCTTCTTCTTCTTCTTCTTCTTCTTCTTCTTCTTCTTCTTCTTCATTTATTATTACTGCTACTTCCTTCTATTTCATTATAGTTCACAATAATAATTATTTTTATTATTGTTATTTATCGGTAAAAAGATGTGCAGCGGCCAATCTCGTTAATATTTTTATATTCAAATACTGATCATCGAGTACCCACAGATTCAAATCAAGTGCTTTAGATTTAAAAATAAAAGTTCATCATAACGCTCGAGAAATGTATCCCATAAACCATTCATCGCGTGTCTTTTTTTCTTCTTTTCCTTTAGTTTTTTCTTATTTGACTTACTTTGATTGACAATATCTCACCTATCGATAACAATTACCAATGCAATACTTTCAGCGCGAAAGCCGACATTACAAACAACTTCTCACCAAATTTCACATTTTTAATGCACTCTAATTAGACGTATGATAAGGCCCTCGGGCCTTAACGAACGAAATAAATAACCACAAGAAACACGCCAAATGACCTATATTTGTTGGTAACTCGGGCTTTCTCTTTAAAGAGGTCCCTTAACTCAAGCGGCGCTGCAAATGCTGTGACGAGACGAAAAGGCCAAACTGTCCTCGCAAATCTCCCGCGGAATGCGTATGCGCGCCCTCGGACCTGTCAAACTTTTTACCACCTCCCGGTCCCTTCCGCCTTTACTCGGAAGCCAGTAGCTCAGGCGACACGCAGGACCTCCTCCCGCCCGAGGCTTTAACGACGGCGTACCACCACTGGAGCACCAGCCGCGATCGCAGCTCGCGCGCCGGATGCAAAAATACAAACGGCCAGCCGTAAATATTAATTCTATAATTGGCCACGGAAAGTGATTTACGCGCACCATAAAAGTTGCGGGTTATTTATAGGCCCGGCGACGCGTGCGCGGCCCAGACCTAACGCATCGGGGCCCGTCCAACCGGGTTACGCACCCTTGCATCCCCGTTATAACTGCGTTGCAGCGCATCGACGAGAATACTTGGCGGAGCCCGACGGGTCCCGTAATTACCGATGCTTCTCTCTTCCTCTCTATCATCTCCCGGCTCGCCCAACTTCGGTAGGCATTTACGTTAATGCGAAGCTGTTTACGAAGATATGGCCATGTGTTCCGACTTTAGACTTATAAATATCGCTCCTTTTTTTCCCCCCTTTTTTTTCCTTCTTCCACTCAAGTTGGCAGACTGGACCGGGTGAAACGCGCTCTAAGCTTTTGTTTCATGGCTGTTTATTGCGGCTCACTTTCTTCTGCCGGTACTTTACACGGACTTTATCGAATCCTAACGGTAAGTTCTTAACTGTGTCCTGAATTTTCTATTTTCTTTTACGCACCTTGCTTAACAATATTAGGAATTTTTACGTAAAAAAAAAAAGAAAAAAAGAAAGAATGAATGAAACGGCGATTCGCTGCTTTATGTTATTTGGCACTTATCGTTTCTTGGCTACTTGCCAAGCCTTCGATCTTAATTAATAAATGCTCAACAAAAGTAAATCACTAATCGCGTAAATGAAAATTTCCAAGTGAAAAACAGTAAGTAATTAAAAATTTTCTATTTAAATGCGATTGTCTAAATTTACGTAACGCGCGATCTAACGCGTGATTGCTGACAATGTGATACGTAGACAGATTGTCCGATAATTTATTGCTTGAAAATGCATTTTCTCACATACTACCACTGAATTAAGAAGATTTTCATAAGCCACAATGGGCTAGAATATCGTGAGAAATATTATTTTGAAATACCCATATCTAGGCACGTTAGTATTGCATTAAAGGCTTTATTCGCCTTTATCCTCCTATACTGTCGGGGAAATAATCATTTGCACGAAATTACATGTAAAACGGGATCACTATTACAAGCCACTTCAAATATACGAGTATGAATATTTAAATTGCGCCGTTGTTAATCGGCAAATAACACTCTCGAGGTATTATAAGGCTTTTCAATTAGGAATTAGAAATTGCTCCTCCAACGTATTGGTCCTTGTGACTCAAATCGTCAATATATACGAACGTTGCGCTTTCAAAAGCTTCCTTCCGTAAGAAGTGGAAATGAAAATAGACACAAACTAGAAGGATCTGGCTTGGGGGAAAAAAAAAACCCTCGATCCCTTCTACGGGTGAGAACTGACGAGGAGTGGATAGTGTCGTGCGGGTGTAAAAACCGATAAATCGATTTGCCCTTTACAGGAAAAAGTGTGTCGCTACGTCGTTGTCGGGCTTTATCGTCGTCACGAGGCCTCCAAAGACACTAACGCTACCGCCGTGTCCCCAGGTAATCGAGAGTATTAATATTAAATATCCCGACGGCTAGTGGCGACGACGTCGGCAGCTGCTCCACCCACAGGTTGTTGCGCCACCATGAAGCCTTGCACTCGTGACGGTGGCGCATGGCCATTCGGCTTTTGTTTCGGTTAAGTCGACGAACGAGTCGCCGCTCGTTTGCATTTTACTCTTAATTGAAGGATTTTGAACGATCGCGGCCGTGAGCGTGTTTCATTCGCTGACTCGTTGCAGCGTAGCGTATGGTGGTTGTAGGTGGTGGTGGTGGTGGTGGTGGTGGTGGTGGTGGTTGCGGATGGTGGTGGTAGTGGTGGTAGTTGTGGATGGTGGTAGTGGTAGTGGACTCGAGGAATATACGAGCCGGCGCTTAAGTGGATTTTAGCAAACTTGCCTTCGTTTCATGTTGTAATAATGTTGGTGGGGCTATGGGACGTACGATGGGAGGGGAGATAAATTGTGCTTAGCTGGGAGGAGAGCAGTTGCAAAAGCATTTAAGCTCTGTACAATGCTTTCACCGACGGGACTTGTATAAATAATATGTATTTTCTATTGAGAAGTAGTATTATCATTCGTCTGTAATATGAAATAATGGATTTTTGTTCGAGGATTTTAAAGTGTCAGGTGTGAAAATAAAAATTCGCGTATATTCGCGATAATCGCTCGTATGCTGCAAGCGGCGAGCGAGTTCATTAATTATTTCAAACGATTTTCTAGATGAAATGCAGATTAGGTCAAGTTGATAGTTGCCCTAACAGTATATGCGGAATATATGGAAAAATACAATTACATGTGCATATTGTAAATAAATAAATAGGCATACTTATTGAATTTCGTTATTCCTACGTCGCATGCGTTAACAACGCATTACGTTTAACTCATTCCTATGATTATAAATGTACGACGACGACTTGAAGAAAGTCCTTTGTTTGAGATTACCAAGGATGTGCGATTATAACTTTCTCGAAAAGAATAGGTAACGCAATTTCCGAGACCTTATTTCTTTATTATTTTATAAAGAAAAATAACAGCGTCGTAAAATATTCGAATTATTTTTGAAATTGTATGGAGAGAATCAGTGGAATTAAAAACAGCAGACACAGTAAGAATAATACAATGCATGAAATTAACATATTTGTCTTGAAATCGTTGTTAAGTTATATAATCCTTTTATATCGTTATGTAAATTTCGATAACTTTAATAATGCTTAACAAAATCATTATTTTCTTACGACAATAAGAATAAATAAGCTGAATTTATTTGCAAAAAAGCATTGGTAAGGAAAACTAGAAAACTCCACGCGAATACAGAGTGCGTACAAGTTGGAGTTTCATTTCTTTTTCCTTGTACCTTAATATATATTGTTTTATCGTGGCTAAAAACATTATGCAAATGCGGAATACAATTTTTAGCCTTGTCTAGAGCTCCAAACGTTCGCGAATTATTAAAGCGAATTTCGAATTTCCAAAGTATTACTAAATAACATTGTAAGAGTGAGAGAGAGCGAGAGTGTTTCGCGTCGGCTCAATGATACATAACGCAAATTGTTAAATTGTGCGCAACTAATTTAACAGTGCGACAAACAATGTCCTCGATCGCTTAGCAAAATTAATTCAAAACAATAAAATATGAAGTGCCGTTGAAAATATTAAGTGCTCGTCTCGATGAAAATTCGAGATGAATTTTCCAAATCTATTATACACGCGATTCTATTCCAACAATTTCTTCCGCCGAATGAAACTGGAGGCCAAGTCAGTTGCCGCTGATCTCTAATCGATACGCTTCGGCATCGACTAAAGCACGCCAGCCACTATCATCCAACAGATGCTATTAATAGCCGAACGATTATAATAGTATATAAGTATGTGTGTGTATAGATATATAAATATATGCGCATGCATATATGAGGTTTGAAAGAGACATTTTGGAGTTGGCGGGAATGCGAGTCCGTTGATAAATGATAACGAGTACGAGGGCGGCTGAGGCAATTTTTCGCTCCAATGATTATATTCCCGTAGACTTTTTTCTTTTCTTTCATTCGGCTTTTGCCGCCCGATCGATCGCCGCATCCCACTCGTCGAGCTAACGAGTTCTTAACGAGCCGGAGCCTGCAATTAAGTCCAATTCGCAGCGAGACTCATCAGCGGAATTTTCGGTTATGAAGAAAGTTTGCCAGGAAGGATTGCGAAAATTAATGCGTGATATGCGGTGCGTAGGTTAAATCGCTACCATTCGATTCTTCACTGCGAAGAATATCATGTGAGTTCGTTTTGACAGGATCAAACGCTCCTCGATTAATAAATAATGCAAAATAAATGTTTCATTTGGATGAAAAAAGAAAGCAAAAGCGAAAGCAAAGCAAAAGCAAAACAAACGAACGAAGAAAAAAACAAGAAACAGAAACAGAAAAGAGAGAGAGAGAGAGAGAGAGAGAGAGAGAGAGAGAGAGAGAGAGAGTGTGTGTGTGTGTGTGTGTGTGTGTGTGTGTGTGAAAAAGATGAAAAAGGAACATTGGCCAAGCCGTGTATTATTTATAAAAACTTGCTCTGTACGCTCATTTTTCGTATACGTGTATGAAATGATATATATCATGGCGATAAGGTTTAGGTTTCGTTTGTAAACAAATGCCTGGGAGTACAAATAAGAATCATTATTATTCGAGAAACGAATTTACATTCGACATTACATTGTTTTTCAACTGCGGTACTGCATAAGATAAATCAAGGGAAAAAGTATCGCGATAGTTCATAATAACTTTAGCACAATAGTTAATAGGAGACATCGGTGCGCTTCTGGTGCCAGTAGTGCACATTTCAATTAACAGCTAACCAGCGAAATATGGTTGCAGCAGAATTGCAGTTCTATCTTGTATTTCGCTTCCGGTGCTGGAAAAGAGATGTAGGACGCCGGGGAAGGGGTTGAGGGGTAGTGAGGGAGTGAGGGCGGGTACGAGTGTTGGCAGAGGGGGGCCGGGATGGGTAGGAGCTTAGATTTACAGTTCTGCACAGCAGGGAGGCGCCTCGCCGAAGTGGGTCGAAAGCGACGATTTCATCGAGTTTGCCTTGAAATTTAACGGATGACCCACCACATGTAAATCTTTGCTCAATGGATGCTTGTAAAAATTAAATACCCTTCCGCCGCAGCCGATTATTCGAGCTTATCAGGGTCGAATAGGAAAAACTACAAAGTGTGCTCAATCGACTTTTCCACGTAATAATGAAACGTGTTTGCTCTTTAAGCTAACGATGAGCGTACGAGAGAGAGAGAGAGAGAGAGAGAGAGAGAAGGAGAGAGAGAAAAATTTGATTCCTCACATTATTCACTATATATCACAGTTAAGGAGAGACGTCGTTTCACGAGAAACCAAAACATACAAGAATGTGAAAATAAAAGAATTAAAATTAGATAAAGATTATTTGCCTAAATCCTTCACCGCAAACATCGCACGGGAGACAAAATGGCGAGATGTCGGTCTGCGTGATGGGTTGGGTGAATGAATTGGTGCGGGGTTGACGTCGAGTGAGCGGGAGGGAGGGACGCATCGTTCCGCGACTGCACTTCACCGCCATGAGCACGGGAAGTTACAATGTTGCATATGACATCACATCCGGAACCAATTGAGCGACGCGTGGCGATGGCAGCAGCGCCTCGACCTAAGTAGGAAGCTAGGTCTCTAGGTTGCTAGGTGTTTGGATCAGGGGCGGGGGGGGGCGGAAGTAATGGCGGCAGTGGCGGCTGCGACGATGGCATTTGATGTGCGCTCAATATTACGTAAAGAGAGACGAGGCAACTGCATAACCGGCGGATCTTCCTATCCTTCTTTTCTCGCGGCCTTTAATTAATGAGCAACGTGTGCATTGTCGGCCAAGCTTTTCTTTTCAACGGCATGTTATGTACGAGAGATTGTATCGCGCGTTTGTTATTTATTGGCCTTACTTACGCCGTATTCATTGATAAAATTACGTTACGTAATTTCAATTCTATTTTTGTATTATTGTGAAGGAGTTCCCAAATTGTTCTAGCTTTCATTGCGTCTATACAACTTCCAACGAATGCTGACTGTACACTATATATAATAGGAAGCAATGTTTTTTCACTTTTTTCACGATTCACCATATATCATGTAATATATACAATGTATATATATATATATATATATTTATTTATTTATTTATTTATTTATTTATTTATTTATTTATTTAGTTGGTTATTTAATTATAGCGTTATATTTGGCATAAATTATTTAATTATTCACTTTGTTGTTCCAAACGAGTAAGGCACATTTATATTATTATAGCATGAGAACAATTTTCCAAAAGTCATGCACATATTATTATTATTATTATTATATTTTATAAAAATAGTACTTACAAAACCATAATGATAAGATGCTATCTTATTTTTTTAATGCTCGACTCACCTATAACAAAGAATAAACATTTAAATTAAAAAATCGAATCCTCGGTAATACTTGATTAAACAAATAAAATTATATTTACAATTTGATTTGTCCTTATTGACCATTGTATAACATTCTTTTTTAAAAACATAATATTATCCTTATTATATAATTGCGAAATAACGTACGCACACGTTTTTGTATTCGTACTCTTGCGTTTACATTCAGTTTGTCATATCTATAGCTGAATTCTAATATCCTTTAGGCTCTATTATAATTTCAATTTTGTAGACGTTATATATACTACAAAGTTTTATATTGAAGAGAAAGTATTATTCAAGTTTATCAAGATTATATGAATTTGAGATTACCATTGTTAGACTTGTCAGTGACGTTACGAATGGTCTTTTTATTCTTCTCGCGGAAGAGTCGGCAAATGAAATATAAAAATTTCTCCAACTTATGGAAGGAAAAATGCTAAAATTGATTAGTAATTGTGAACGAGAGTTTTTTTTAGAGTATATTTATTTGATATTATAATATTAATCGAAAATAATGTTGATAAGTATTTGTCTGTTGTTATTAATTTTAATCTCAGAAGATAATAATTGTGGAATGTAACATAAAAAAATCAATACCGCGTTTCTTTTCATTTGCATACTTGAGATGTACGAATGGCAATAATTTAGTTCATTTTTACAGCAATAGTAATTCTTGTTAAACTTTATAATGTTTCGATTTCTTATAAATATAACGATGTATTGCTCGCTGGCGCACTTGGTGCAATACATACAATTATTAAAGATCGCAATTCCCACGCTGCTTAATTTAAATTTACCATTCAACTAATGGTAAATTTAATACTTATAATTAAATTAAGCGCTAATTAAGCTTAAAGAATATTCCATCGTTAAACAACGTTGCTATATGTTACAACCGTATTTCAAATGCATTGAAACTAGATGTAAAATAAGATTGTAACCTAAAAAAAGAAGTAAAAAAAAAAAAAAAAAAAAAAAAAAAAAAAATGTATATACATATTCTTGTTCTTTTATCGCTTTTCGTGTGATAAAAACATACAAATTTGTGATCGAAGATACAGAAAATATGCAGAGAGGAACGGAGATTGATCGATAATTCGAGTTTTCACCATAAATCCATGATTTAATAATGCAGATGTATGTGGCGACTTGCAGAATAGTGATTAAAGTGCGGGTCAGAAAAATTCATACGTCACTTTCTATTATTAATTACTCGATAGTAATGTAAATATTATGTATTGAAAAAGCTAAAGGGCTATACCGTAAGCCATTCCATTCCAAGAATAATTCCAATTTAATATTTTTAATGAGAGCCCAGATATATTTTTAAGTGAAATGGCACTCGATCGTTCCTAGTAGGTTCAATGCTAATATTTTTCGTAAATTCGACACAAGTTTTACCAGTCGATGGTTTTGAAATATCGTGCAATATAATCATAATTGTATTTATGCCGCAAAATATACGGCACACATCCGCATGAGGGTACTCATCGCGTAATATTCTCCTTTGCGCAGAGACATTTAGTACTCTACGACGTTCTAATTATTAGATAGAAGGACAAAGGGAAAGGGGGATGAAACTGACAAAGAGAGAACAAGCGAGACCTTGTCATCGGAACTCATCAGAGATATAGTCTCTCGGCTTTTCACGCGTGCCGGAAATTGCGAAATGGCGTTACTTTCCTGCCATGCGCTACTGCTACCGGCACTACGACCACTACCAATTCTAATATACTCGACTGTCTATTTCCGTGAATTAGACGGTTCCACTATCCGATAAGAATATATTCCGCAGCTTGGGCATAACCGCTAAGGAACGGGAAAAGGAAATTACGTTATGTGTGGATGATGTTCACTTAAATTTGTCAACGGATTAGCCGTGCCCTCCTCGCATCCCCTTACATCGATAGAACACTTAAAGGCATAATTTTCTCGCTCCCCATACTGCAATTGTTTTGTATTCTACTTTCTCATACGGAGTTTGTGGAGTGAAATTACTTTGAAATTACAGTGTGAAAAATTAAAAAAAACTATTTCTCAGACCTAAAGTTTACGGTGAGGTGGTTTAAGATTAAGGTGACTTTAATAAGTTGAACGAACCAATTAAATAGTTTGGATAATTTACTTATCTTGTTGATTATCTTACCATCACTAATGATCAATTTAATTCAGTACTGATGAGCTTAATTGTCAGATTTACGGTAATGAAATTTATAAATTGAATGGTGCCTCGTTTCCTTAGACTTTTCCTAATCGAATTAATGCCAGCAATAATATCCATATTGTTGTAAATATCTGCCAAAATGTCCTTAAAATTTATCTCTACGCAAACACATACCCGCGTACCAATTTCTTTATATAACCATTGATCACACAATTATTCCTAAAATCCATCCTCCTTCTTTCAACGCTCGTACATTTTATTTTAATGACAAAAAGACTATTTTAGTTGCGAATTAGTGGCCTCATATTCCAAAATGTACTACTTTTAATGCGTTAAATCGAATTGAGCGAACACTGTTCTCCAGCTGCGGTCGCCGATAGTCAAATGCGAAACTAATTAAAGGTACTGTACAGGTAGAACGACCATTTCCCAAATAGCCCACGTTTTCATTTGAATTTTAATTGGCAGTCATTTCAAACTGCACATGCATCCCGATAGAAATCACCGGATCCCATTATATATATTTACTGGGACTTTTACCAACAGCCTAGATATATATATATATATATATATATATATATATATATATATATATATATATGTAGATGATATTTGCCTCTATTTTTCTAAAATCGACCGGATATTAAACATTCGTTATGTGAAAGGTTGCCGTAAGAACTATGGATGAACATAGTGACGCAACACCCGTACAGTTATATATTGGCTGATGATAATTATGATAATAACTACTTGGCCACTTCCATTTTTATCAAACTTTATTAGTAATAACCAATATTGCCTCTATCCTTGTAAACTTTTAATGCGCGATCTTTATTGGAAATGAATTTTTCTCAAAAAATTGTGTGCCTCGACCGTTAATTTCAACGTATGAAAGCCTGCATGCTCGTTACCCACTTTTGAAATCAATCTCTAAACTCGCTACTATCATCCTCTCCCCCTCGACCACCACCTCCTCCTCCTCATCATCATCATCATCATCATCATAATCCTCACGAATCCTCATCATCATCATCATCATCATCATCATCATCATCCTCACGAATCCTCATCATCGACCATCAAATAAGAATTATAACAAAATCCGAATTATCGAGCGGCGAAATTCATAAGCCAATCGACGTCTGGCTAGCGCGATAATTGCCCGCGCCCTCCTTCGATTACGATCTCCGTGCGATATACACTCCCGTACATTCACTGCGCAGCGGCTTTATCGATGAACCGCAACTATTTATAAAGGCATTCCTTCTTCTCCACGAGCCACAACGGCCGAATAATCGATACGTTTATCGCCATTACCCTACGAAAGATAGTAGGCTTTTTTTTCTCGTTTTTTTTTTTTTTTTTTTATTATTTTTTACGCGAACGGGCGCGGCGATTCACCAAGCTAGAAGCTCGTGGCCGCGCGTCGCCGAACGAGGCAAAAGAAACGCAAGCACGTGCATCGGCACGGTCAAATTGATGGACTTGGCAGTATTTCCTAATGACTGTCGGTGGTCGCACATGGCGGCGGCAGGGTACGGAGCCCCGAGTCGGCGCAGAGGCCGCGGGAAAAGCGTGGGCGGATGAGGACAGGAGTCCCCTCTCGGTCGATACGCCGGCGTACTAATGACCCGTGCCAGGACTATGGCAGACTGTTGGCTAGACGCGATGGCACCGCACCCCGAGCGGCACGCGTTTTCTCCCTCAATTATAAATTGAATTACACCTTGGCGCTCTCGGCCGCTCTACTCGGGCCGCAACCTCCTCCCCATTCCCATACCCCGTTTTTCTTCCCGCACCCGTACGGAAAAACCCCCCTCACCGTCGACCACGACCTCGAGCACGGCCAGCGAGCAGACCGCCTCGGCGCGACCACCGCCTCTATCCACTCGCGGCCCCTCGTAAAATGACCCTCATCCCCTACGTGCGTGAGCGCGAATTTACTTTTCCGCCGACCCCGAGTGCCGCGCGCACGCGACGAGAGCCAAATCGATTTGTACTGCGGAGGAGAAAAAAAAGCGAGTGGCAACCGGGTAAGGCGAGGGGGCGGCGGACGAATGCGAAATCGAGGCTAGTATTGCGTGGAATATGCGAGGAGGACAAATTCTAGATGTTTTTCGGCCGATAACTAGTGATCGTGAGGGGGCGGGGGGCGTGTTGGATGGTTGGGGGCGGGGGGGGGGGGGGGAGGGATCTTGGGCTCGGGCGTGTTTCAC
>NW_011948428.1:4109605-4131532 GCF_000503995.2 Ceratosolen solmsi marchali
GGGGGGGGGGAGGTGAAGGATCTTGGGCTCGTGCGTGTTTCACGAGTGCAGAGCTCGTTTCCGGCGTTCTTTTTTGCCTTTCAGATTAATCTGGAAGAATTTTAAATACGAGTGGGAGCGAATAAGGCAAATTTGCCTCTGAAATTACTCGCTCAACTTGAATATCGATATTTCACCTACCGTAATCCAGCGGCCATATGCTCTCTACTTTTCAGTTATAAAATAACGCGCATAATAATTAATATAAATTGCCGTTGGTTTTATAAAGAGCGAAATTCTACGTAAGCCACCAATGTACGTTTAATATTCCATTTTCTGCGAAAAAGACAAGCATGTGATCTAATCAACGACATTATTTATGATTATCCTTCGCCGAGGAATGCTGTTGGCTTTGCCTTGTATTGTCTTAAGCGAGCTTATGTCCGCGCGCGCGCCCACCAATTCTTCTTTTAGGTGGGATTCAAAAGCGGGAGGGTTCTAACCAATCGGTGAGCTCTCTTCATTCGCTAAAATTCACCCAGCTCTCTAAATTCCCAATATCGATCTCGATTTTCCCTGAATTATGGCTGTCGCTGAACTCGTCGAATGCGCACGATGAGCTCAGAAGCTCTGAAAGAGTTTTAGCGAGCTTTTTAAAGATCTAAGTGAGCTTTTTCCCTCGAGCTTTAAGCGAATAGACATTCGCTTGGACTGGCTAGTTAAAAATTGTCAGGTCGATTTTACTTAAGTGCATTCGGAATTTCGTTAAATAAAGTGGGGGCTTCGTTGAAAAAAAAAAAAAAAAAAAGATATATAATAATTAAAAAATTTTTTGAATTATCATTTTAAGCAGATTTTAAGCGAAATTAAGGTCATTTTATTAGATTATTTATTTACTTGAAATTTACATTTCAAATTTTTAAGCAAATTTTATTTAGTTTTTTTTTACTTTTAAAGCTACATTTTTACAAGTAAAGTCATCCTTCAGCGTTTAATTAGTAGTAAGTATTAGTGGTACTAGATAAGTAACTTTATAGAAAGGCACGATAATGTTCAATGAATTTTCCACTTACTTTATCTGTCTTAAAACGATTAGTAAACCTTAGTTTCATACTCTACACTTGATTTATATTTATATTTGCAAATGCGTTTTAAGCACAACTTTTCATAACATTTTTTCTTCTTTATTTTAAGCGTCAGCTAAAAGATACGACTTGTATGTGCAAATAATAAGGGGAAGAAATTATTCTTGACTATTACCATGCATTTTTACATTCAGTGGCTCAGCTATATTTTTCTCATTTAAATAGACTATCCCAGCAGCATGTCGTGCTAACTTTAAAATCCCCTTGAGCTCCTTCAAGTGCTGTGAAAAATATTATTGAAAAATTATCACACACTCCGATTGAAATACTCCATTAGTCGTGACTATTGATCATTAATATATATTAATATGCTTCTAATTAAATAATACGAACGAAAAAACAAACAAACAAAAAAAATTAGAAGTTCAATTTTTCGATGCTTATTATGCATTACGCATGCTTTACGAATTCTACGATAAAACTATAAATATGAAAGAAATTACGTTAACGCGATTTAAAATATACAATATTCTAAATGATTTTTAAGAAGGACAGGAAGTTTAAAAGTAATCTATATTGTTTGTACATAAAATACAGGATAAAAAATATAAATATCAATATTTTTGAAAGCACTTTACTAGATTATCGAAATTCAATAAATGAAATTTAATAATAAATTTCTTGACAAAAATTAACGTTCATTTCCCGAGAGAAACTATCGGTTCGTTTCAATACAATAAAAAATATAATTTATCAATGCCGTGAGTCGAGGATTTTTAATGAATTTAACTAATTAATATGCTAGCTTTTATTCAATAAAATACGAAGAATTATTGGAGAGAGCAATTGTAAGTAGAGCCCATATAATTTTACATTAGTATTATTTAAATTTTCGCAGCGATAATTCAAGAAAATATCGCGATACTTAACATAGTTTTCAAATCAAAAGGAAATTAAAATGACAGTCTACTTGTTGGATATTTGACTTTATTTCTTAGGAAATAAAGTCGAATCGAATTATCTTAAACTGACTGAGAACCGAATTCGTTAAAATAAAAGTAATTACTATTTTTTTTGCAACTTACTGCCAATTAACTTTATATTTTACCTTAAAATTATTATACATTATCATAAAATTATCTAATTGAAAATTCAACTTTTGATATGCGTATGAAATTATTTCCTTGAGCAATAATTATTCGGACATGCTAAATGTAAAACAAAATAAACAAATTCTAATGCAAATTTAACGAAATGACATATCGAATGGAAATAAAATTATAAATAAATAGTCGCTAAAACACTCCTTTTACATTCTCACCCATCCATCTCCTTTAAGAACTGCTTGCCTGTGCATGTCTGTGTATAAAATAGCGTCTCACTATATTTCTGAGCTCTCTCGATCCTCCACATTGTACTTCTCATTTTATTCTGATATTTCAGCGGTTCGCCGTATATAAAAATACGCATGGGAGGACTAAAACGGGCAACGAATGAGGCACAAAAGAGACGAACTTAAAAATGATTTCTCAAACTCATGCGCGCCCTCGCGTGCGTAAAAGAAGGATAGGAAGATAGATGGGCAGATGCTAGATTGATAGAGAAAGAGAGCATGATCGAATAATGCTTTTCTGCGTAAAAAGAAGAGAAGGGAATATAAAAGACAACACTCTGACAAATGCAACAATGATATTTGGGAATTTTTCAGACGGGACCCTCGTATTATTATTATTATTATTATTATTATTATTATTATTATTATTATTATTATTATTATTATTATTATTATTGTTGTTGTTGTTATTGTTATTATTGTTATTATAATCGAATAATTGATTTTTTTTTTCATGCGTATTTATATATAAAATATTTCAAAGTATACATTAGTAAATTATTCGACATTCGATTTATTAAAAAATCTTCCTTCGTGTATTATAAGATTTTGAAATATGAATACTTCTTGTAAGTGTTAATCTATAGTTATGAGTTTCAAATGCGATATGATGAATTTTAATGTAAATACTAAAGCTTCTTTCATAGCTAACGTGTAATAATTCATGTTTCGTACGAAAAAAGAAGAAGAAATCGCATCTTTATTCACACGTAACATTTATAGTGAAAGAGTCTTTCAGTCTTTCGATAAACAATGCCCATTTTCATGTCCTTTGTATTTCCAATGCTGAAAACAATACTTTTTACATGGCTTCGCCAAGGTTCAGCTATAAATTATATATTATAAATTTTATATTATAAAACACTATTAAAAAAAAAAATGGAAAATACAATTAAATAATGATAAAACATCTGAGCTATTAAAAAAATTACAAACTTCGTGTTTATATTTCCTCAAACAAATCCTTTATCATAAATGGCTCAATAAATTAAATATTCTTTGAAAATATTTATTGCTGGAAACTACTTGAACGTCATAAATGACACAGATTATATTTTATTTTTTTTCTCCACTCGCACACTTTTTACCGTATCTCGTAATATCGCCACATTACTATTTTATTGTGATTGTACTTTAAAACTACTCTAATGAAAATTGACTTGTTTATTTTGCATTTCGTTAGCCGCGTGAACACAATCTCATCTGCAATTTATATTCTGATTGTCATTATCTGAAAATTGTTACGGCCGTATTAATAAACCATGTATCTACCAATGCATATCCATTTCTCTCTGTCCCTGTCGCTGTCTCTCGAACCCCCTCCCTCCCGACCTCCGAAAGGTACAAACTACCGAATTCGAGAACGAAAGAACATCAGCTGCTAATGCAACCGTTTGAGAAACCGGAATGATGACTTGGACTTGTGTTGCTATATTTGTATCCCAATACAAACGCATATATATTCTGTGAATAGGATAGGGAGGCTCAAGCTCAGTGAGGCACTTCCACTCTCATGGTTTCATCATGGTTGTGTTCATGATAACGTAGTGAGTAGAAAAGCGGGAGAAAGCTAAAGAGAGAGAGAGAGAGAGAGAGAGAGAGAGAGAGAGAGAGAGATGCTTTGAGCTCGTAGATCAAATCCCCTGAGCAGAATCGCGGGTGTTTCATTTCTTATGAGCGATTTGTTGCTGTAGAAGAAGATGAAAGAGGGAGAAAGTGGTATAGATAACACGTGCTAAGCGTGAAAAATTTTCCTTTAATGGAAAGTTTTTGTAGTACATAAATCTCCTTGTATTATCCTTGACTTTGAAAGAACTAAGGGATTGATAATGTTGGATAATCACAAGTATAACTTTATAAATACCATTTGGATCATCATTTTCGTATAAAAAAAAAAAAAAAAAAAAAAAAAAAAAAAAAAATATCCAACTATTGTGATAAATATGTGATAATGATAAAGAATTCAGTTGCCATTAATATATGCCTATACATATTCGTTATATGGCAAACATATAATGATATTAATTTATGTATGGCAATGATATTTTTAATATAAAATTTTTCACGATGATCTTTGTAACAAAATAAAACATGTTTCATTGAAATTTCGATTTTTATACTTTACAGTCTTCGTCGGCTCTGGAAAACTTTTAGCAATTAATATACTAATCAATATTATGCAGCTCGCAATTAATAGAGTCTCCTGCCAAAATTGAAAACACTTAACGAGTACATTTTCTTAGCAATTAACCCAATTAAAGCAGGTATAAAACAATAATGGCCGAGGAGCGTCGAAAACGCAAACGGTCGCGTTTTACATCGAGTGGACAAAATGTAAAGAACAACGAGCTCTGCAAATAAGCGGAAATAGACCTGGCAAGCGGCTACGTGACCCACCCTAACGAGACCCTCGGGCCGAAATTCCGCACACTCGGCCGAAATTCGGCGGGCGGGAAAAAGTAAACTGAAGGGTCGCCCGGCGAAATTCACCGCGTGGACATAGGAGATTAGTCGATCCATCGGCAACTCGAGTCGATAAATTGTTTCGCCGTCGAACCGCGTCGCTCGTGCCCTGACAAATTTCGCGGCGAGCCAAAGAAACGGGCATAAATCATATGGCGACTCACTCGCGTGCGCGAAAGCTTATCGCACCGGTGGCATCGGTTCGAGCGAATGCTAATCCATCCTACGGTGCATTTTAATGTCCGCGCGTGCGCACTTTCCATTTTGCTGCCGGGGACACTCGAGCTTTCGCTTTTACTTAGTGCCGTCGGCCGGGGTGAATTTGGTGGGCGGAGAGAGAAAGAGCGAGAGAAGTGGGCGGTGGGCGGTTGATGAGGGGTTGGGGGGGGATGGAGGAATGGTGGACGGATGATGAGGTATGATGGTGGGGGAATAAAAGGACTCGACGGCCGTGGCGGTGGTGGAGATTCCTCTTATTTACATTGAGAGAAGGAATATCGCGCGGCTCTTGTGGATTTAATTTTCGGGAGCGCGGGACTCGTAAGTTGGAGCACTCGTGCCGAGCTTCGTATAACAATAATAATGGCGCTTTTGTTTGACATATAAAGTAATGTATTGTTTGTACGTTAGGACAAATGAAGGAGTGTCAAATGTGACATACTAAGTGAAAGAATACGTTCAACAAAAGATTAATCTCCTACTAACAATGCGTCCAGAAAACATAAGGAGACAAATTATGGTAAATGAACATCTAACGATGCAAGAATATTTTTGCCCGACATTTGATAAGGGTATGAAATGCCATTATATTGACACTGCTAACTAATAAGAAGATTGTAGATAATTATGTCCTTAGACGCGACTATTTCTGAAAAGTTTCGTATTAAAGTCATATGTAGATAAATTAATACACTTCGCTTATGCTTTTGGTGCAGTAAATAAGAGCGAGAAAGGTGCTTCGTCAAATATTGGATGACGATTGATTGAGAGGACAAAGTACAGGACACGTTTAAGAAAAAAACAAAACAAAAAAAAGAAAGAAAGAAAATATTTCTCATCCGCTTCTCCAGCGTACGTACATCTCTGACAATCATTTTAAAATGCCTTATGGATAGAAAAAAAAATCTACCATATAAATTTGATATTGTTTCATTATAAATTTCAAATTGTTTTTGTTTTTGGATCAAATTATCTACGTTTGTCTCAATGGTTGTAAAAAATTTTAAAAGAAAATATTCTATTCCTTACTCTTTGTCAAATTTCTTCAAGTTTTCGAAATTTATTTACCTCTACCACTGCCACTCTTATCTATTTATTTATTTGAAATCAATGGAGAAATGCCAATATTTAAAGTTCAATTCATACTCTCTTGCACTTTCGTCTTAATATAGAATAAAATAAAATAATCCATTGTGGAATCATTCTATTTACAATAATTTTTTACATTGCCCTTTTTTATTTATTTTCTCAGTCGCCCTCCTCGACTATCTTCATTTCCGCTTAGTTAACCTTACAATATTAAGTGATGTATAGCCTTATTCTTTCTACCACGTAATTGTGCGATATTCTATACTTTCTCATTATTTCGCAATAATTTCTCCTCAAATATTGCTATAAGCAGTTTAATTCAAAACAATCCAACTTCCTTGTTAATTCATACGGACGGGAATGCCGTTGCAAATCCTCAATCAACAACCACCAGGAGTATCATTATTTTTTCCAAAATTAATTTTTATAACTTATAAACCAGGCTTTCTCTAATAAGATTATAGATGCCTTATGGAAGCTTAAGTATTTCATGTATTATTGCATAAGCCTCTTCTTTTTCTATATCACACGCTTAACTCCATATATATATATATATATATATATATATATATATATATATATATGAGGAAATCGAACATCAATCATTTTCTTTATAGAAAGTAGCTTGAATCGAAGATTCGTTTGTAAAATCCAACGACGCGAAAATTACGCACGGATTAAAGTATCTTTCCATTACATTGTGCCGCGCGCACAACGAGCACAATTTTTTGTTAACGCCGTTTCAAAACAATGATAATGTAAGCTTTTTTAGTAACGCGCGTAATGTGCAAAGCGAAGCCAACGAGCGTCTCGTGAAAAGTGAAATCGCGCGGCAAGCATTTAAGTGTCTATCTCCCTTTTTCGCCGTTCTTTCCTTCGTACGCTCCATCTCCGTCGACATTTCTCGTTAATCCGCGAGTTCCGCCTCGATTCCCGAGAGCTAAGCCAGACCCGTCCATTAGAGATTCGGCGAAAGATGGATCGAGCGCCTACGTCGACGGAGGGACGAAAAGAGCGTATATTAGGCGTACGTGTATGCGGGCGCACACGTACAGCAGCAGACATGGGCCGGGCGATTTTCTCGGGGTGCACGCACGCGCCCGGAAAATCCTCTACGATCGGGCGTTTCATTTTTCTTCTTCGTAGCCTTCGCGTTTTTCTACATTTTCCTTTTATTTCTCTTTCCTCTCCTTTTGCTAACTGTCGCTGTACGTCCTACCAGACGTTTTTATGCACGTACGTGTGGCGACGCGTCGCAAGGATAGAAAGTAAGACGTATTACTTGGAACAGGAGTTACACTTTTTGTCGATATTTTAGTGAAGAAATTGGCTTTATATCGTTATTTTCAAGCAAAATAGTACTATAGATACTCTGCGTGAAAATTATTCGTTCATTTATGATTATTATGATTATGTTTTCTTTTTCTTTTTCTTTTTTGCTTTTGTTTTTGTTTTTATTGTTTTTTGTTCTTTTGTTCTTTTCATTTTTTTCTTTTTTTTTTAATAGTTAATTCACGGTAAAAGATAGTGAGAGGAGAAATTTTTTGTCCCGTTGCTAAACATCGCTATTCCCTCGTATTAAAATGTCTTTAAATGCCTCGTGTTCGTGCCGCGTAATAAAAACGATTTTAAAAAGTCGTCAACGCCGTATAATATTTCTAAATTCGGAGCCTTGAGTCTCAATTGCACAATACTGTGCAACAAATCCATTTGTATATATGTACACCTGTCGCAAACCTTAGTTCTCGTTATATCATCATAAAATTAGAGATAATATTTTCATCGGTTACGTGCCAGATAAAAGCAACAAATTCATTTGCAAAGGATATTCACAGATTGTACATTTGTATAAAATTGTTAAGAGAATTTACCGACTCGCTGTAGATACGTACAAACCAGCAAAAGAGTCGAGCAGTTCCTCTATAGTATAGAAGTATATAAAGAGAAAGACCGTAGCGAGGAGAGAGGGGAAGAGAAGTCGACAAGGTTCCATGATTTATGTCTTACCAGAGTACTGATACAATGGGAGAATAATGAAGGTGTGTGCCCCTTACCTTTTAGTCTCTTGTTCTTCTCTGTCGCTTGCTCGCTTTCTCTCTTTCACTACTTTTCGTTCTCTTCCATTCTCTCTCTCTCTCCGTCCCTGCCGCTCTACCTTCTCCCTCCATATTCTCGCTCTATCCTTATCCTTTGCTATCTCTACGTAAATCTTTCGCTTATCCAGTGGCAGCAAAAGTTCCACGATGCTTAGACTCAGAAAATTAGATAAAGAGAATAAGACAAGAGAATTCTCTCTCTCTCTCTCTCTCTCTCTCTCTATCTCGGATCAATATAGAATAAGCGTAAATGACGAATAGTATTGGAAAAATTAAAAATACATACTAGAAACAAAAACATGCTAAAAAATTGAATGAGAAATCAAGAAAGTACAAAAAGCAATAAGAGCAGCCAGAGAGAAAAGAGAGTAAATGAGTAAAAATGAAGTGCGGTTAGATGAAAGTAAAATTCTCAAGTATTTCCTTAATACTCATTAGGTATG
Organism: Ceratosolen solmsi marchali; assembly: GCF_000503995.2. Lineage (NCBI taxonomy): Eukaryota > Metazoa > Arthropoda > Insecta > Hymenoptera > Agaonidae > Ceratosolen > Ceratosolen solmsi. The sequence continues at coordinate 4,118,373 of NW_011948428.1, forward strand.
GCTTTTTCCTACTATCAATAATTTACTGTTTTATACACTACCGTAAAGTATTTTATAATTATATATTATATAAACATACTTTATTCTAAAAAAAAAAAAAAAAAATTTATTATATTTTGAATAATTAGCGTTGCATCTTACTTGTTCATTAACCTTCTCTCTATGCTGTAATTCATCACTACGAACAATGACAAAGAAATATTTAAATTAAGCACCATTAAACATGCGGTGAGTATTAAATTCTAAAGTATCGAATACATTTCTCATTTATTTCATGTTTCAAAAGCATTTTATCCTGTAAATATATCTTCAATACACAAATCTGGTCGATATTACATCGTTTTGTTATCCAAAATATTAATGCTTCCACTGGATGTCATTAGATAAGAAAACAATTACAGTCAGGGCAGACCAGGCCGATATTGAGAGAGAAAAAAAAGGGACGAAGCTTTATATTCTGCCCAAGAGGATATCATCTTTCAGCTCGATCTCTCCATTCAATGACTGATTGTTGAAATTAATTACATATCCTAGATTTTATTGTAACAACTCATGTACGTACGCACATATCTGGGTAATTTTCTTTCCGAATTGATTACTAAAGTCTCTTCTCCTCCCTAGCATTTTATCACGCCAAAACATCTGCCTAATTGGAACTTAAAAAATCATGAAAAATTACGTTAAAATATTGACGACTAACATAGTATTTAATTCAGATAAGTGTCGTTCATTAATAATGATACTTATTGTTTTCCGTGGAACTTTTATACTAAAACCATTATTCACTAATAAATGCACGAGTAAAATGTTAATTATTTTTAATCGAATTCTTTAAAAATGGGTAACTTTATATTTCTCTCTCTCTCTCTCTCTCTCTCTCTCTCTCTTTCTCTTGGATAAAATAATATATATTTGATGAATTATTGTGTGGCAAACTAACAAGCAAATTGAATTTCTAATTGTATAAAATGACCGTATAAAAGAAGCCATATAAACATAATTATACCTATTCATAATATTTTTTGTATAAATCACATTAGTACTCAAATATTGTAAAATAACACAATCAATGCTAATTATTACTTTATTTATTTTAGTTAGTAGATAAATTATTGTAATAATGTTATACATACGCATGCGCACACCAACTGACATTATAATCGTATATAACCGCAAGTAATAAATTAGTAAAGTAGCGCTACTCGCAGGGTAAATATTCGGCAAGAAAAATCCATTATGCATACTAACATAAAGTACAGCACCTTTTTTTCTCAAACTTTTTGAATTATTCGACTAATGTAGGACAAGAAATATTCAATAAATCATAATAAAGCATTATTTTATTAAAACCAGGACCCTCAAATTTCGCTAAAATAATGAGAATATATCCGAGTAGTTTTTGTAAAAACGAAGGAAAAAGGCAAATAGGACACTCGGGCATATGATACACGTAAATTACCACATAAAAACAAAAATATACGTATTCCTTCTTGTCCTCCCCCCAGCACCGCCCCCCCCCCCCCCTCTTCACAAAAAAACGAGCCACTATCTACTCGCAACTAGGTCAACGCTACAATTCTAACCTCCTGTCCCTTCTCCGTCTCCTTATCCCCCCGGCGCTTCTCTCGTATCACGACCGAGAGAAATTCGAGCTTAAGATCGAAGCGAGGCTTCCCCCTTAATATCGCCAAGGGCCTCGACTTCTGCCGCTCGTGTGCTCGGGACTTGGGAAAGACACAGAAGGGCTCTAAGGCGCGCGCGCACCAAACCGTTATGCGACGTCACAGGTCAGCTAACACGCACCTGTTACGCCATAGCCACGCTGCAAAGCCCTCCACCTGTCCTCCGATCCTTTGTCCCTTAACCCCACGCCCCTCAAACCACTCGCCTACCGAACCTTTTCACCGCTACTGCGCTCTTTGTCTCTCACTCTCACGCACGCTCTCTCTCTCTCTCTCTCTCTCTCTCTCTCTCATCTTATTATTACAATGCGAGTGCACGGCATGTTTTATTCAGGTGAGAACGCCGAAAGATCGGCCATTGTCTAGGGCTGTGTGCGGATGTGCGAGTGAGATGTTTATTGTTTTATATTGGCCAGAGGGTGGGCGCGAAAGAGGGGATAAAGTCGAATAGTAAGTTGACGGCACTGGCGACTAGATTACGCAGGAATAAATAAAGATAATTAACGGCTTTGGCTATATCTTTCGTAAAGCTGATGGAGACTAATTTCCAAATGCCTCTTTCGCGCAACAATATTTTCTAATCTGTGGTGAAAGTTTATTATTTCATTGTCTTTTCCAATATTTTCTCGGATAACAATTGATATATAATACGCAAAGGTTAATAAGGATGTGTTTGGCATTGGAGGGATGATGGTAGCGATTAATGGGGAATAAAAAATATGCAAATGAAAAGTACCGAATGATGCCGTAAATATTGAAATTTATGATTTTTTAACGTAAAATACAACCGTTTAATAATACAATGAAAATTTTTACTAAAATAACAGATGGATATAAATTGACTGTTACAGTGTGAGTTGAAATTGACAGGAGCGCTATACAGAGTCTTTAATAAATTTAATTAATAATTATAATAGACGCGATTAATAATAATTTAACGAAAACTTTATTTTCCATAGCTCGTATAAAATGAAGAAATAATGTAATTAATTTTGAATTTAGAGTATAATTTTTCTTTATAAGTACATTACAAAATACTGTAAATTCTTTTGACGTAAATTTACTGCTTCACTTATTATTAATTAGTGCTATAGTTTAAATTAAATGCCTTGTCTTTCGCCATACGGTTTAACTAACATTTCTCGAACTTCAAAACGCGTTTTATAATCGCAATAACAAGTATTTTAATTGAATGTTAACGAGTTAAAATACACTTTCTTTCAAGTTGCAAGAGTCAATAAAGATGATATTTAATTTTTGAGATAAGAAAATAGTAAATATTTATCCAGAACGCTGAGAATGAAATGTAAATAAATAATATTAATAAAATAAATAGGTTTGTAAACATTTATATCTATATGACAGTACACGTAAAAAAAAAGAAGAAAAGTAAAGTCTCGTAAAATTATCAAAATCATAAATTAATGGTAGACATAGTGCGAAAAAAAAGTAGAAAGGCAAATTTTATTAAGATATTGTCTAGAGATTATCCGACTCTTTACTGGCAAACGTTACTGATATAGAAAATTTAAAAAAAAAAAAAAAAAAAAAAAAAAAAACAAAAAAGAAAAAACAAACGAAATACGTCGGATAAGACGAAGAAAAATTCGCGATTTAATTTTTCGAATCTTTGAAATGAAAGCGTATATAATTATTAAATAAATAGAAAAATATTATATTTTAAAAAAGAATAAAAAAAAAAATGGACTAATATGAAAATTGAAAATACAATAAAAATATCATTGATTTATACATCTTATTCATAATAATGGTGCAAAAAAAAAAAAAAAAAGTTCATGGTTAGGTCTTTAAATATTATACTGAATTAAAGTAGATGGAAGAAAAAGAGGAATCTGCCATTTTAAAATTGGAAAGCTAAGAGTAATGAAAATTTGCAATTGTGATTATAACAGAAAAATGTTCGAATTTAATTTTTTCATTAGCAAATTCAGCTGAGACCTTATTCACAGCATAAAATCACTGGTAATTGGTTCAACTAATTCTACCAATTTTAATTGTAAAATCATGTATTTTTAGGGCATTTTAAAAGTACTAAAATCATAATTTGATTGAATTAATAACATAATTCGAAGTAACTGATAAGGAAAGTAAAATATTAAACTTAGTACCAGCTCGAATGTTTGCATATGATACCAAAATGAATTATTATGTGAGCCACAAAGTCATGAAATCCGATCTTTAGTGATCACGTCACCCATTATTCTGAATTACTCACATTTGTTGAGCACTTGGCGAACTTGGCGAAACTTTTAAGTCGATCAGATGATTCCAGCACGTTTGAAAATTGGTACATTCTTTCTTATGTAATTTTCATTACTTATTGAAATGGAGCGATAAAAACTTACACGATCTTCAAATTAAATGCAAGTAGCCTTTTTAAATATATCGACGTATCACATTTGCGTTTTGTTTGAAGTTAAATATTGTCTGAGCAAACATTTAATTTTCCAGGTTATTTAATGGCTTTAATACGTCGAAGGTAATTATTACTTATAAAAAAAAAAAAAAATTTTCCTTCCTATATATTATACGTTTCCTACATATCTTTCTTCATTACTTTTGTAATCAATCATATTACAAAGCGAGCTTTTACGTGGATATATTATATTGTCGTTCAATGAAATTTGAAAATCCGATTCAACGTTGCGTCCCAGTTATGTTAAATAAATTTTCTCCTAAAAATTCCACATTTTACACATTTTATTCGTGAAAGTTAGTAGTAATAAAGATAGCCACTATTTCCCAATTGTATTATGTTGAAATAATGTTAATGCTTTATATCGCTAACCTTGAGATTTCTGAAATTACTATTTTTATCTTTATTTCTATTTTTCACTCTACTAAATTATTATTAACAGCTGTATTTTAGCCAAATCCCATTCATAATTAAGCCAATATACAATGCACGTAAAATTAAGTTTATTTCTTTCGATTCACATCTTTCTGAACTTTCTAATCTTGTAAACTATATCATCGTTTTTTCCCGAAATTATTTCAGCCAATTAGTTCACGGATCAAACTATAAGATTGAACTGGATAAAACGACAGGGAAAGGATATAATAATTTAAAGAATAAAGAACAAACTTCTTTTCACCCAAAAACTTTAGTAACTGATGCACTTTAATAGTTCTAGCACCCTTGGGCGACTTGTAATATATTGAGAGGACGAAACCGTAACAAATGTATGAGATAAAGAAGTTTCTACAATTTAGTAAATTTATGTATAAAAAAAAGAAAAGAAAAAAAAGATAGACATCCATGTTGTCATAACATACAACTTTATCAAACTAATATGCAGACATTTTTAATAATCGGAATGTATAGAAGATTGCCAATCATTTCATTTATATTCAAATACCGCTAGGAAGTAAACACGTTGTATATTAAATAATTAGGATAACAACTGACATTGCATCGATAAAATGTTCTTAACAAACTCGACGTATAACTATAAATTGCCATAAATTATCTATTTATCTATTCACGTTCCTTCGAGCCTTATATTTAAATCTAAATTAGTCTTTAAGATTGTTTATTTTTCTTTTGGATGGTATTCCTTAAAATTATCGTAAAAAAACTAAATTAAAGCTTGAAAATTTAAAATGTCAAAATTCACAACAACGTAATACCTAATATCCGTGAAATGTCCATCCCAGTGTTCAATCATTGACCACTTAACCGGGAATTCGTTACTAACACAACTGTTACTAACACCACGAACCTCCTTTAATTCCTAAGAGAGCATCGCGTCCTGGACGGACTCTCAACGTCAAAGCGAAAATTCTTTTAAAGTCCGTTTATCGTTGTTCCGCGTGTCGCCAGTTTGCCAAGGAGCAACGAGAAGTTGTGCTGTTACCTATTCGCGCATGCTCACTCGTTCGATAAAGCGCTTCAAATAATGTGATCGTCGTGCATAAGCTAAGCGCTTGTTACGATCAGATGGTTTTTTGCTTGGAAATCATAGTTATCCGAGGTCGCGTGCTCTTTTTCCTTTTTTCGCGCGCTGCTCGATTAACTTCTAGATTTAGTTTATTTATAAAGGACATAGTGACCGAAATGAGCAACTGGTCTGAGCGATCGACTACTTTTAACGTGTTGATTTTATGAGCTTCTGACAATAAAACATCAGACATTTATTACATTCATAAATAATATATTCAAATACATTGTACAGGTTTGCTATAAATATCGTTTTCTGCTAATTAATTGCTTGAATAATTAATTCAATGACTGACATCTAATCCTCCCAACTTTCTAACATAATAATACATTGAGATAATGTTAGGTAATGTAAAATCATAAAATGGAACGAGCTGAAGTTCATAAATGTTTTTCTTTTATTTATTCCGCATTATTGTGTATTGTATTGACATGGCTAGAGGTATAGATGTGTAGGATACAACGATATTATAAATAAACATGCACGCGAATAATTTATGAATAAATCAGCCACATTAAAATAGTGCCTCGTGCGTATTTATCCTTGAAAATATGAAATAAATCAAACTCGCGTGTATTGTCAGGAGTAAATTTGACCAAAATGTAGAAAAATAATCTTAATTTCAACGAGCCCGTATCTTAGAGAGAGAAAAAAAATTACCAAGGAAAAGATTTAAGGCTATATATTGTAGGTATAAATGCAGATGAGCTAACGCGATATTGAAAAATCGAAAGACGTAATAAAATAATTTTTCAATTAATTTTAATTTTCAAATTATATTTGGATCCGACATCTGATGATAACTCACTACTTTATAATTAAATAACATAATGCTAATATACGACTGTAATTTATGATTGAATGTTAATATATCATATATGCCTTTTATTTGTTATTATTACAAATGTGTAAATAGGCAATAAAAATAATATAGAATTTAGATTGCAAAATGTATTAATTCATCCGCGTCAAATAGAAAAAATAAAAATTTCATATATATTCAAAGGATACGTAAATCGTTATAATTGATTAACATTGGATATTTAATGTTCTCGCATAAGATTGACACTCTACGATACTTTTAATGCGCCCAAGTAAAAGATTAAAAAATTTAAATAATAAAAAATTGTAGTCTCTATTTATCGTTTGAGTATTTTATAATAAGCAAACATTAAATATTTTAAAATAGCACATCAAAATTACTGAAAATGATATTGTTTAAAAATTATATAAGAAATAATGAAATTGTATGTAATGATCTGTATTTTATTAATATTGCGATATGTGTCTGTGCTGAAGAAAATGAGAAGACGTATGTTATATAATTGTTTAATTATTATCCGTAGGAAAGGTTTTCTACTTTAATCGTATATCGTCCGTAATGTACATACGATTACGTACTCTCTCTCTCTCTTTCTCTCTCTCTCTCTCTCTCTCTCTCTCTATCTATCTATCTCTATCTCTAGTCTATGATTATCAGCAAAAATGATGTAAAATACAATAATTATCGGATAAAGAGAAATGACCAGAGAAAATTGAGAAACTAAAAGTTTAGTAAACTTTGGAAAGTAACAGTACATGAAAGTGGAGATTTCGCAGTCACGTAAGTCGGCGACCCTTTAAGAGCGACCACCACCTCCTCGACTTTCCGTTCCACCCTCGGTAAACCTTATCCGATTAAGCAACTGTGCGATCTCGGGAAGCCCAGGACCAAGGCCACTGCTGCAGCTACAACGAAGCGAGAAGTTTCAAGTATTAGCCGCTACGTTAAAGCTATCCAGGGAGTCGAGCTCGTGGGAAAAGTAAAAACTGTCGTCAAAACGAGCTGGAAACTCCAGGGTCAAGAGTGATGCAAAAAAAAAAAAAAGGCGCTGACTTAAGACTTGAGCCCATTATCGTAATTGGTGATAATAAAAATAATTATTGAATTGTCCGTGACGTATGCAAATATGATTTATCGCCATTTTAATCTGTATACTCTGCTGACATTATGGTCGTAATCCTTGGCAGGATAGTGCGACTCACATCTTTGGAATTAACTAATTAAAATACTTAAAACTTGGTGAAAGTCTATTTGAGCCGTTTCGAATTCTTCTCGTTGCGTCTAAAAATACAAACTCGTCAGGGGCATCGCAAAACGTATAATATTAAGTATTAGCTTTGGAGCTTCGTTAAATTTTTTATTTTATTTTTCATTTTATTGGTTGCAGCGAACCTTTAAAATTTACTTTTCAACCTTCTGAAAAAGATGACGAATCGCGGAAGTCGATTTTCATTTTTAGCTTTGATAAAGCTTTGGTGACTTTGGATGAAATCCAAGTCGAAATATTCGACAGAAATTGCACGGTTACGGCAAAATCTCGTAAATCCAATTCGGCAGAGATTACAGCTAGAAAAATCTCATAGGTATATAATATACTATGGGTAGCCGCCACGTGCCTGATAAAACGCGCGCAGAAACAAATCTCGGATTTCTTCTGAAGCTACCTTAAGTAATGATGGTCTTTCGTTCTTCGCTGTTCTTTTTTCACCCTCTCTGATATACACACTTTATATACTTCTTTTCTCTCTCTCTCTCTCTCTCTCTCTCTCACACTCTCTCTCTCTCTCTCTCTCTCACACACACACTCTCTCTCTCACTCTCTCTCCTTTTTCACTCGTAAATTCGAACGTTTTCTTCTTTATTACACTTGCCTGAAAGTTAAATGTTCTCTATACGACCTTTTCAAGCTCTTTAATTATGCTAGCTTTTTCAATTTCATGGACTTAATTATACATTTTAGAGTAGGTCTTAACATCATCTTGATTATAATCTTGAGCGTTGAAGGATGAGTTTTAGGGTTACAATGATGATTTCATTAAGATTAAGATTACGTACATATTTAAGGAGTTAAAGAAATCTGTTGAACGATCGATATATGTTGAAATGCCGAATAATTCTTGTTTACTAACTTGCATATTGATAACGGAACTATATTTTAGTTTAAATCCATTTGAATTGCAACAATTAGATGTGAAATTACGATAATATTACTAAACTTTGTACTACGATATTTAATGGCCGTATAAGATTATTTAATTAATTCTCATACGATGTGAATAAATTTACACTATGGTATCAAATAAAATTTATCCAGACGTATTGAATTAGGTCTGAGCTAAGATAATATAAGACGATGTTTATTTTTTTAACGAAATCGCGTTAAACATTCCAAAGATTATAACTTCTTCGATATAATAATATATAATTTTGGAGAATTTTGCTAAAATTTGGACACTCTGTACTGTATTTAAGCATTGATACGATCTTTTCGCCTTCATTTAGTCAATCGTCAGGTGTTTTATGCCCGACACTACCACTTAAATTCTGTATTAAAATTTTTTTTTTATTTCTTATTTCAGTTATATGACCAGCTCAGCTTAATCTACGTGATTTAATTATATTTACAATATTAAAGAAATTATGTAATGATGATATATGTAGGAAGCTTTTGTATTTTTTTATCTCTCCTCTTTTTATATATATATATATACATATATATATAATGTTTCATCCTTAATATAGTCGTTGACATACTATATTTAAAATTTTTTTAATTTCATCGCAACTTTTAGAATTATTAGCACAGTTGAAAAATAAAAAAGTAATTTATTGGTTAATTACTTTACGAGTTTATTATTTGAATATTTTTTAATAGAGTATCAAAAATGTGTGAATTTATCTACTCGACTGACAAAATGCTTCGATCAAAAGTCTTTTACAATTAAATTATTCGTTTATTTTTATTTTATAATTTATAACTATTATAATTCTTGTTATTGCGATTGCTTAACATTCACCATACATCCAATCGTTCATCCATTATAACAATTTTATAATATATATTGTGCTAATTCATTGTCAATATGAAGCAATTTTAATAGAATATGTGTAGAAAAAATTTCACATACAATTAAATCAATAGTCGGTCAACCTAATGTACGACATTATTATTTACAAATTAAAAAAATTCTTTGCTCAATGTCGTTATTTTACCCATTTTGCGATTTCTTTATTTAAACTTTCATTCCGTGATACTATTTTATGTCGTTTCATTGACATAGCCATTATTTTCTTATTCCATCATTGTTCGAATGACATGTGGCCGTTTAGATATCATTCGACCTACTTAAAACGATCACAAAGCATCAATAAATACTTGCAAACTAAAAAATAAATATCTCTACCCTACTTCACTAGCATTCTTTCCTAATGTTGAGATTATCAATGTATTCGCACTGACGAACCATTGTATGGTAGCTTTTCGGGAAAAAGCATACATTAATCCATTTACGACTACGAACCAAATTTTAAGAATCGATAAATCAGGACTTGGATTTAGACTCGCTCATACGTTAAAACTACGATTACGATCAAAGCCCGTAAAATATGAAATTTCACGTGCTCTTTGTGTATCATAGATCAAATAAACAAAAAAAAACAAGAAAACACTTCTCGGCCAAAGATTCTCTTACCCGTTCGCGCCTCTCTTACTCATAATACAGGAAACTTTCCTTACAAGGACTTTTATGTATGCACCCCCCCCCCTCCCACTTCCAATAGAGTGCCGCGAAAAGCTGTATGGCGGTGTAATGTAATTACTCGCTTCCCTTCGGCGCGCACTCACTCAATAGGAAATTTCGCAAATTCGTCTACCGCCGCTGGAATCGGATCCGCTTGATAAGGTGGTTGTGTGCATGGAGAGACAGAGAATTAAAGCATCGAAGCGTGACGTCATGCAGTTTCCCGGTATGCTGAGAAATGCCGTACGCTTATTTTGCCTCTATTTTCAGCTCTTATAAGTAACTTAACTCATTGGTTAATTTCCGGTTCGATGTGTATCAATCTCTATCAGTCGACTGATAAAGACCCTGATAAAGACATTTCTAGGATATTTAAATTAGCTGAAGCATACTTATTTGGTTTTTGTAATTGCAACGTTATTGCAAATTGTTTCGCGATCATTATCGTAATACATATATATATATATATATATATATATATATTGATAGCATTGAAGATTTTTACATCTGCTAAAATAGATTTAAAAGTATAGCACAATTTTCCCCACAAACCAGAAATTGCGCTTACATAATAAATGTAAATTAAACCATTAATCTTATCTTTAAGTTGTTTCGGTCTTTGTCATTTAAAAACTTTGTTAAAAATTTTCATTTTCACGCAACATCGTTCACGAATTTAATCTGATCACTTCCAGATAAATAATTCCCGCTTCGGTGAATTAAAAAATTACGAAATCAATTTTTTTTCGTCGATCTGATAAATGATTATATTTGTAACGTCATAATCTCGGGTTGTCGCAAATTTATTGACCAATTAAAATGCCTAATGACATCAAATCGTAGAATTTTAAAAGTAAGTTATGATGAAATATTATTTTCAATTAGAAATTTCTTCTTTCCCGGTAATATCAAGTAAATTGGTCGGCGAATTCATTTAATGAATCCCACCTCTTTCGCTCCTAACCCTTTCTCAGCTCTATTCCTATCTTGATTTCTCTCCCTTTTTCTTTCGTTCACATTCAGTAAAAGAATTTAATTGGAGGAAGTGCTCGCGTATACCGTTGGCGACTAGTCGCTTGTGATTTCATTTCACTTCTCCCTCATGCTAAATATAACGGGACTACGTCATGAACGAAACTCATACGTCTATGAACGAAATTTCCATTACACCAATAACACCAAGCCCTTATATATTTGAGTTTGTCATGTTTAAAAGTTGCTTGACTTTTAAATCGAAGTGTCTTAAAATATATCCCATACTAACTTTCATACTATAAATAGAAATATTATATTTTTATCGTGTCCGCTGAATAATTTGCTGACAATGATACTCAACACTGCGACAGCACGCTGATTCAGGCTACATAATTACTACAATTTACTCAAATTAATTACTAAAAAATTGCAAAATATTTCACAACATGCGTAAGCTTATACGCGTGGTCTCAAATTTATGGAAATCTTTCATTTTCATTATACGCCATACCTCATTTACGCGAAATTAAATTAATTCGGCATTTGAAATTGATCAAACGTTCGAATTTGGCTTGAAATTCAAATGAAAGGTTCCAATGAATAAACACGTACGTGAGTACCGACACACACATCCACACACACTTACATGTACGCGCGCACATCCACGCACGTGCCATGTTTTCTTTTTTCTTTCTTTTTTTATTACACCGAAAATTACACATCAATTCGAATTGAAAGAGAACGTTAAATGGCTGAATAAGCACTATAGTAGAAAAACGTTTTTCGACTTGTTTATAAGACAGGCTATTACAAGAGACCGAATGAAAAATTCGAGATTCCATTGTAAAATGACAGGAGACGAGAGTCTATCCGAGAGAGAGAGAGAGAGAGAGAGAGAGAGCATTTAAATGACGTTTAACTGATCTTAACAGTTTCTCCAATGCGTAATCCGCCCTACTTAAATGTTACATTTTTTTCGGCTTTTGTCGTCTCGGTGCTTGGTAAGTGCCGCCCGCACTTTTCGCCTCGCTTCGACAGGTGCTCCGTTTCTCACGGGACGGAGGCGGGGCCGGAAATCTGCTCTTGCCCTCCGAATGTATGTATATACATGAGCCCGTCTCCCCCACTCGAATAATGGTTTACAGAAAATATTCCGAGAGCACGGAAGCGTCGTCACATTGTGCACGCGTAGAAACCGCATCGCTGCCGATTCTAGAGATTTTGCAGACGCGCCATCGTCTCCCAATCCTCCACCCACCCCGTCCCGGCCCATCGTATTGCCGTTTTTCTCTATTATTGGCTTGGGTTTTGACAATTTCAGCTCCCCGACTTAAAGGTTGCTCCGCATAATAATGACGATGTTGCTCTAAAGCACGTACTTCGACAAACCTCTTTTTTTTTCTTGGGTTAATTTGCATAGATTGTTGATAAAAGTAGACCGCCAGCGATCATAATTAAGTATACATAGTTTTTCAGAAATATGCCATAGCGTTGGTATTACCAAATGCCAAGCGAAGGAATGAAACTTAATACAACTTTATTGGATGCTAAAGCTCCATAAACTATTATACTCATATGCGTAATTACATATCACAGTTTCTCATAGTCACAATTTTATTGATTACAACCATTCCGGTTATTAGGAAACGCTTTAATCTTAAATTACACTGGAAATAAATGCGGCTATGAAAGCATATAATACTAAAGAGCACCATCGAACTTACATCATAATGCTCAACAAGTGGATTTTTTTACTCGACCGTAATCACATAGAACCGTTTAAAACAAAAAACGGCTTTTAAACAAAAAAGGACTTCCCACGTAATCATGTTTCGGCTGTAATAAGTCTGTCGTGGAATACATATACAAATACTAATAATTTAATAATGTCAAAAATTCCAATTGATATCGAGAGCATTAAATGTAAATAATGTAAGTTGGGAACGATCATTGGCGAGGGAGAAACAATGCCAAGACC
>NW_011948428.1:4131542-4146597 GCF_000503995.2 Ceratosolen solmsi marchali
TCGCAAAAATCCCCGGACGGTCATAAATTATGCATTAAAATAACAAACAGGCTGATTGCATCATGGCGGCGGCGGCGGCGGTAGGATAATGACCAAAAGTTTGCCGCGAAGGTACGTAAATTACGTCCGACCGAGCGAAAGCCGCATGAGCATGAGCACGGGACGTGGAGGGGGCGGCGGTGCGTGGGTGGATGGGCGATTTGGTTGGAGGAGTGGGCAGCGAAAGGGACGATTGTGGGTGGAGGGGGAGGCGGGGCCACCGTCTGGAGGAGCCGGAAGTTCGAGAACGGAATCGTGGCTCCGAGCTAATCCACAAGTAATGCCCGATAAGTCTCGGTCCCTCGGAAAATCCGAAAGGGGTTATGAGGCGAGGGCAGCTCGCGGTCGACCTCAACCGTCGAAAGGGAAAACGCGGCCAGCGCCGATGACGTTCCATTAGTTCGACTACTTTTTACGCTTCGGTAGCTTCCGGTCGGCCGGTACCGAGACTGTCCGTTACCTTAGATTGGATAATGTTTAACGGTGAGGGTATCTTTAAATGAAAAAAAGTCCGCTTCCAAGTGCGTATGCTCATATCGCAAAAAATAATTCGGCGAATGAATTTTATCTGCTGGCTCATTACTTTGTCAATGTACCGTGTGTTAGGGGTTTTGAGCGGTTGTCGCAAAATAGTAATTCGATGACGAATTATTGAGCATTGCTTGTAAGCTCGATGTGATTGATGTCGGCTTACAAAGTTGCTTAAAATAAAATTTAACGCGCACGAGTTGTCACTAGCGAGATGTCAATAAAATATGCTCAATGTCAGTAGAGAGTTGGTCCAAGTGGTACGTATAATTTTGCAATTTTAGAAATTCGAAGCCTATATCGAAATATTAATGGAATAAATTCAAATCAACATCAGCTGTAGCGAATTATCGTTAAAAACAAAAAATAAATAAACAAAAATAAAAAAAAGAAAAAAAAAAATAACAATGAAAAAACAAAATCCATTTTTCAATTAATTATGCAGAGCTGAGATTCAATATCAATGACTGTAGTAGACGAGGAAGATTTAGTATTAGGATTTTATTTTTAGAAACTATAAGATTTTACATTGAGGCGTGAATGTAACTGTTTACAGTTATTTCTGAAAATATTGTTAAATTCTATACTGAATGAAATTTAATTTGACGCTCTTGTGGTGGCGCCGAATACAGTGTAGAAAATAATTTTGATGCCTAATGTTATTTGTGGTGGTACACGACCTCGCATTTACTATCCGAATAAATGTAATATTTCTTAAAATATCACAACAAAAACAAACTCCAAGGATGCAAGAAAATTTTGAAATTTTTCTAAAGAGACGTGCATTTAGAGCGCGGGCTATTTTTTAATTTTAATTTTTATTTTTATTTCATAAAATATCAAGACGTGGAGAATCAAAATACATGTCATAGAGTTCGATATCTTACGTAACATAAATTTAATCGATTCTGGAAATCTGCGTAAAAAAATTTGACATCGCCAAATTACAAATTCACGCAACAATGCATCCTAAAAGTTGACGCTTTAAGCGATTTGTTTTAATCGATCATAGTATCGTGGAATGCTCCGTAAATATGAAACATATTACGAGCATTGGAAATTGAGCATAAGCACATTGTAGTAACAGGAGGTACGATGCAAGATATAACTTCCGTTTAATTTGTATCAAGAGCAAAAAAAAAAAAAAAAAAAAAAAAAAGGGGGGAGAAAAAAAAAAAAAAAAAAAAAAAAAAAAAAAAAAAAAGGAGGAGAGAAGAAAAATAATAATCAATGTAATTTGTGCGCGCACTCGCGATCCCATGATTAATCGGTAATGACCGGTTATTTCATTTTGATTCCTAACGGTCGCTGCATTACATACTGATGAATCAGCAACATAGATACATCTGATATAAGCATCACGCGGTTATCGTGTACTTCGCAGATTTTACATTGTGCACAATTACATATCCCGATACATTGGCTGCCGGCTCTTTTATCTGTATTTGTAATCGCATTATCAATTTTTTTCTACTCTTGTTTTTTTCCTGTTCCTTTCGTCCTATTGACGGACTTATCAAAAACTAATTTGACATTTACAATCTGAAGTCGGACGTTGAAGAGTAACAACGTCACTCACTATTTGTATGAAAATGTCATTACGCATGTTTTTTTTTTTTTTTTTTTTTTTTTTTTTTTCTTTTGATGAATTGAAGTTTTTTAGCGATCTTTTTTTTTTTTTAACCCATTATTTTCAGCCCAAAGAATGACAAATTTTCATTTGATTTTGGAAAGACAATTAACTCGAGAGAGCTCATAAAAAATTCAATATCAGAATATTAGCATTTAAAATGTTTAAAGGACGTAGCTAAACAATTTTGAAGCGCATTAAAATACTAAGTAAACAAAGTGAAAGTTAATGTGTCTACTTGATACTTAATAAATCTAATATCAACGTTCACTTTTTATAAGCGCGAACTAATGATGTCATAGAAAAAACGTGCAAATGAACAATCATTAAATAGTAATATTATTTTTATTACATATTTCAGGTGCATGGCAGTTTTACAACATTATAACTTTAATATGAGAAACGATTTAAAGCAGAATGACATAAGCTACATATTATTATAAGCAAAGTCGTAACATCATTTGAGTTATGTTACAAAGTATAAAACTGTGAAATTATTGTATTAATAGTTATGGTTGTGTGGCAGATTTATTTAGAATATAATTCAAAACATGAATATGATTTCACTGATCTCACCTATTACGTACGTATATTACATTACACAATAATAATAGTTGATATATATTAGAATTAATTGCTCTCATACTGAAAATACTATTGCATACAATATTGTTACGTGTCTGTAATAAAAATTAATAAAATCAATTACACGATTTGACATATATTATACTACGTAGGAATAATTGATATGAAAGAACAAAACAATATAAATTTTCATATTGTAATGACACAAATGTCTAAATAGAACGTCATTTATATTGTCTATTTATAAAGATACAATTCTTAGAAAATTCGTCTACTATTAGTAATGATTACGGCAACTTTTTAAATATCTACAATAAATTATATTTAATGAAATTTGTTAATTCGTTGCGAATTCAATGCGTTAATTTACGGCCAAGAAATTCAATGCTGTGACTAACTGCAATTTTTCTCGATTAAATACATACATTACGTTGTTACACACAAGCACATTGGTGCATTGTTAAAATTATATTAATAAAAAGATTGTCCTTGCGATAAACAAAGAAAAGTAGAACAAATTATTATCTAGAATCTTTACGTTATGCAATATCGAGTAACCATTGAGTGCACGAAAATTACGGCTATTACAATTCCCTTAAAATTACGCATTTTAGAAATATGCCTCCTCCGTTCTCCCCAAACCTATACCAATAAATTATATATTTAGTGATTTTGCGCGCGCGTGTTTATACGCGCGTGTGTGTGCGCGTGCGCGTGCGTGCGTGTGTGAGCGCAGAGGCTCTTAAATTAATCAAACAGCGGAATAATTGATAACGCGAGCGTAACCTACTGCGTGCGCATTTATTTCCCAGAATCATTGTGCGCGCTCGGGCTAATGAATCAACGAGAATGAGACAATAGTCCAGCACAATGTCAAGCCAACTCTTTCTAACATTTCGCTCGTGCTCGTCCGGAATCAAATTATCCCGCATTCTGTAATTAAGAATTAAGAACGGCAGGGGAACAATTTTTAATTTCGCCCGATGAGCAACGTTGGCGCGTATAATATTTCGGAAAACATTGCATCGATACTGCGTCGCACCGCAACAAGGCAATTAGCGTAACGATTATTGGCTGACCGCAATTAGTTGGACAAATCGATTTAGATGCCCGGAGAAGGTGCACACGCAAGTTCACGTGTGCGCGCGCGCGCGCGCGCGCCTCCAGAGGAGGAACACGATTATGATCGTCGTCGGATTTTTAAGTGACCATGTAAAAATGACCGCTTATAGTTTGGGTGTTTTTTATTGCGATGCACGGGATGATTCGCCGCTAATTGGCCGCTAATGGGAATTTTCGTAAGGCGAGATAGATAACACTAAGCGAATACAGGCTTCTAGTGAGATTGTGAAAAGTAGTTGGACAAATATTTGGAAATTAATCTGTCGGAGAGGAATGGAGACGCCTTGACTGCTAATAGTGAAATTACGTGATCGTAATAAAATTAGCGTCGCTTAGTAATAATCCATATTCAATTATTGTTTAAATTAGATCATTTTGTCGTATTAAACGATTTTATCGCAGATCTAGAATATTCAAATTTCACTTAAGAAGAAGTTAATGATGACTAAATTCACAGAACGAATACCGTATATATGTATAATTATCATAATCACTATCGGCATTGAATATTTACGATAACTTTTTCATTACGTGCGTAGTAATGGCATTAGTAAATCGATCAAATCGATCATAATAGTGCGAAAGAGCCGACGATAGCGAGAAATTTTTTCTCCCTTCAAAAATGTTTAAAGTCTCGTTTTAAAATTACCGTGACGAACGAAATATCTTTGTTATCTTAGCCCAGATTGTATTAATATTGACACTAAACGTGAAATTTAGCCAAACTATCTAAAAATCGAGTTTTTACAACTGAACGAAAGCCATGCTAACTCGTTTGCTCATCCTGTCTTCGTGGAAAGTTCATTCATCTCTTGTCTTCTTGTTCCCCGTCCCTAACCGTCTACAAATTTCTCTACCCCACTTTCCCACACTCAATATTTCACGTACACGTAACTGTAGGCATCGCTGATTGCGGAAGGAACACGGTTCCGATGGTCGATCATCTGTAAATATTTCTTCGTCTTTTGCTAGGTTAAGCCAATCGGCGTATTCGCTACCCAACTCACTCATTCTCTCTATCGCTCTCTTTCTCTATAAATATTTGGAGAGTTTATTCGTGCCTCGAAATATCTCCTCACTACTCGCGCCGAAAGACTACGACGTCGATAAAATAAATATACGTACATCTGTGTTATTCTTTCTATCTCTTTCTTGCCTTCTCATCATAAACGTTTTTCTCTTCGTTTCCACTCCAAACATTCATTTTTAATTTTAATTTTAATCGAACCACTGCAAATGAATTATATCGTGCGATAACGGTAGACTACTCGAGGTTCAAGGTTATCGTCCACTTGTAAGTGTAATGAAAAGAATCGAGATAACATTAAACGAGACTCATTTGTAAATAAGAACGAAAACGTAGTATTATCCGTGAATTTTTCGATATAATCGATGATTTCATTTGTTGGTCGTCGTCAAATATTTCTTCATTAAATTACCAATGAAATATAGATAACGCTAAGCTTCTTGATGAAATGGAACATTGCCGAATTATCGTCATAGAGATTTAGAAGAAAGAAACAACAATTATTTTGTGGCTGTTGAAACGGAAGAGCATCCAGATAATTAATTGCAACAGCTAATTTACAAAAAACAAAGCAAGAAACATGATGCAACGATTTAAAAAAAAAAAAAAAAAACCAAAAAAAATTTACATTTATGAAGTAATAGCGCGTATATTACAGCATACCATGCATTATCCATCAATTCGAGAACTTTTTTGAAATCCAATGTCCCGCGCTGCAATAGCGTTCGTCATAATCACGATGAAATACGAGATAAAAAGTCGAAGCAAACGATCCCCACATTTCTATCGAACTTCGCCTTAATCTCTCCGCCAAGATTGCACAATTCTTCAATAAAGGAGGATAGAGAGAGAGAGAGAGAGAGAGAGAGAGAGAGAGAGAGAGAGAGAAAGCGATTTCTCACCTAACGGCCGTAATCGTGAAACGCACACACGTTGCTAGGCCAGTTGCTCACCTCCAAGTTGCCGGAGAGTCGCGTGATAAGATTCGCCTAGTATGCGCCATTTTCAAGCTCGGCTCGGTCACATTACCCCCGGAGGGGCAAAACGCATTTGTGGCCCGTGGAACAAAACTTTGAGAGTCAGTAGCAATATAGAAGGAAGAGGGCCGGCTATTTCGAGATGTCTTTTTGATTTATTGACGCTGGTAGAGGAGCATACTAGCAATATGTAAAGGAACAGTGTATGGAAAATTCATATAAGCCGCGAGGTTGTTTTTCCGTCTGAGCTATAAGGATCTTTGTGCTTCCCTATGTGGATATTAAAGCTCGTACAATTTAATGTTTTCATATATGCTTGCAATGCTTTTATGCGTTTTCAATAACAAGAGATTCAATCAATTTCTCGTTTGCCTGTGCTTACTTTATGTTTACATTGACACGTTAAATTACTTTTTGATAAGGATGCGTTATCAAACTAAAATAATCATCCGTCGTGACATGTAAAGTCTACAAAGGATAATATCTTTGTATATACAGCCCCCCTACCCCCCCCCCACCCCCCTCCCCCGCCCACCCAGCCTCATCACGCCATCGCTAACTCTCTCTCTCTCTCTCTCTCTCTCTCTCTCTCTCTCTCGCTCTCTCGCTCCCTCTATATCTCTCACTATCCATCTATATATCTAACTATATACCTCTCGGTGTCTCTCTATCTTTCTGTTCGTTTGAAATTAAAACGAGAATATAAAAGCATTTTAATAATAATAAAAGATAATTATAATAATTATACATGTATATCAATTAAGAAAATTGTTTTATTTTGATCTGGATGAGACAAGAAAAAAGAAAAACTCAGGGACAAGGTATTTGCAATTTAACGATACTTGCATAACCAACATAAATAACGCATCGATAATTTACTGCAATAGAATATTATTTCAGAATTATTAATCCACAATACAATCATATCTACGTTTATCGTTTCACAACATACGTATATAAAGTACAAATTAAATTAATTTTATTTTCCATGTCTTTTTAAATCTGTCTATCTCTTTGCGTAAAATATTGTTTAAAAAAATTGTTAGTTAAAGAATATTTTGTGCTTCATATGCAACGTTTTCACCTTTAATAACAATATTTTAATTAATTTCTTAGTAATTGTTGTTAACATTAAATTAATCACTAATTATACGTAACGGTTATCTTTACGCTGAAAAATACACAATTGTAAAATGGATAAGGAGAATATTGCATAGAGGCTTTAAAATCTTTCACATTTTACGTAAAATAGTATCGTTTAAATGATAGCGACGTACAGTTTTTATGAGAAAAAGAACTTTAATATCCAAGCAATATTATTAAATATTGATATAAAGAATAAATAAATAAATAAGTAAAGAAATTAATGTCAAAGTATTCAGAAGGAAAGGTACGATGAGTGTTACGTAAGGCGTTAAAAAGAAAAAAGAAGTAATAATTTTCTAAAAAATCGATTAAAAAAATTTATATTTTTATTATTAAGAATGTAATTATAGCCCTTAGAGATAATACATACCAAATGATATCATTAATTGGATCGATAAGGTCTCTCGATACACATATAAGCGCAAGAAAAGTTTATTGATTTATCTATTGCTTGAAAATGCTATTATGTCAGACTATAAACTCATTATCTAAGGTAGACAATGAATTTTCTTGAAAAATGTATTCCACGCTTTTATCTAAATGATTGTATAATAACGCGCCATAAATAACACGTGAAATAAGCTGAAAACGAAAGATTGGAGAATTCAACGTAAGCCCAAGACATAAATCCTATCGATAAGCATCATCGTATTGAGACTATAATTTTCCAGACCCACGTACGTTTAGAAAGCCACCTGTCTCAGTAATTTTGCCCACACTTCTCATGGCCGAGAATGCGCGACAATTTTACAAGGCGACCCGTCATCTCGTCAAAAATATTTTCAATAATAAACCGAAAAGAAGATGAAACGAAGGCAGAAGATGAGGTACACGTTTCGCAAGGCTCGCAGACAGAGACACGCCATATAACGCGGCTAATCGCTAGTCGACCTCGAACTCAATGATCTCACGCACTCGAGAGAAGCTTTATCGCGGTTTAATTGGCGCGTATTTGCGATATGTGCAGCCGACTTTTGTACGTACGATTATTTGCCCTCAGGTATAAACTCTCGGGCGGCTCCGTGCGTGAGTCTGCCTGCGCGTGTGCGACTGACGCAGTAAGGCTTTACGCATGACTCAGGTATTATTCGTTTATTGCAGCGGGCAGGGCGGGGTTGACGAGGAGGGGTGGAGGTGGAGCTTTATAAACACAATGAGAGTCAGATAGCGTTGCATTAGCGAGATGTTGGAAAGAGAGATTGATTGATAATTTTGCGGTTGTCGCGCCGTGGGATACGTCGCGCACAATGAGAGATCGTTAATTAACGTCTGGGTGAAATTTCTTTTTTGCATTTTACGAAAATTTCCGTCACTTTGATTTTCCGACGAGTTTTTCGTTTGGTTTGGCTGCTATAAGTTACGTATCGTAACAGGTGTAGCGTTACGTTGGCGAGCCGGCCGGCTTTGCTGTGCTCGCGCGCGCCCGCGAGCAACTCTCGGATTATGAAAAATGCATTGAATTAATTAAATGGAATTCCGCGCGACTTTAGCCGGAAATCGTGGATTAAAACAATAACAGCTGGATAATTCATTGCGCGATATTCATTTTAGGTAAAACACGATGTTGTATTCCGGCTTTTGCTTTCGTGCGATTTTTTCTAGGACATGCTGGCAACACACCGCGAGTGCGATTACGCGCGCACGGGAAATTAACATTGAATTGCAATTTGAATTTTAGTAAAAAAAAAAAAAAATACAGGCAACTTTTCATGCTCGCGTGATAAATAAATGAACTAAGCGAAATTTCTTTGAAAATTAATTAATATCCTGAATAGACATTATCGATTAGGGAAGTAAGTCCTTTGGGCACAGAATATAGATTGGAGGTCGATAATTTTAATGAATCAATTTACATATTAATATTTGCTTAATTGATTTATTTTTACAAGTAGACGAAATTTCAAAATATTGAAAACAGGATACGACCGTATTTTATAGTTTCAAACTGTACTTCTCTATTCTCTTTTTTTCTTTTTCGTTTTTTTTTCTTTTTTAAGTAAAACAATATTTGAACCCAATTTGAATAACGTATTTTTGTGAGATAAAAATTTATCGTTTATTGATACAATTGCGACTTTTTAATTAACGTTGCGCTTAACTGGTTTGCTTAACGGCCAATAACATCTCGAAATATTTGTTTGCGCCGAAATATAAAAATTACGTGTAATGCACGTCGCGTAAAACAAATCACGACTGTAAAAACGAGAATTATGCATTAATGAAAAGGAAAAGATAATGGACGCGGTAACATTAAATTTTATGAGTTTACTCCTTAAATTTCCAACGTAATATTTCCGAACAAATTCCCGCCGCGAATGATAAGCTCACCGACTACGCATACCTCGTTGCTGTTTTCCATTTTTTTTTCTTGTTTTCTCGTTTTATTGTTTTTCTTTCTTTATTTTTTTTTTTTTTTTTGTTCTTGCTTAACAATTAATGATATACTTTCTCTACCATACCATTGACACTCACTCAATTGACCGCTTGCGAGTAAGCGAGCAAAAGGCATTTTCGCTTGAGATTGAAGTTAAAAAGCAGGGGAGCGCGTGCGCAGGTGAAGCTGACGCTTCGTTCGCCTTTTAACGGGACACCGGGATGATGGATGTTATCGTGTGTGTGCGCGCGTGTGTATACGCGATGTACGTGTTTCGAAACAACAGCGCTTACGTGTGCAAACATGCGTACTCGTATACGTATATAAATATGCGGGAGTCGTCGATTATCAGGACGGCTATTTAACAGTGATTGATTTGCAAGTGAGCGCTACTTTTGGCTTTTTGCTTACTTTTAACGCTCGATCTCGTGATTAATTAAACGCTTTTTTTTTTCGATGATTTTCATGGCTGTTGTTTCGTGCCTATTGTTTCGGTATTATTCCCAAAGTGCCTGGCTTCATAATTTGTGTCTTTGTGCCTTATACAATCGTATCTTTGGTATAAATTTTATAACTTTTATACGCCAAACGTATTGTCTAAATTTCAAGGTCAAAATAATTTACACTGTGAAAAGTTGAATTTTTTCTCCTCATTTTGAATTTAATAAGGATATTTAGTCATAAAGTATAAATCAATTTTTAACCTTTGATTATTATTTCGCGTTTATACGAAAAAAACAAAGCGACACAAGATGCTTTTCATATATTAAACTTTTCATTTTATAATTTACAATGTAATGCTAATGAAACCAATAAAAAGAAAAATGAATAAATAAAAAAAAAAAAAGTAGGTGAAGCAATTTATAATAGAAGGAATTTCTAGTCAAAACAATAGTAATACTTTAAACGAATATTAATTTTATATTTTAACGGGACAAGCGGCAAGATTATGTATTTTGATTCTTTTGTAATGATAATTAAAGAAACCGAAAATTGCAAAGTACAATGGCTTTACCAGAGACTTTGAAATTCGAGACGAACGGAGAGAAGTGAAAAATAATAACGTGACGATAGTAAGAGAAAGAGGGTCGCGTGGAGTCGGGACATCAAAAGGATGCGCACATGTGCGCAAAGCCCCTTTCACGTTATTCGAACAAAATCGGCTATAAACCCGAGGACGACTTCGTGAGTCCTATTAGCATGTATTATCGACGCTCGAACGGACGATAAATGGACTCGCGTATCAAGCGGATCGTCTACCATCTTCCTCCTTATATTTAATTATGGTCAGTCGGAGGAAAAAATGAATTCTCACGTAAGGCGCAGCGCAGCCCTGTCGGGCGAAGCAGGCTTATCATTAGTGACGATGTCAAAAGAAGTTTCTTTGACAAGATGTGAAATGTTTACGCATTGGGTCAGGACGCGGGGAGTTGATACGTTTGGGGCACGGAGAGCACACATTGGATTAACATAAATGCTTGGAGAAGTCGACTTGATTCTCTATAATTATCAAAATGCGATGTCATTCAATTTCTTACTTTGCTAAAAATTATAAAAGCGTCGGTAATTTTAACGAGTGCGAAATTATAAAGTTTCGTAGGCTTGAAAAGGCCGAGTGTATTATGATTGTTCAGACAGACGTGGACGCGGACGAGAGTATTTGTGTCATTATTTCATTAAATAACACGTAAGAGCTTATGCTGTAAATGAAAATATGTATGCAAAAAATGTTCCTCGTATAATTCGCGACAGCGCCAATATAATATTACATTGACACATTAAAATCTTAAAGTTGGCAATTTTTATGGAAAAGGGTATTTCCCGTCTCTATAATTATGCTCGATAACATTCATCATAATTCATAGAACGGTAGAGCAATTAATTAGTCATGATATAAAAAGTACAATTTTTTACTAAATATTTCTGAATTATTATACCGTGAAGTAGATAAAAGAATATTTTACATTTTAAGCATCTGACGTTACAACGTTACGCCCTTAATGACAATGGAAGCTTTCAAAAATCCAAGCCCAGAAACTATTATCGCATACGCTAAATCGATAGCGCCAAGGGAAGATGTACAATCTTATCATAAAAGATGCCCCAATTTGCGCATTAATAATGACAAATAGCAGGCGTTCATCAACGTACCGCAATAACGCGTGTTTAAGAGTTCAAAAATAGCCGATCGACGTATATATATCTGTCGTTTCATAAATGCACCGTGACTGACGCGACTGCAGTACAGCAATATCGCGCATATGTACGACGCTTATTGTCTAGTTTCGGTACGCGCACATGGACGAGGGAGATATGCGAGTTGCACGACTACGAGGACGGGGAAAACGAACAAGGATATCGATGCCACGCTTTTCATATCTCTCCATCCCCCCCCTCACTCTCTCACTCTCTCACTCTCTCACTCTCTCACTCTCTTTTTCACTCACTCACTCTCTCTCTCTCTCTCTCTCTCATTCCCGTAGACCAATGTTTCTGTGACTCGACCCTCAGCGCTCTTCGTCTCATTACTCTTTCTCCTCTCTCCATCCGCCTTTTTCTAGTGCTCGAGACCTACCCCTCGGCTCCCCTCCTACACTCACTACCGTTCCGTTTCGTCTATTCGAAAACGTCGGGTCGTCGTACGATCGATCTGTACCTACTCGCCGTTTCGCTTTGGCTTTTCTTCTCCGGTGAGATCCTTCCCCCCGTTTCGATTGCATCGACACAGAGAGACGATTTACCAAGAGAGCGAAAGCGAGATAGAACGGAGCACAGACGATTCGTCATCCCCAGGCTAGACGTTCATAACGAAACGTTAAGAATTTCTCTTTTATATGTGTGCCACCAGTATGAGTGAGCAATTTCGATGTCTGCGTAAACCTATATATTATGTATTATGCATAGAGTTTGATAATCCTTCGTATCGATTTTACTTTTTTCTGGCTTTCTACAGTTTACGTTTTCCACACTTTTTACTATTTCTTTTCTGATTTCGTTTTTCGTTTTTTGTTTTTTGTTTTTTGTTATTGTTTTTTGTTTATTAACAGGCTCCGGAGAAGAGAGTGACAGCGGAAAAATATAAATTTGGAAGAAAACCATTTTTTTCCGCGTCTACGCGTCAAATAACTTTTTGTGTAATAAATATTTTAATACCGTTAAAGTGCTGTAGATGAGTATGTATTCATTTTGTATCGTGGATCATGAAAAGAAAACAAAAAAAAAAAAAAAAAAAAAACGCCGCTATAAGTATATGTTTTTATACGACGAATCGTCCATTTATTATCGATTATATGAAATTTAGTTCATAAATATCCTCTCCTTACTTAAAATTTTTCGCTTGTAATTTCTTTTTCCAAAAATAAAAATATTAAGAAATTCTTCACTGCATCGGTATATTATAATACTCATGACTGTTGTTGTCCCTCCTTTCTTGTATTACAACATATTATGCTGGGAAAGTCTCGAAGTCAAATATGAACGTAAAATCAAATTATACGCATACGAAATGTATAATTCACATCTTTGCATATATACTGAAATATATGGTTACGTTGATGAGAGTGAAAGAGGGATGGTAGAGGGAGATAGAAGAGATTACAATGTTTAACAGCTGTTTGCGAGTGCTTTCCTCTTGGAACAAAGTAGGATAAATATTTACGTAAACCAAGGCACATGTAGAAAAATTATCCCCATCCCCAGCGATCCTTTGTAAACGTATTACGCGTGGTCCTGATGATAGAGAAGAAAAAAGGAAAAACATGCTTGTTCTTTACATGAAATGCATACGTAACCGACATAATAAAATCACGACTACGGTAGAATCAAATTTCTTAACTGTCAAGAAGTCTAATTTTGGCTTGTAAAGCAAATGAAAAACGAGTTTGAAGTACAATATATTCCAGACGCAATTTAAACTTCCCGTGACAGTTGAGGAATCGTACTACCCACTATAAATCTCTTTCTAATCTACTTTTCGCCAAAACTCTCGTAATTCCTGCCCAAGGGCAACAGCGCAATAGCAGCAACATTGGCGGAGTCCCCGAATAACCACAAAATATCACAAACCATCCTCTCCAATTTGCCTCCTCGAGTGTTCAGCAATGACCGTATGAAAAAGGCGAGTTGGAGTCGGAAAAGAAGTGCTCCTAAAAAACAAGTGCCCAATTAACCGATACATCTCAAGAATCTCCCGTGAAAAATATTTCGTTCACCGGCGCCCTGACGCGACCATCGTATTTAAAACGCCGAGTCCACGGAACACGAATAAAACCTCCTCCTATCCCCCCTGCCCCCGTCACTCTCACTCTCTCTCTCTCTCTCTCTCTCTCTCTCTCACTCTCTCACTCTCTCTTTCACTCTTTCACTCTCGAAATAAAACAGGCACAAAAACGAGAGTCGCTCGTAAAAAGCGTCCACGAGCTGGAACAGGGAAACGGGCGAGCGGCCGTCGGTCGGGTGTGACGCAGCGTGGGGATGAAGAGGGGTGGAGTGGCCGGGGTATGGTCGGAGTGAACGAGACCGAGCGGCGCGCGTAGAATCTCTGCCTACGTACAACGATAATACTAATTAAATACGAGTCTCAGTGACAGGAGTCGCACCGCCGTAGTTGCAGCAGAAGCTACAATCTACCTCTCTCCCTCTCACCCTCCCTTACGTCTAACGAGGATGGTAATTACGCCGACGGCTTCATCTTCGCGAAACACGGCAAAAAGCGGCGTCGGCGAAGAGCCCCGTTCGTTCCGCGCCGGGGCGACTCATTACTCATGGGATGTACGAGTGTATGAAGTAAGAGCTGAAAGGGAAGGCTGGCAAGATTTTCGCGGCCCATGAAGTTTCTGCGCTCGTTCACTCTCTGCTCTCCCTCAACCCCTATCCGCCACCCTACGACCCTCCTTACGATCCTCCACCTCGTCCCCGTCCGTCATCATTTGCCCCCGCCGAAACCCGTCGACCCGTCGGGGGCATCGTCGCGGCAAGGGTACGACGTTCAGTCCGTCGGACTTAATGTCGCGTCAATATCCTCGAGGACTTTCCATTTTTTTCCCGCTTTTCAAAAAATACGTTTCGCCCATGGCTATCATTCCACGAGCACCTCGTCTAACCAAAGCATCTAAAACGCGTATTACGCGACTTTTTACGACCTCCGCTGGCACGTCGCAACCACGAATCGACATTGCGGCGAGAAGCGTTAGCGCATTACGTTTTACGCAAGGCCTTTGCGTTTACGGGATTTTTACAGTAACGCTAACAACACAATGGAATATTTGCCAACAAACCCCAGACGTTTAATATTCGATCTTGGATACATATTAATGAATGACTGAGTAGTGGTTCGCTGGAGCTGATTAACATTAATTTAAATATCAAATTAATTGCTTGATAATAATACTTTGGTTTAAAAAGCCATAAATAGCTCCTTTATTATTTGGCTTATTTACTATTTATTAGGAAATTTCCATAGGAGCCGTGCACTTGGGCATCAGCTTCTCAACTACTAATTCCATTACTCTAGCTTGGAGCGTATTATCGTTGTAATTTAGGGAACAAATTACTGACTAATATCTCAATTACATATGCGCGAGCAAAGATTGAAATGAGCGAATATGTTTAAACCCGTCCTCGCCTTG
>NW_011948428.1:4146636-4167210 GCF_000503995.2 Ceratosolen solmsi marchali
GCTCATCTTACGGTTCGCGTACGCCCTTATATTTCCTTAGAGGGTGCCGTAATTTATTTCTCCGTGACGCCTCCGCCCGTGATTATGAAACTTCGACAAAGTGACGCGGTATATCGAGGTGGTCGATAATTTTTCGCGCTCGTGGGCGGAAGAGACGGGAATGAAGGCAATGTGCGGGGGGAGGGGCGAGAAACGAAAAACAAGATGCTCGTCGGATTAATTAATTCAGCGGGGAGAAAGTTTTTTTTCGTAAAATCCGTGATGGGCATCGGTTCACGCGATTAGCTTGGTTGAACGAAGGGACGAACGAATGGTCTTATGAACTTTCAGAGAGAATAGATCTTTTTTTGTTTTTTTTTTTTTTTTTTGTTTTTCATGGGTCGAGAATTGGCATTAAAGGCCAATGAAAGACGCTTAACCAGTTCAAATCAGTGGCTTGAATACGTAGTGACAACAGTATATGTACCCTTAATGTGTATTAGTGTTTGCAAAATAGAGATGACAAGAGAAGAAATTTGAATATAGGAAGCAAATTTAAATTGCGATAAAATGAAAAGTTTAATATACTGTTTTTCAACGACACATTGACTTAATTGTAGCACGAGTACATCACTTGTGACATAGAATTAAGGAAATATAAACGAGCACCAAGCGTTTTTCATAAATATCAGTAATCTTTGTTCACTATTTGAATAATTACTTTTTGCAAGGCTTGCAGTTAGAGGGAATATGTTGTCGATGATACCGTTTCCTTGGACAACAATTGGACAACGAAGCAAAGATAAATATTTTAATAACATTCCTTAAATATTCATTAAAAATACGGCTATCGGATGAAAAGGAGAATAAAAGTATTTATGATAATAGGGAAAATAAAAAGCGACGAAACGAAATTTTCAAAAATCTTATGTTTACTTCGCCAAATTATGAAGGTATAAAACAATGTAAGTCGAATCATTTTATTACCAAATATAGCAAAGTTACCAATTTCCTCTATGGTATTTTACGTTCTCATATAATAATGATAACACAAGAGGTGGCAAATAACTTTTTATATTAAATAAAAAGCAAAATAATGCTGATGCAAAACCGAATGAAAGATGAAAAAATGGCTAAAAATGAGAGGCAAATTAACCTCGACGAGATAAAATAAACTCGTTAAAAAAATTCACCAGAAAAAAATATTAAAAGAGCAAAAGGGCATCAAAGGACATTAGCATATCACAACAATGGAAAAAGGAGCAGAAAAGGGAAAAGAGAAGAAAAACAACAAAGAGAGGAGCGCAACGCACGGAATAACACGAACTGAGATTCTTCCTCGAACGCGTCTGTTTCTCTATCTTACTCTCTCTCTCTCTCTCTCTCTCTCTCTCTCTTTCTCTCTCGCTCATCATCAATTTTCATGTGAATTGCACATTATGCCTGAGCCGTGCAATAACCCGTTAAACATACTAACCCATACACAAGAAAATGATATCTGCGAATCCCTTGCCATGAATCTGCCAGACTATACGCGTTTCTACATATTCGTGCTCACCTCAGACTCTGGAATAACCATGTAATTTGTGTTAAAACATATAAATATTTGAATATACGAATACTTATATTTATAGGTCTTTCAATTTATAATTTAATAACATATCTATGAAATTTTCTTAGCGATTCAGGTCTTGTAAAATATTTGTGAACAATAAATGCAATAATATTTTTTATTTTCTTAATTATTTATTTTTTTGTTTTCTCATATATTTGTCTCGTAAATTACGAGAACCAAGCAAGTTTTAAAAACATCAAATTTCTCAAATACTCAGTTTCAATCTTTATTAGTATGGCAAATAATTTATAGTGTAAATAATATATGTCAAACTGCTTAAGTTAAGCAAAGCTGTTGGAGAATGAATGACTATTTCCGAATACTTGCAACATCCATTAATGTGCGTACAATACAAAGGCTTAGAAATATACTCATCGAAAACATAATTATTTATTATATTTAGTATTGCATTATTTGTGTAAAACTACTATAAGAAATATAAAGATCGAATATATTAAATTGAAAAAATTTCTTTGCTCACTTAATGTCGGTATATTTCTGTATTTTACGTACCACCAGTTGCTTAGTACTGTTTTTCATAATTTTCAATATTATTCCTTATCATTAATTGAATGTAAATATATTTTTAAAAAGCAACAAAAATACATTCCAATATTGTATGTACACTTTAATAGAATTTGCATATTTAACATATTTTTCAAGATAATATTAAATATAAATAAATCATCAAATTCAAGGTGAGGTATGACATTTTTTAATTGATACTACGATGCGAGGTAATATTTATCACAAAATATAAATATTATTAAATATGTAATATTTTGTATTGATTCTTCGTTTAAAATCATAAACTGATTAACAAAGATAATAAAAATTTTATTTTAATACGATGAAGTGTATCTAAATTTTTTCAAAGTAAAAGAAAAAACCTTAAGGAAAACTCACTTTCCAAGAGAAAAATAGAAGGTTATACTTGTAGTAAAAGTTTTAAAGATAAAAAAATTCAATTTAAAATTTTTATAGAATGTAATCAGTAACTCTAATTTTCCTCTCTCTCTCTCTCTTTCTGTCACTCTTGCTCTCGTCTTGTCACGCATCCTCGGTTTTTTCCTTTCAAGTTTCAATGTCATATCGACAATTCGCTCATTCCCTGTCCAACTTCTCTACTCACGCACTCGTCACTGCCCCCACCCCCATCCTCCCTGACTAGTTCGATCACGGTCGTACCCTCTCTCTCTCTCTCTCTCTCTCTCTCTCTCTCTCTCTATCGTTCTCTCAAATGTCCTATCATCCACATGTAATTTCCTGATAGTAATGATACGTTTGGTGCTTGTCTTTCCACGGTCGGTCGCCTTCTTTCCGCTTTTTAAATATACTATATTTTATCCTTTTCCTTGGCTACGTTTATGGTATATATTACTAGATAGCCCTAATTTTTATGTAAAAATTAGAAAATTCCTTCGCATAATGAAACAATAAAATTTATACTCGATGCTATAGTATTTTAAAGTAATGAGAGTTAATTACAAAATATTCTATATTTTATTAACTTAATACCAACAACAATAATATTTGATTAAAATATTTGTAATATACTTTTGAGATTTAATATCATTGCACATTGTGTAAAATATTGAAAAGCATGTTTGTCATATATGTCTTATTAATATATTTAGAATATTATAAACAGACATTTTTATAAACGTAGCTTGGAATATTGAAAATTAGCACTGTTTTCCACCTGAAAAATTGTATTTTGTAATTATAACATTGGCGTAACAATTGTCATCGTTTCGTAAGTTATCTAAACTTAAAGCTAATTATGATACTTTTCTATAAAAATGTTATATGTTAACAATGTTACGCGCGCGCGGGCGCGCACGCACACATTCAACATAGAATGTATTTAGAATGTATTGAAGCTGAAAGTACGTTACTTTCCATTTCAGAAGCATTTTGCCTTCAAGGTAAATAAATCGTACAAATAGCTTGCATTTTTATATCTTATTTCTTTATTTCCATTCCATTGTCCACTTCGTTAAAAAATTATTGGGTATTCTCGGATGAGTGTAATATCGTAATTATCCAATAATTTAAGCAGCGCTGTCACCTGTCAAACTGAATAGGAACGAACACTTTCACTTGAATTTCATCATTAAAGTGTAGGAAGCCCGATGGCCTCGTGGCAATCACCGCTCGCTAATGTTATTTGAAATAATTAGTATACAATAAGTAATTCCGCATGGCGAAAGACGCGGCGATTATTCCGATTTTTTGGTTTTTCGTAAATTAATTTTTACGAATAAAATGATGAAAATCACGAACGTAATAACCCGCGTGTCAACATTAATGATAATGGATAATGGCAATAATAGGGAGGATAATTATTGTAGTGATAATAGAAATGGTGCTGATAATAACGGGCAGGATGATAATCGTGGTTAGAGCCCAAGTACATCGTATTAGTTTTCTACATAGCTAATCGTTAATAACAATCGATGATGCAAACATGGTATGGAGAGCGCGCAATAGAGCGAGAGAGAAAGTGGGAGAGAGAGAGAGAGAGAGAGAGAGAGAGAGAGAGAGAGAGAGAGAGAGAGAGAGAGAGAGAGAGAGAGAGAGAGAGAGAGGCGAATAAACACTCACATTTCTGCTCGTATGTCATGAGCGGGCGTTTGTTGGTCCATTCGCTTTTCCGTTCGTTTGCCCCTGTGCCGAACCTGAATTCAATTTTCATTCGGACATTTTGATATGGGGCGGGACGACGGGGAGAGGGGCGAAAGATATTCTCTATGTACATACACATTAAGAGACAATGCAGTAGATTTTTCTTTTTTTTTTTTTTTTTGTTCCGCACGATTTACTAACGCCGATAATTTCATCCTTTATGTCTGACAATCAATTATTTACTAAGATAGGATGGGTGATTTTTCACGGTCAGCGTGGCTCCTATTATCGATTTATTTACGCGTAAGATCTATCGATATAATGTACCTTCGCAGACAATTTGATAGAAACGCCGCCCCCTCCCCTTAAATCTATGATGTAGTGAAACTTGAAATCGATTTCATCGGTAAAATCAAAGCAGACGTTAAATAATAAGCACTCGGCGAGACAATGTTTTTCTTTCGAGATACTGTAAAGCCATATAAAGAGACGAAATGGCTAAGTTATTTTATGTTATATTAAGGCCGCCGGGGATCGGGCAAAGTCGAAAAAATCCATTGTGCAATAGTGTAAATCGCGCATTGTCCTCGGCGAAGCACTGAAAGATATAATTCCGTGACGGCACTAAGCCATCGTCAGCTCGGGCATTCTGAAAATTCCCTGCCATTGCCGCGGATCAAACGCGCTGCCGAAAGCAGCCGCCCCGTGAAAAAGCCCGTGTCCAGCGCGCAATAAGTAACTCTTCATGGGAAGGATCGACCTTGGTCTCCATGGTGAAAAAAGTGTGGCAGTCGAAGGGGATCGAGAGGGAGCCGAGCGGCACATCTTCGGGCGAGAGTCATCGGGTCGACGACGCTTAAAAGGTGCGACGAAATGGGAGGAAATGGCGGGTGACCGGCGTTGGCATTGGGCTCGCCGGCATTTTCCGCACTCGTAACTGTAAGCCATAAGCCATAACCGTAAGCAGTTCACCGACGCAACGAGATCGTATAAAGGCGTATAAATTCCGATTTTTCGTACTCTTTTTACCTCTCCTATTACAGTGCTCGGCTGCACTGGCTGGGAAATCGATAGCTACGCGCGCGCTCTTTTATTTACCTTCCCTAGCGATTTCAACGATTGCCGTAATGAGGTACGGATTAGACGTCGCCTCACTTCTGCCAACACCTGGCTTTATTCATGTACTTAGGCCGTAATTGATCGAGCAATTAAAGTACGCTGGGCGCGACACCGCGTTATTACGACGGTATATCTGCTTCGATTACCCGGGCTATTCGTATCATCTACGAGGCAATCAGCCCACTGCAAGTTTGAAAGAACCGTAGAAGTAGTAGGTGGTTGGAGATGTGTGGGATAAAGAGATCGTTAAGTATATACATTATGCCGAGGGGGCGAATGACCAAAGCATTTGCTCTATCGTTGTTGTTGGTAATTATCTGGCAATGATAATAAAAAATATCGCCGCAAAATTATCGAAATTTTTGCGAGGCAAAGGAAATAGCGTGACATGATAAGCAAAGAGAGGACCAATATTATCTACTCACTATTAATAAATATGTTGGGCATAATGTATCGCGTGATCGATATAGCAGGCATTAATTAATCTTAAACTATTTTCTCCAATTCGCATATTCAACGAGTACTCGTGTATAGTGCATACACGCACGTGCATGCCAACCTCTGCGATAAATCTTCCTAAGCTGGGAAAATAAAAAGCAGCCAGATACTGTCACTCTTCGGTAGCACAGTTATAGAGTAACTACCTAATAGCAAACGGTAGGAATATCAGAATAGGTATACCGCTATTTCTGCGTACTCCATGTTTCACGCGTCGCCACTCGAAAAGTTGCATTTACTCGCGATGATAATTTAAAGTACAAATTTTAAAAAGCACACTCTTAGTCTCAGTCCAAAGTTCGTTTGCGATTACGGGTGGTGGGAAGTGGTTGGGCGGTGGTGGTTGGGTAAGAGGGTGAGGGGGGGGGGTGATGTCTTGTAGGTAAAGGCTGCCTGTAAAAATCATATTAACGATTTTTATTTGAGCGATTAGTATGGTGTCGGTTCGTTTAAATTAGTCGACTAACAAATCCAGGTTAAAGAATGCATTTCCTGTCAGTTCACTATTCTAAAATACATTTTCAAAGAGAAGCGCGATAAGAATGGATGCTGGTCGCATAGTACTCCGATACTCGATACACGACTAATCGACTATCAAAATAGGAATTATCGACGACTATTTGCTTGACTCTCACTCGAAACTCGGAAGAGTTGCTTTAATTCTTCAATCTTACAAATCGACACTAAACGATCAAATTATCGACTAATAATGTTTTTTCTTCAAATTTCAATCCAATTAAAAACTGTATGCAATGTTAGCGCGAGGTTATGTATAATATGTCGCGGTCCTGTGAATTAATTTGCAATGAGGCTGTTAAGATAGCAATGCGACATACGGCATTCCAATCTTCTTTCATTACCTCTCGAGAACTGTCTATAAAACATTCACGAGCGTTGGTAAAAAGAGAAAAAATGTAAATACTACAAATTACGAAGATTCATTGGAGAAAGAGTGATCGATTTTTAGCGCCGCGGCGAAATCGACATGTTGTTGGACAACTCCGAGCGCGTGCGGAATCACCGATATGCACACATACCGGCACGCATAACAGGTCGCGTTATATACGTAGAAAGTTATCGGGAGGAATGCCAGGGCTAAATATACCTGGAAGCTAGATAATGTTATTTTTCTTTGCGTTCCTCCGCTACACTAAGCGCGCGCGCTCGCGCGTACGTGTAAGCCTACGTGTGCGCGCGCACTCCCCGTCGATAGGGAAATTCGCAATGGTCGCGGTTATAACAGTGCCGCGGTCGGCGATAGTATCGCTCGGCTATGTATGCCAATCGACTCGATATTTTTCTTGCTTACGCAGCGATACGCATTGAATAGGTTTCACCCGAGCCTGTTTTCACCACTGCCGCCCATTGTACGTCAGAGCCGCTGCTCTCATTTAATTTATTGCTCTTCAATTGGGATGGAATTTAGGAACCGGGGCCAGTGTTTATCAGACTTGTTAATTCGCATTGTTGTGTAGATCGGATTATTAAAAATGAATTTTCCTTGATGATAAGTGCTGGGACCTTGTCATCAATCTTGTTGGTCCAAGTCAAATGTAATTAAATGGTATTGCATTATTAATGAACGGACACGATATTATCAAGCGATACATGTACAATTGATCTATCGAATTATTTGCTTGATTTAATAAAACATTATTAAATCATTATGAATTGATATATTGACAAATGAAAAAGTCAGTTTTATGACAGATGAATTCTTAAAGAAAACTGTTATATCACAAATTCAGATTCTGAGACGAGCAACGAATTTTTAGAATACGATAGAGAGAGAGAGAGAGAGAGAGAGAGAGAGAGAGAGAGAGACAGCATTATAATTCTACTAGAGAACGTTAATAATATTTATTATGACTGGATAAGACTATTATGTAATTAGCTCGTTCAATCCTTGATAATTTAATATTTTACATTTCTAAATGAAAAATTATCTATGGGATATTCATTTCTAACTCGCACACTCCTTCGAGGAGATGGAACAAGCCAAGTGTCGACGAGCATTGCGATAACGGACGGGATTTTCTTTTAAAGCCGTTTATTTTTATAATATCGTTGAATTTCATTGTCCTTTAGATTTGTTCGAAATACACCGCTTCTGCATTGCATCGCATCATCTTAAAATTAAAAATTTTATTGCCTTTATTTACAATGTGTCATACCGAATGAACCATCGTCAAACATTTTTCTAAATTCGTGGAGAAAAAATGTTTACTATATTACTCGGCACGGTTATTGTTTTTCCCGACTTCTACATGCCTATGCTTCGTTTATAAAATCGGTGTTCTCATGGAAATGGAAGATTGAGAATATACTTGCATTCCGAAGATGGATGCACTTCCGTTGAATAGATGAGTGCGTATAAGAAAAGAATGGAGGCGTTATAAATAGGAGCATACAATGAATGTAGTATGAATATTAAGAATGATTTAAGGATAAAATACGGTAGTGAATGAGAATATATTCGTATATACTTTAGAAAAGGGATTATCGTGAGCAGTGAATTACCGATTCTTCTGCAACCGGGGTAGAATATAAGAATGAATCTAAGAATGAATGGCGTGTCTCCGAGTGTAAAAAATATTGCACGATCGCATATAAACGGCACAAGTCCTTCGAAATATTTAAGCGTATCAATCAGAACAATTGGATGACTTATAGCCGAGATGAATTTGATAATATTACATAAACTGGAATGGTCAAGTGTGTAAACCATGAAATGAAATTGGCTCCTACGAGTAAGCTTAATGGTAGGTGGAGTTTGTATTTGTATTCACAATGAAAAGTATCGCTAATTACATCACCTACATACCGTCTCGTCCTTTTAATTGACAAAATTTAGGATTTATTTACGTATTTCACAGTTTGCTCGAAGAGTTGTAAAAGGCGCATTCTTTCTTCAATAAATGCACCATTCTTTCAATTATTATTGATCCAACTAAGTCAAAATGAATTCAAAAGAAACACACGAACAAGCACACACATACACGCACTTATGCATTTTAATCAATTGGTAGTCCAATAAACTATAAACTTTTTCAAAAATCTAATTTTTTATAGATATAAAAGTGGAATAATGCTTGAAAAAAATATAAGTACAACTTTGACTCGTGCCAGTGATTAATATATCTAGGCAAAACGAATTATTTCCATATCCAATTGTTTTTAACGTACACGAGCGTACGAAAGCGCTGCTAGACGTTCGTTTTAATAAATAAATTATTCAGAAAACCAGAATGATAAATAAATTTTTAACGGACAATCTCGAAGCTAACCAAAAAGAGAAAATTAATTCATACGTTAAGCCCTGTTACTGATTTGAAAGAAAGTTATGCGGTACCCGGGGATGATGCGATTCATAGATTTTCCAGCCAAGGGGCAACAATAATTCTAGACAAATCAATAAACCATACATATTATAAATAGTATAGATACTTGGATGACATGATATAGTTTAGAAACAAGTTGACAGTCGTTATATACGTAAAGTTAAGTTATCTGGCGATTTGTAGTATGCCGAGGCTCGAATACAATCAAATTTCATATCAACCTGCGACTGGATATAAAATTTAAAAGAATGAAAGCAAACGAATGACTGTAAGTCATTAAACGGTATCTCAAAGGTAGTGCGGCTTAGATAAAAGGAGATAAGGAACTTAGCTGTGAATAAAGCAGCCTTGTCAATAAATGTTATTCAATATTAATATTTATTAATATTAAAAGCGAGCTCGTTGCAAATGCCAATAGATTCGAATAAAATAGCACGGGCATACGAAAATATATCGAGAATACACGAGCCTATACAAATTCGATTAATTTCCAGTTCAGAAGCAATAATTGCGCTATAAATTTCATAATTAATAATTACATTACGAGCTTACACATCGATTTTGTAATATTAATTATGGCTATTAAAATTCCATTAAATATCCTGAAACTCGATTCGTATTTAGCTTGTTAACATGCTCATTGCCCTACACAAATATAATTCTCATAATTTCATGAATTTTTAGGTAAATTCCTATCTAATCTAACGGCGCGTCATTTGTTTAACTTGATAATACCGCGCGAAATCTAAATTATCCCATACTTAAATAAGCTTTAATAAACGACTATGATTTCTTCAGTGAGGAGCTTCAAAAGAAAGAAGAAAAAAAAGAAGGTAAATACGTCCTCTTAATGACGATTATCATTTAATTCAGCATTAATCTCGTCAGAAAGGGTTCTCCCACTCGCGTTTAATTCGCATGGCAACAGAATTATCCTTATCCAAAATCGAGTTTTCAAAATATATCGATCGCTGCTCGACTGAAGCGTCCAACGAAATGTTCCCATGCCAACTCCAGCATAGCACGGCAGTAAAAGTCCCTCCTTATTGCAGGGCTCGATCCTGGCGGTTCTTATTAATATGTTGGCCTTATAATGAACCCTTGCGAAACTGCCAACGTCCGCGTATCCTCACGCATAAAGATGGAGTTGCGCTTCCGCTCGAGGCTATGTGTGTTTACGCATTTTCGCGAATATTAGCGAATGCTTATGGAGAGGAGACAGCGAGGCAAATCACAGGCGCAATTGTTTGTGCCGAAAACTACTGGGGTTTGGGATGGGATGGGTGGGGGGGAGGGGGGGTTTGACTATGGAGGGGGAGATATTCGGACATACTATATAGACGGTATATGGGGAGCTTTTCAAATTGAAAATCATTTGGTGATCGCGAAATAATTTTTCTCGGTTCGTTAACTATTATCAGAATCTTAGTAAAATATCGGCAAGCAGCGCTTTCTTAGACAAACCCATATCTTTCTTAACAATGCCCGTATCTAATAATAGTAATATTTTCTTTCATAGGTACCTTGTACCTTTAAGTGTAATTTTCGATAAGACTGATGGTATTCAAATTTAATAAAGAAAAATTTTTTCATTAAACGGTAGAATTAATTATATTTCATGCGCAAACGTGCACAAAATAAATGCATACTTACTGTAGAGCAAAATAATATATTTGTAGAGTACAGTCATATGTTGACACATTCGTCCTATCCGCGAGCATAAAAATACAATTTGGCGTATAGTGTACTTTTCCAAATTCCTTAGCAACCGAAAGTGCGCATGTATGTAGTAAGTGTATTCGGCTTAGTCTAGCCTTGGTCCGTAGCAGTGCGGCTCGGAAAAAAAAATAAATAAAAAATAAAAAAAAAATACAAATATTCGTAAATGTAAAATTGTCTAATGCCTAAATGCCTGCAAACGCTCTCCAACGTTCAGCACCATTAAACGAAAATGTCCACGTTAGCACTATGCACTCTTACTATATGTATAACGATCGAACGTTGAAGCGCGGAGCTTTACTTATTTTGAAATTTTGTAACTCCTAGGCGCAACATCAGAAGACTAAAATTCCTTGAGATGCGCGGCGAAGGAAATCATTACATTTCCAAGAATAATAGGACGAAGATGAAAAATGCAGTTGGGCCTTGTGAGACTAGTAGCTTTGCACATGTTTGCCTGTATTTACGGCGTCGCGTACGCGCATGCGCGCCCATATGTAAATGCACAATCTGGGCAATTCATTATCGCGTTAAATTTGAAATTGCACTAGCATGACACGAGGCCGATCGATGGGCTAAAGCTCGTTTGGCTGTAAAATGCGGTAGGAACGTTGGTATGATGCCCAAACGCGCGCATCTTCTCTCCGTCAGTCGGATCAAGCCGCTGAGAGAATCCAGCTGAAATATCAGATACAGACGTTAGAGCAATTATGGCACGCAGCAGCACTCGAAAAAGGCAGAGAGATAGAGATAGAGATAGAGATAGATATAGATATAGAGATAGAGATAGAGAGAGAGAGAGAGAGAGAGAGAGAGAGAGAGAGACAGAGTGCGTGTACACACGTGTTCTATCGATCGTCTCGTCCAGTGCCCAGCGAGGATGCCAGCGCTACATTCCCGTGAATTTCGAACGGGCCCCCGACCTTCGTGAAATTCGACGAAAAGTGTAATGCGCCTGGGATGAGGATGGAAAGACGCCCGCTTTGAATATTAATTAATGGAACTTTTGCTTAAAACGATGTTGCTGTCGAGCCATTTTCGAATGCGCTCGCGGGGTTTCCGATTATAACGCGATTCCCCGAGCAAGTTCTAACCGACACTGGTGGCCTGGCTTTGCGTGACGTCAGGCGGTAGTACGCAGCGCGGATTGCGACGAGGGAGGTGGCGAAGGTGGTGGCGAGGGTGGTGGCGAGGGTGGTGGCGAGGGTGGTGGCGAGGGTGGGGGAAGAGAGAACGAACGAGATCGAAGTCGGTGGCGCGTATTGGGTGGCGATGATGATGGCCACAGAGAGGGGGAACGGAGCAAAGCCAGTTGGGAATAATATGTAAACAAGGCATTTCTAAAAACGTGTTTGTACAAAAATTTCTAAGTATAATGTCTGGACGTTTAACGGTGGCTGATTTCGAGTGACATTAACACAAGATGTCATAACAAATAAGTTGCTTGATACGCCAAGAGACAGTGGCATTGGCTGAGAGTCAAACATAACAGCCTAGACAATTGATGA
This sequence comes from Ceratosolen solmsi marchali, assembly GCF_000503995.2. Taxonomy (NCBI): domain Eukaryota; kingdom Metazoa; phylum Arthropoda; class Insecta; order Hymenoptera; family Agaonidae; genus Ceratosolen; species Ceratosolen solmsi. The sequence goes on from NW_011948428.1 coordinate 4,159,044, forward strand.
AACGGACGTGAATAAAAAGATTCTTTTAGAGCGGCTGTGTTTGATTATTTGCGAATTTTCGTAATTAATATTCTAATGCGCTACGAGATAAATTACAAAGACGTTTAATAGTTATTACTTAATAAAGCCTGTGAGATAGACAGTAAATGAATAATTTACTCCTGTAATCCGATATGGCTATATTTTCATGACAATGATAATTATAATGATGATGATAATGATGATGATGATTATTATTATTATTATCATTATTATTATTATTATTATTATTATTATTATTATTATTATTATTATTATTATTATTATTATTTACGTTGTTGTCGTTGTGTCGCTTCTGGCGTTGTTGTGGCTGTTGTTATTATTCGGCGAATAATAATGCTCGGAACGAGTGTAATAAAACAAATTTTAATTATGCTCATCTTTATCCGCGGTGCATTATTCATTACACCAGATGTTATTATAGTTTAGCCGAGATAGAGGGAAAACGATTCCGAAATAAATAGTGCATAATTGGTTGTGTACCGTTTGTATACGAATTAGCGCTCATCCACACACGTGGATAACGGTGAACGAACACGTTCTCATCAACATTCGCTCCTGTAAATTCAAATTTAATATCCACATGATAGAGTTGGCAATTAGATAAATTAAATGTAAAACGTACTTATATTTATATTAATTATGCATCCGTTTGATGGACTCGTAACGATCGATGATTTGAACAGTTGTAAGTAGTTTGTTTGGAACTCGTTGAAAGTCATATAGTTGTATAATAGCCGTCAATCCCTTGCGAGATATGACATTATGATATTATTGTATTGGCGTAGATAGATAGATAGAGAAAGAGAGAGAGAGAGAGAGAGAGAGAGAGAATGTCTAAAAAAATAATGAGTAAAAAAAAAAAAATTTTACATTCGCTTATCGCGAGGGATGTTTCGTTCATTAAAGTACCTTTTGCTATATCGAGAAATCGTCGTTCCATTAATACTTTTACCAACAAATCAAATTAGATCATGATTTTATAATATACCTCGAGCATTACACGACGATAAAATAATTTCGAGCGCATCATATCAAAAAATTACATTATGGCCGTTGAAGCAAAAAAATTATGGCGCTTCGTTACATGGTGTTACTATAAATATACTTATTAGTAATAGGGTATTGGTTGTAATAAAGTTGAAAGAGACGAAAATTTCAGGCGTAAAATTAATAGTGGTCATAACTTTTAAAGAAAAAAAAAACAAAAAAACAAAAAACGAAAAAACAAAAAACAAAAACTCCCACAACATTAATGAGAATAACACATAAATCGCAACCGAACGTAAATTCCCATTTTAGCTTCTTATTTTCAAAGCAAAAACGTTGTTCGATCCTGAGAATTCGTTTCGCTTGCAGACTACTTGGACTTTACGGTAATGTTTCAGGTAGTTTTTGCTTTAAATGCCGGGGAATAGGTAAAGTGAACTGTTACACGTATTCGTGCACATCGAGTTGAGGTCCACTTGCGAGCTTAACCGTTCGTTAGACTTACGTTCGTTAATGCGGGGCTTTGGTCGTTAAACTTTTTATAATCAAATACGCTATCTCAAATTTCCATTATCATTCAATGTATCATCGACATTACTTTCGCTTACTTTATAATATATTCCCTTATTATATAAAGTCACTAGTGTTATTCATCCTTACATTGCCATATCCAATGGTATTGAGCAGCGCGAAAAAGCGAATGAAAAGTATCGTCGAGATAAGATAACTTTCGACTTTTCGAGACCGTTGTTAATCTAACCTTGAGTTTCAAAAACTAACTACGCCCCTACAATATCATCCATTATTGTTCCACACATACCTTTATCTTTTTCTTTCGGCAACGTGCAGTTAACCTAAGTTTCCAAGCCTATAAATTTTCCACAGTTTATAATATAGTGCGTGTTTTTGAGCCTAGACTGAAAGCCCGGGCACTGCAATAACATTTGCATAAACAACGCTACCATTATAATGCTCGTAACTAACATAAGGTAGGTATTATTTGTCTGGGATGACTGAGAGAGAAACAGCAAAAAAAAAAAAAAAAAAAAAAAAAAAAAAAAAAACTCACCTCGCATTAGGTAAATTGATCGAGAACTAGAAGAAATAACAGACATTGTGTTTTTAAGCCTATGTGGACTAAGTGACCACAGTGATGCTGAGAACGAACGAGTAAAAGAAAATGCCTCGTCTTGTCCGTATTGACAAAGTATTTATTTTTAAAATCGTCGCCGCAGCCGACAAGCCAACAGAATCACGACGATCTGTTTGGCCTGGCCCTCAACGCGTTCAACAAAGCCCTGATAATTACAAATGTGATATGATTCGCGACGAGAAGGACTCATCCATAGTTTGAGTGGGACGTAAGGGAGTAGAAAACGGCCAGAGGAACGTATAAGGCGAGCCGAGCTTTCGTCCCAAATCAAACGCAAAAATGATCTTCTTCTTCGCCCTCTCGAATCTTCATTATTTCCAAATCCCGAGTTTTTACGTCGTCTCGGTATTCGTAATCTTCTCGCATTTATCCGGGCTTCTTCCAGCGCCGCCTCCTTCTTCCTCTCCTCGGCAGAAAGAGCACTTCCTCGCAAAGTGCCGCGATAGTAGATATTTTCTGACGCAAGATGATAAAGGAAGAAGTAGAGGACATTGCGCTTTTTCGCATTAACCACGGCCCCGCTACCACCCACCAGCCACTTAGAAAATTTCCCACCACCTTATGAAATATGTAATACGCAGTTAGGGTAGGTAGGAGTGGCGAGGGGCAATTACATTTAATGCGCGTTATGAAAATGGGACGATTTAAAGAAAAGTCTGCCAGCCTACCTCGCGCCCTTTTAAGTAAGTCGATAATTTTTTGAGCTTCGGCTCGCCGCGTCTCCATCCGCGAAACTTGAAATTACGTCTCGCGTCCGCTCGAGTTACCAGGATAAATCGAGTCGGGATCTCAATGAGAGCTACGCATGACCTAACTCACACGTAATTTGAATACCATTGTTCGCCCAAGACTTTCAAATATTAATTATCAACTTGATTAAAGATAAATAGCGCATCCCCTCCCTACGTCTCTCCTACTCCCTCTTTCTACAAAACGAGGAGATTATAGCCTGAACCGAGCGCGGAGATGTGATCTGGTCGGGAATCCTGATAAATCGTCAAACGTTAATTACTCCAAAATCCCTATACCTCATATTATTATGTTTATATAATTAACGAATGAATAGACGTAGAAGTACATGTAGAAAAGATGTGAACAGATATGCGCTCCTCCGTCGTGTCCTCCTCCGCGAAAGTGTACGCCTCACCTGCAACAACAACAACAAAAAATCTCTGGTTAGATCTCGAAAGCAAATCAACACCGTTACTCGCGCTTTCTATTAAGCGTATCGACCGTCCCATACACGCACGCACGCACGCACACAATTAACACACCAGCTACCGAAGAAAAAAATACATTGACTTAGCCAATGTAATGCGGAGCCGGTCTAGTCATTTAGTTAGAGTCAAGAGCCACGTCAAACTTACTTATCATCGATCACACGCGTCGAGCATTACAGGCCGTATGTTGGAGCGGCGGCGCTTTAGTTAAAAAACGTAAACAGAGTGAAGAGAGCCGTGGCTGGTAACGTAGGAGGCCAGGTCGGCAATATCAGGATGCGCGTGCCCCGGGCCGATGTAATTTCATCGTCGGATAGAGTCTCGTTCGTCTGCGATGTCGCGCGCACGCAGCCCATGTATCGCCGCCATAGGTAATTAATGCCGAGGGTGTCGTTGACTCTCCGATTAATCGGGACGCGTCGTCTCCTTCGCCCTGTCATCCAAAGACGACGCAGGCTTATGAAGCCGGAGGCTTATTCCTCGTCGATCGTTACAACCGGTGACTCGCGCAACTTGCCGATGTGCAGTGAGTGAATCACGACTGAGGGAATTAGCGTTCGCCTGTCCGTGGTAATCGATGAGGATGGCCAATAGCATTTTCTCGCCGAAGGAGGTCGGATTTTCTTTACTGGCGAGTTGGCCTCGCATCCGGCTACTATATCTATATAAAATCATAAATAAATGGAAAAATAGAGAGCGAGAGAGCGAGAGAGCGCGAGAGCGAGAGAGCGAGAGAGCGAGAGAGCGAGAGAGCGAGAGAGAGAGAGAGAGAGAGAGTGAGAGAGTGAGAGAGTGAGAGAGTGCACGTATACACAGAGGCACACTGATATCGTGCCAATTTATGTGCATCGATATTAAATTTTCTAATCAATAAAACGTCAATGTCTCTTATACCGAAAGAACTATATTAAGACATTTTTGTTGGATAATATAAAAATTCCTGTACTTTGTATATGGATAAACAAATTTTCTTTACGAGAGTGTGTCCTATCTTTTGCATCATATTAAACAAAGATATACGATTAATTCAAAGGACACACATACACGTGGGCAGTAACGAGTAGAGATAACCTCGAGACAAATAAATCATTTTGATATAATGATTATAATTGCAGGCAACTGTAATAACATTGACAATTATAATATAACAACAACGAAGCTCGTTCGAATTAATTATTTCTTTACAAATAGCACTTAGCATTAAAGCAATTCGAACTTCTTTATTTCCTGACTTTTCCATTGTGTGCCGTAGTAGTCTCTTTCGCTAAACTTTATAGCCAAACCTTTTAACACTCCTTTCCGTCCTCTAAAGTGGATAAAGGGGAAGGGAGGATTGCCAATGAGAGCTCAAAGAGAGAGAAAGAATAAGAAAATTCAATTATTCAGCCGCGTTTCCCATCAATCCCGGCAAAAATAACCTGCTTCGCCTTACTTCATGAAAGCAGAAAAGACACGTCACGACTTAATCCATGGAACGATGTAATGGGAATAGGGCGCTTGCCGTTGAGGAGGCACAAGCGTCAGCACCGGATACTGAAGCGTGGAACGAGAGGTACAAGATGAAAATGAGAAAAAGAAGGAGATCCTGTTACTCGGGAGAGAGAGAGAGAGAGAGAGAGAGAGAGAGAGAGCTTCCTGCGCACCCTTAGCCGTTTTGCGGTAGTTACCTCGAAAAAGTTAACCCCCGTTGCAAGCTACTGCATGCATATCGACTAAAAGTAATAAACTACCTCCTCGACTCTCGTATTTATCTTTCACTATACATCTTCCTCTTTCTATTACACGGTATTTCCAAAGCGAGCTAACGGCGAACGCGGCACCGCAAGGACAAATGAATTTATATGTAAGGCACGTACTGCACGTTGGACGAACGCTAAATTCCCGACTGCGCTAACGAGTTAACGATCTTCGTCCCATTCCATTTTCTTTTCCATCCTACTGTCTGACCAGCGAATGATGAGGTACTTCGATAACGTCGGCATCTCTCGTCTTCCTATTCTCCAACCCCTCGCAAAACACAAAGACGAGAAACAGCGGCACACACCGAAACGCAGAAGCGCCTGCCTATGTGGACCATCGGCATGCCAATCGGCACTCTGACCGAAACAGGGTGAGTGCGAATACGAGAGAGGGAGAGAGATAGAGAGACAGAGATAAGATGCGGAGATCTCTTTGCCGTGCCTTCCTCGCCTTCTTCGTGATTTATTCAAGAAAGCGAAACGCGCATTAAGTTTTAATGGTCTCGCGGCAACTTTTTCACACTGATGGCGAAAGTCAAACAGTCGACTCTGCGAGAAGAACGGGGCTGGCCTCCCGGAGGGAAGTGGACGAGGTTGACGACAACGACAGTCGGGAGCTCGCACACGTGTCAGCAAAAGAAGAAATCTGCTGGATTGCCGAATTTCCGAGTGTCTGTGTGGGTGCGTTTGTGCATTTGCTGGCGCTGAGCGGGAAGGGTTCACCCTCACCCTACCCCACTACAACACTCTGTCACTGCCTCACTCTATCTCTCTCGCTCTCTCTCTCTCTCTCGCTCTCGCTCTCTCTCTCGCTCTCTCTCTCGCTCTCTCTCTCGCTCTCTCTCTCGCTCTCTCTCTCGCTCTCTCTCTCGCTCTCTCTCTCGCTCTCTCTCTCGCTCTCTCTCTCGCTCTCTCTCTCGCTCTCTCTCTCGCTCTCTCTCTCGCTCTCTCTCTCGCTCTCTCTCTCGCTCTCTCTCTCGCTCTCTCTCTCGCTCTCTCTCTCGCTCTCTCTCTCGCTCTCTCTCTCGCTCTCTCTCTCGCTCTCTCTCTCGCTCTCTCTCTCGCTCTCTCTCTCGCTCTCTCTCTCGCTCTCTCTCTCGCTCTCTCTCTCGCTCTCTCTCTCGCTCTCTCTCTCGCTCTCTCTCTCGCTCTCTCTCTCGCTCTCTCTCTCGCTCTCTCTCTCGCTCTCTCTCTCGCTCTCTCTCTCGCTCTCTCTCTCGCTCTCTCTCTCGCTCTCTCTCTCGCTCTCTCTCTCGCTCTCTCTCTCGCTCTCTCTCTCGCTCTCTCTCTCGCTCTCTCTCTCGCTCTCTCTCTCGCTCTCTCTCTCGCTCTCTCTCTCGCTCTCTCTGTCTCTCTCTCTCTCTCTCTCTCTCTCTGTCTCTCTCTCTCTCTGTCTCTCTGTCTCTCTGTCTGGGCTACCCTCATTCAATAACCAAGACTGCGCGAATACAAGCGTAATGTGAACGAGTGTGCGTGCATGAAAAGGGGATATCGTATTCCATGCAACTTGCGCAAATGTATGAATTTCATAAAGAGACAAGGACGGAGTAATGAAGATTCGAGGAGCAAACTGGAGTTATGAGACATCGTTGAATGGCAATGACGTTCCGAGTCTTTTTCGGAATGCAATAAAATATTTAGAGCGTTCGGGGCCATGGCGACTTTGTAATTCGTCTCTTCCGTTAGATCATCCTCCACAACAAATGTAAATTACCATCACTTCTAAGGTAAGTGAGGATGAAATGGAAAATATCAGACATTTGCCATTAACGAGTCGTACCAATCATGAAGCAAAAGTCGCGCACACGAGAGAAAATTAATAATAGCCTTGACGGTAAATGTAAACTTATCTAGCTGAATTTTTTCGATTATAATAAAAGGATCGCGTGCGTCTCGTTTATTCGACAAAAAAAATTTTCATCCAATCGTGTCCTCAATAAATATTTCACTAGAGGCACAAAGCCAAAGTGTTATGTTAATTTAAATATATCGTTTGTCCGTCGTATTAAATTATGTAATTAATTTAACGAAATTATTATATAATGAATGTTGCAATGAATATTTATAGCGTATATTATTGTATAATCGTCGGAAAAGAAATATTTGCTTATCTTATTATTTTCAAAGCTTCAGAAAAATGAGAAAAGTAGCATCAGCATTCATTGATCTCGTTATTTCAAATCTTTGCTTGGCTTTTGAAAAAGCGAGGGGATTTAAAACTTTTCGCCCGTCGCGCGTTTTAGCAATAATAGCATTTTTAATGTCATTTGAAACTTGGTCCTTTTAAAGCAAAACTCATCAGAGTGCAGGCAACTTTTAGCGCTGCGCGTCAAGGATAATGACAAATTATAAAATCCAAAAGCTGGATAGAGTCGGAGCGCGGAGTAAGCGGAAAACGTAGCCACGCATCGCGAGCAAAAGTCCCAAAGAAAAGAACGAGCGAGGCGGGCAACGACAATAAAAAAATAAAAAAAATTGAAAAAAAAGAAAAAAATAGCAAGTAGAATGGAGAACGGGGAATGGGAGGGAAAAACGCAAAGATGAGTAATGAGTATGAGATTATGCGAGAACGCAACGGAAAAGCCAGAAAGAAGACAAGAGGGACGGAGGGCGGGGACGGGAAAATTATACATGCAATGGGACACAAAGACGCGCCACGCGAAAAAAGAGCAGAAATATCTCTGCGAAAGAATGCAAGTACGTATGCAGAATGAATGAATGCGCTGTGCGGAGGGGAAAAAAAACGGGAGAATAGCTAGTGAACGTCCGCTCGCGGAATGCTCTTACGATGCACTCGCGCACACGCGCGGCTTCCACACCGACGATAAACCAAATGGAATAGCGAGCGCTCGTATGCGTATGCACATGCGCGCTCGCGTATTCGCGGAAAAGTACCGAGTGCAATCCGATAGTCTTACGACGTGTCACCGGTTGGAGCGCTCGCGCACGACGCACGGCAAAACTGCGCGGGCGGCCACGTGTGTGGAAGCGCGTGCTTCGGCTGCATTACAACGCAGCGTGTCGCG
>NW_011948428.1:4167247-4168398 GCF_000503995.2 Ceratosolen solmsi marchali
CGGGGGGGGGGGGGGGGAGGAGGCGTAGTAGCGCCAAGGCAAATCGATAGACGGAAAATGGTCGGTACGCTGTCTTTCATTGTAAATTAACGAATGCCGATAGCTTATCCACGCGGCCGTTGTCGCGCGTTGATCAGTGGCCCCTGATGCTCGCGGCGACTGCCGTCGATGCCGCCACAACCGCCACCCCTTTAACATCGGGGGACACGCATAGCAACCGCAAAACAAAACACCCGGCCAAATTGCGTTTGTTTAAGGGACGGTTCGGTGGCAGGGGGCGGGTGACGGGAGGGGGGGGGGGATAGACGGGGGTTCGCGCGCGTGTGTAAGAGCGGCTGGCTGTGGCAGCGTCGGTGGTGGCAACGGTGGCGGCGACGGCGGTGGCGTTGGCGGCGGCGGCGGCGCGAGGCGCACTTGTGTGGGTGCGCTGGACTGAGAGGCGCGCGCGTACGTGTCGCGTGCGTGTTCGCGCGCCTTCCGCAACGGCCGAGGGTGAAATTTTATGAAATTCGCATCTCACGCCCTGGACTTAATTATGCAAATTAAAAAACACTGTTTTATCCATGGGCTGTATGCGTGTGCGTGGGTGGACGACGACGGTCGTGCCGCGTGGGACGGGGATTTGGTGGGTGGTGCGGGGAGAGGGGTACCGGGGTGGGCGAGAAGCTTTAATTAACCAAATAGGAACGTAGACGGGAGCGGGCGTCTCGAAGTGACATGTGTGTACGACTTCGTACTTTGCGTCGAAGCTCGTCGATTTTTTTTTGCGCTGATAAGTCGCCGTCCGGACTGAATGGAAATGAGCGAGCGGTAATTGAAATGTGTCAGCTCACCGAGGATGCCGCGAACGGAAGAACTCGCGTTACATCCAAATGAACTTTCGCTCGGTGCATTTGGCGAAAGAGCCGATTGGATGTGACGAGCGGATGGGGGCTGCGCGTATCGACGAGCGGCATGCGAATTATCGTCGTGTAATAGTTGAAAATGAAGCGGAAGCTGCGCGGGTCGTTACTCGTACGTTCGAGAGGTTGAAGTAATCTGGGCAATTTCCATGGGAATTATGTCAATATTGCGCGGTGTTAAGTGCGTGTGCTTAAAGAGAATTTGTTAATTAGCACGGCGGGGGTGGGGGTGGGGTGGGGGGGGGGTGG
>NW_011948428.1:4168512-4178777 GCF_000503995.2 Ceratosolen solmsi marchali
GTAGCGCAGCCGTTTGTTAAAAGCTATTATTTGTAGTTATAAGATCTTTAGGCTTGAAATTTGGCCGTTAAATTATAATGCCACTAAGGTTAATTAATTTTAAATCACGGGATAGGCGGAATTAATAATCCCACCTGATTTGTTAATATGAAGTTTGGTCGGCGAGATTAAGATATTAATCTTTTTAGACGGTGTGCTATTAGTAATTTCCTATTTATTATAGAAGAGGTGAAACGTAGTTTCGCATGTACGTAAGGTCGGGTCGCCGTACTAGAGTTATAATAATATAATTTCCTACGAATTTATCAGCGCTCGATGATATTCAAGTTTGGCAATTGGAGTCTCATTGGGGTGAGCCGCGTTGAAAGAAATGCCCCCCCCCCTCCCCCTCGGTGCCGGTGCCGCATAATGAATTCCTTTTGTCCCATTCTCTTTCGTCAAAGAACTGAAACGTAAATAGTACGCGCACGAGCCAAAGTGTAACAATATGAGGTTGTATTTCAAAAAAATGTATGGCCTGTGCTTTTTTACATGCAGTATCGTCGCGTCGTCGGAAGTGAAGGTTAGTGTTGCTGTTGCTGTTGCTGCTGTTGCTGCTACCGCCGCTGCCTCCGCTACCGCTGCCGCCGCCACCACTACCACCGTCGCCACCACTACCACCGCCACAACCACCATCGCCACCGCCACCGCTGCAGTGTTGCCTTTTTAAGTCGCCCTTTCATTCTGCATATTCGTATGCGTATAAATATCTTCCGGCATATAAAGATCCTTTGCATTATGTACGGGTTATATTCTCAGCGTCGAAATTTACGAGCGAACTTCTCTCTCCGACGCCGAGGGGTGAAATTTACATCGGGATGCTGAATGACCGACGTACGGTACAGGCCCACCACTACTATACACGCTTGTCTATAGGGAGGCGGAGAATTTTATACGCGGAAAATAATAATAAAACGTAGACCCTATCTAAACGCGTGTCGTTTCCGCCTAAAAAGAAATGATGTTTTAGCATTCTGATTAAAAAAGGGAAGCTCCTTTTTTAGCTCCTTTTTTTCTTCTTCTTTTTTCTTCTTTCGTGGATAGGTTATGGTCGGTCGCCGTTCCGAAAAGACGGAAATTTTTCTATTTTCAAGGAGGGAAGGTGGCATTCGGAGACTTGGAATGCTATTTTAGCATGTTATAAAAAGCGCTTTTGGGCATGTATTTTTATCCGGCGTTTCGATATGAAAGGTATAACCGGCAAAAATTGCATAATTAATATTCATTATAATGCTCGTATACTCGATATTAAAATTCCTCAACTATTTTAATTATATTCGTTATATTGGATCGATAAAAAGGAGTTCATTGGCGAAAGTAAGAGTTATAAAGCTCTTAAAGCATGTTAAATAGAGCTGCCATTGTACTTCTCCAAGATCCCCGGAAGAGCTCATGAATAATAACATAGAAATTTATTGCCTGATATTTCCTCATAAAACAAATATAAAAACATAATGGAATTACGCATTGTACGTAAGGAAATCCTAAAAATGCCAGCACAAGGCGAATAAAATATAAAGCCAGCGATCGAATTCCTCAGATCTTATCGCTCCTCAAAACTTCTTTCAGCCAATCCATAAACACAAATTCCATCCTCTATTTATATCTCTTAAAAGTTCCCAATACAGTTCACGTCCACACAGTCGATAGACTAATGGGATACACCGAGGAGAAAGAGTAAACATCCCGTCCCCACCCTCGAGGCAATATTATTGAAAAATCCAGACAGCGCAGCACCGCGCTGAATTAATATTCTTCGGCGATACTCTCATTCGCCGATCGATCGCCCAAGTACAACGGAAAACAAGCAAAAACCAAAAGAAAAGCAAAAACACGATACGACAGGAGATGGGCCGCCGCGTGGATCGGGACCCGTGACGGCGCGTCGGCTGGGTTCTGACGCGGAAATGAGCTGTTGGGGTAGAGGCACGAACGGGCACTATGGGCGGAGGTGTGGGGGGTGGGAGGAACCTCCTCACGGAGTAACGGCGCGTAGAAGCGATAAGCGCACGTGAGCCCGGAGTAATCGCGCGTAAAAATAGAAACGGCCGGCTTGTAGCCGGAATTGATTGCCAATGCTGTTGGCCGCGTTAGGCTGCGTCGTTATCGCCACGCACAAGTCTCCCGATTATGCACGCGCGACGCCTTTAACCCGCGAGCCTTTGACAGCGGCTCGCTAGTATATTGACGCAAGCCGACACTCGATATCAGCGTGCAACGACATTTCGCTGTTCTGGATTCGGCAGCGCGGCTCTCCGACGACTCCCCGTGGTTACGACGACCGTCCGCGATTAAGCGCCATTCAAGACTTTCTGCTTTCTTTTACCTTTTTTTCATATTTGTCCGTGTCCCCTTTTCCTTTATTTTTTTCATTTTAGTATTGCGGCTTTTTAGTTTTTTTTTTCTGTTCGTTTTGGTTTTTTTTGTGTTTTTTTTTTGTTTGGCTTTTTAAAGCCGAGACCCGATTGCCAGACGATCATTACACCTCGCAACGGTATATCGTATATTACAATTAGTCGGGAATTACGATATGGCGGGAATACTAACATACCGGACTACTACGTTCGCCCCCTCCTCCCGCTATGAATTTTCCGCGTCGCCCCCGGCGATTTGATAAATAATCTCATGGGGTATAATGCAGAACTCTTTTCTCGCGCGATATGAATATAGTCGCCGCTTTGTAATTGCCATGTAAACAACGTGTGTGCGTGTGCGTGTGCGTGTGCGTGTGCGTGTGCGTGTGCGCGCGCGCGTGCGTGCGTGTGTGTATGTGTAGCAGTGGATGGGTGAAAATGCGTTTAAGCATCGAAGTTTAAACATGGGAAGAACGGTCGCCGAAAAATCGGGATAAATATACGTCACTCGGCAGACTTCCTTTTACGTGCCAAGTTAAGACTGTCAAAAATTTATCCCGTTATTTTCCAACATCGCTCGTCATAGTTCCAAAAGGGAATCTCGAATAAGACTCTAATCCCTCCACGAAAAATACACAGCCGCGCTTTCCCGGCTCGCGCACCTGTCCAAATACAAAGTGTTCCCGGCCAACATGAGCAACAGTGCGCCCGTACGATCCATCCTCGTCGCACCTATGCTTGTAATTGAGAGTACGACGAACAAAAAGATCCGAAGCTTAGACCCGTGTCTGCATAAATCAGTGGACACTCGTGCGGCAGCCTCCTCTGAGACTTGTGGGCGCGCGTGTCTATGGGTGAGCGCCTGCGTAGACTTGGAAAAGAGGGAGAGAGCGAGTGTGAGCTGGCGGGAAGGAGGACATTCGAACAGAGGATTGTTTTTAGGACGGTCGAGATGAGGGGGAGGGGAGCTCGAGCGAGAACCGTCATTGCGACTGACCTGCCGCAAGTGACGCAAGACAAATGGAGGACTGGATGGTAGTTCATCCACCTCTTCCTTGTCGTTGTGTTGTTATCAAGTAAAATGATTGTAAACATTACTACGTTCACGTGTTCATTCGCTTCACATTGCCTACTCTTATTTAATCTTCGATACCCCCCCCCCCCCCCCCCCCCCACCACCGCCATTAAACGCATATCATTAATCCTATCTTACGCCAACGGAAAATTACATTTGTACACAAGTGATTATATCGATAATAAATGCAGTCGCAAATTTCATGATTTTACCACAAACATAAATGAGTCATTTTAATGTCTGTGTAAAATAAAGATAATAGCGAATAAAAATCTTACGATTAATATGCGTTTTGAAAATAAAGTGTTTGTGAACTTTTGCATATTAATTGACTATAATTCCAAAGATCAATGAGTTTTTTTAGCAAGTTTTTGAGACAATTAAAACGCTTTTTTCATTCATCTCTTTGTTTGTTTTTTTCTTTTCTTTTCTTCTTTTCTTCTCTTTTTCTTTTTTCTTTTTTCTTTTTTCTTTTTTTTTGCCATTACCGACAGTTTACGAATTTTAACAAATGCGACAAATTAACTTCACTCCACAATAAATACAAACAACCATTTCCTCCATTAATTTTTATATCCGCTTGTCTATTTCAAATTTTCGTCCAGCACATTTGTTTCAAACACACAGTTGCAAGAAAAATTTTTCTTTCATTAACTTCTGTATTTTCCTATTTTCAGCAACTACCAATCGTAATTTTTGCTATCCCGCCTCGTACGTATTTTTTGTATTTTTCTCATGTAGACGGTACCGCTTACTTTTCTCGTTTCTTCGCAATGGCTGCCATAGCCAAGCCAATAAATACATCCAAAAGCAGTCTCGAATCGTTACTCGATACACCTCGCGAAAATATATCCGGTGCGAAACTCGAACGATACGTCTTTGGCTCCGTGAGCAAATGGCGCGAAAAAATAAAAGACCCGTTGAGAGGACCCGAGGTGAGCGAATTAAACGAGAAATCTAATACATTCTTATCTTTATATGCGATCGCAAAAAATTTAGATATATGGTGCTCGTGTACTTGAAAAATGATTTTTTCATTCGTACTTTCTCCTAGTTTTCCAAGAATTCAACCATAGGCGCGCATTATTTTTCAAGATTATCTCCTAGAGAAAAATGAAAAAGAAATAGATGGGCATTTTTCAGATTATTCATATCTGCTTTAGACGACGATATTTTTTTAAGCAAAAAAAAAAAAAACAAAACAAAACAAAACAAAACAAAACAAAACAAGACAAAACTCTTTATGATAAAGTATACGAATTATCGTAATCTGTCTGTATTTTTTTTCTTAGAGGCTAAAATATACAAATAAAGGATCGCTGTTGCTAAGATACTTTGAATTAATTGAAAATTAATGTACGAAATTAATCTAATACGAAATTAATGACAAAATTAATCTCGAGAAATATAAAAGATTATAGCATTAAACGAATAGTGTAAATATTTTTTTTTTAATTTATTTTTCAAATAAATTTTTATAAATTCTTACCCGATATAATAATCTTATGTAATTGTATGTATTCACATAATATATGCTCATGTCCGAAATTGTAAATCAATTTTAATCGTAGTATAACTGCTATGGCTTGATCGAAAGAAACTTGGAGAGAAATAGTGAGAGTGTTTAAAAGATTTTATAAATTGTATGGAAAATATCTGAAAAGCCACTTTATTTATATTATTTATTTCTTCTTGTTTTCGCTGAAATTCAACTTTTCTAAACTTCTATCTTTTTCCCTTTAATTTCCAGAATTTTATATATTGTATATTCCCAAGCATTTTCCAACTAAATATCGGATTATTAATATTCAAGTAAAAATTTTTATCATACTTTTCTTACTATATAATAAGAATTTGTTAATGTTATTGTATAAATTAAAAAAAAAATGAAGGAAAGTTTGTTAAATTATGTATTAAAGGGCAGCCAGCCTAAGGAGATAATTGAAAATATCTGATATCCGTTTAAATATCTCGATAGTATAAGTTTGTTTTTTTTCTTTTTTTTTTAACTTTTATTGACTCACCGTCAGATGCAGAATTAAGAAGATATAATCAATAGTCGTAGTTATAGCATAGACGATATATTTATTATAAAATACTTATCAATAAAAACTTATGACCCATCATTAATTTCAAAGACCTATCATAAAATTAAGCTCTTAAGATTCGATCTTATTAGCTTTTGCAACTTAATAAAATGGATAGGAAATCGCTATTCTGATATCCTAAGTCACTTCATATTTCACATATTATTTATTATATTTGTTTTAATACATAAAACTTTTTATTGTGTAATTGGAATTAGTCAGATATCTTACGTGAAAATTCAAGGAATTTATATACAAAATTTACCTCATAGCACGTTCGAAATTTTGTTGCAAATCGTAAGTAAGTTGATCATTTCGGACGAGTGTTCCGCAATGAAATATCAACAAAAAAGAAACAGTCGTGAAACAAATTAACACTCTACTACCTCTACATGCATGTAAAAAATACGCCAGTGTAAATGCACATTTTCAAATACGTTCAACATAAACGCCGATGAGAAGTTAAAATTAAAATCATAAATTTTCAAATAGCCTTCTCCACCCCCCCCCCGACCAACCCACAAAACCACCCTCCCCTCCCCCCCCCCCCCCTACACAACCAACCAACCAACCCCGCCCCCTCCCCCACCCCCACCCACCATCATCCGCCTCTGACTGGCTCACGAAACAGTATACCGTAGCGTCATACCAATCCGGATAGAAATCACGCAAATAAATAAAAAAAAAAAAAAAAAAAAAAAAAAAAAAAAAACCGAGCCTCGACGGAGCTCCCGTATATTGCTAATCCTGGCGACTCGTTGGTTAAGTCTGGCAACGACAGGTGGCGAATGGTGTTGACGCACCTATATACACAATATTACGAACAATGTGATCTTAAAGCTTATAGCGGCGCTCGAGTATGAACACGAAAAACCAATAGGTAAGTGGTGATGCTGCGCAAGAGTGTTTGTGCGATTTACTCGAACCAATTGCGACTTTATCCCAAGCATGACCGACAACCATACACACGTAACCTTAAAGTTGGAACGCGGGCAATCTTGAAGATTGGTCTTTGGCATAGCGTACATTCGAGTAAAATAGGATGAGGAAAGGGCCCCGAGGGGGAGGTAAGATGGACAAAAATGACACGAGCCAAAGTAGCGCAAGTGGAACGTCGAAATATAAGAAAATATCTTCAAAAATATTTTGCCTGATCGATACGTCGAATGAAAAGTATTTCTGAAAGAATGTCCGAAGATTAGAAAGAAGGATAAGTATAATAAGTTTCTATTTAGAGATAAATACGTAAAAGAGTATATTTTTGGAAAATAAGGCTTTAGCAAGTATTACGTTAATTAAATTTAAAAATAAAATATATCAATGTTTAGTAGACGATTATATCCCCTCCCCCACACCTCATCGTCGCCATTCTCAACACCCACAATAATTCGAACATGCGTTCCAACATACACGTAAGACGTTAAAAAGCAATATCGAAGTATCGAAATTGTGCTGCTGAAATTGTATTGCCGATAGGAGTAATACGTATTATTAGTACGAATAAAAATACGAAAATTTAGAATCGCTGACCGAAGGATAATACTTTGCTTTTTTTTTGCTTATTTAAACATTAACTTCCTGACACTGATCGATTTTTGTCACGGCAGCGCTATTCAGAAATGTCAATTATTCGAAATAACTTTATTATTTACTTAATCTCAAGTTTTTGCTGAGTCAGAAGTTGTAAATTCTATTTATCTATTTGGTGATTTCTATATCTTCATGATAAAGAAGTCTATTACTGAGAGACAATTATAATTAGATGAAAATAATTCCTCCTATCATCATTCGCTTGTCCCCATTTTCGATTTTATCATAATATAACCGAGGAATTATTTTCTATGCGTCAAAGAATTCAATTCACCTCGTAAATGGAAAAACAAAATAAAAAATAAAGACAATGAAAAAACTGGCTTATATAGTTGATGATGGGTCAGAGAAAAAGGACGAGAATGAATCAAGATCAGCCAATAAAGATCACAGAACTTGAACAGAATAGAGAGAAAGAGATCAAATATAAGCCAAGGAAGATAAATGGCGCTTACATTCGTGCGTCACGTCACACAAGAAGTAAGTAGCAAAGGTTTGGGCTAAGATATCGGTGTCGATTTCTTGGAGACTTACTGCTTGTAGCTTGAATAAAAAGAAAAATGAACAAGTTGCATGTGTACAACGATTTTGATCTTTCTGCCACCTTGATACGATCTTGCATTCGTCTTGAATGAAGAAACGCGGCAGTGGCTTTGTTAGATTAGAGAAATATAATATATATATATATATATCTATACATATATGGTTTGAATTCTTATGAGATAAAGTGCGCTGCATGTTTATTTTCAATTTCGTTCCATCAATTATTTTCAACTGCTTTTTTTACGCTGCCATAGGCTTATTAATGGACGGGTTCGATTGCGAAGATATTTCATGACAAAGCAATGCGATCTGTGCAAGTCAAAGTTTAAAAATTCTAAAACACGATAAAATGTAAAATACATGGAAAGAAGAGACGAGCGAAGCAATACGTTCGTCAATCGAGCAATTATAAAATTGTGAATGCAATTATGATCATGTGATTGTTCCACAGGTGTATTGATAATTAAGCAAATAAATAAAATATTCTTCATTTTAGAATCTTCATGAATAAATTTCTTACATATTATTGGAATTCTCCCGAAGAAAATACATTATGAATATTTAGCAGCACGCGAGGAATGCACTTGTGCTTCGAGGAATTTAGTACATTAGCAACAAACCGAACTACATACGCAGTTGCGAAGCTAAATATAATATACCTCGTACATATATATATATATATATATATATATGTGTGTGTGTGTGTGTGTGTGTGTATCTTTTTCTTTCCGTAAATCTAAATTGCGTTGATTATTAAAGAGAAAGAAATGAAAGCGAGGCACTTTTATATACCTCGGCAAACAGGCCCATGGTTCAATCACCGTCACTACCCCTACACCATTGAAGAAGTACTCCCCACCCCACCCCCACCCCCACCCATCGCCATTATCCATAAGAACGAAGTTAACGTCGCCCTCGTCCAATGCAATTGGCCTCCTCCAGCGTCATTTTTCGCCTCGAAGGGAATCGTCAGCCCCGTCGCTCCCAGCGGTTTAGCGCCCCGCGTGTGCACTGACCCCTCGTCGCTGCCTTTGATCTCTTTCGGCATCGTAGTTGGTGCGAGTAGCGTGGAGAAAGTACTCCCTCAGTGCGCCCCATTGCCGCTAGATACTCGTATGAGAGGGGGGGGGGAACGCCGCGAAACACACAATTTGTTTTATCGATAAAGGATCGCGCGATTTCGTCAAAGTGCCGTTCTTTGACGACAGTCTGGCCAAGTTCCGCGCCATTTCTCCTATTTTTTCTTATTAGTTTTTCCGTTTTTTCAGATTGTGTCTTTTGTTTTTATTTTTTTTTTTCTTCGGCTCGTGGCGCGGAGTGGGGCGGGTGAGCGGTCTGCGTGTGGCGACGGTGGCACCCGTCGACGGCAAATAAAATTCGAAGAATGCGAGAGCGGCAGGAGTTGCGCTGCCTTTCTCCGTTTTCTCTGCAGAACTTCCTATTTCGTCTCGTTCCCCTCGTTCTTTACTTTTTCTTTCTTTTATGTCTTGAACAACATTAGTAGCGCTACTCCTTTCTCACTCTTCTCTCCTTTCTTTCGCACTTACACTCAAGCCCCCTTTTCATAGTTTTGTAGTTTTGCCATTTTCTTTCTTCTTTATATGAGCATCTTGCTCTCACTTCATCTGCCTTTTATTTCGCGAAAGTTAATTTCCGTGGTAGTTGATTTTATGCCCCGACGATAAAATCAAAAGTCCAACAAATTATTAACAGTCCCATGTATTAACCAAGGATTTTAAGTATTTTATCATTTAATTGTAAATGGCTGAGAATTAAATTTACGATAAAAGCTCAACTACGGTTTTTATGAAAACAATACGTGTTTATGAAAAGTAACTACGTACATTACAGTATAATCGGAATTATTTAAGACAAAAATTAAAACAAAAACAAAACAATATTCAAAATTTGAATTTGAAAAATAATCACCTAATACAAAATACGGTATTTTAATGAGATAGAAATCAAGATTATGAATATTATTGTACTGAAATATGATAATATGAAAGCACGTATTACACACAAAGTCGCAATTACAAAGTTTGCAAATATTCCTTTACTCTCGCTCTCCTAATCTTTGTTTGTTGATTATCTCTATATGTATATTGACTTGCTACATAAAATATGAGAGATTGGGCGATTAATGCTTATACGAGGAATAATTACGACGATTAACGATTAATTATAAACTATTTAAACTATCAACTGTTGACGCACCATCATCACGTGAATTATTTAATAATATTATTAACTATTTCTATGATTATGTAATTGGCGTAGGTAAGTGATTGAATAAAAAAATCTATACTTTTTCCAAAATTATTATTTACACATTTAATCTATAAAAGCAGGGGATAGTCATGGCTTTTGCAAAGACATACTATTATTTCGCAAACATTGAAAATATTTAAATAGCCCTTCAATGCTTCATTGTTATTGGCTATAGTGACAACAATAGTATCATTATTATACTTTGAGAACACATTCTTCCTTTCGTATCCTTGGATGTATACTACACCCGTTGTGCTCAAGTCACTAGAGAAAACCTTTTTGCTAATCACTCACCGCTACAACACT
>NW_011948428.1:4178827-4179693 GCF_000503995.2 Ceratosolen solmsi marchali
CTCCCCCGCTACTCACTCTTACTCGCTCACACTCGCTCACTACCTCAGTTTTCTTTATCGCCGTAATGGCAGCCCAGCTATTTCGACGGGGCTGTTTATCAAGAACAAAACACCCCCGTGGCCCTTACCGAACGACAAAAAAAAAAAAAAAAAAAAAAAAATCTAAAAGCTGCAGCCTATTTCTGGCGGGACGCAAAACTCTACGTATGGTAAAAAGAAGAAGGGGAGAGAGACGCCGTAAGGTTGAAAGAACAAGGAGACGCTGCCACCGCCTGCACGGCAACAAAAGTAAAGAAGCCAGTCAACTTCAAAGCAATAACCACAAGATTACCTTGGCTGCTCATACGAGTACGCATGAGCAGGAGCCACCGTAGGTGCATTTGCATCGAGTTTTCTCGGCTGGGTCGACGGAAAGAAGAAGAAGGATAGGAGGACGAAGGGGCGAGGAGGGGTAAAGAAAACGCGATGGTCCTCGGAGCCTCGGCTAGCCGAGCACTAGCAGCGCTTTGCCCCAAGATTAAAGAGGATATTGTATTAGAAAAACAGCGACTCGATGATTGGGAGGAGATAAACAAAAAGGTCGGCTTTTTTCAGCGTAATTGCCACTTGCCATACATTCGCAGGCCCAAACCATTCTCAGACTAAGTGTCAATATTTTTGCTTCAAGCGATTGGCTTATTGATGCTGATCGCTCGCGCGACTTTCGTAGAGGCGATTATAGGCATAAAGAGAAATCGAGAAGTCTGCGCTATTGATTTGATACCTTCTACCTTCCATATCAATATCCCATTCCCGTTTTCTGCGTAAAAATAGTCTAATTAAAATTAAAGACCACTTTTTATAGCTCGGAATAAAATATTTATTTG
>NW_011948428.1:4179785-4186468 GCF_000503995.2 Ceratosolen solmsi marchali
AAGAGTGAGTTTTAAATCCGGGGAATTGAGAAAGTAAAAGCTCGTAACTATTTGTCTTATATAACTTAAGGGCATTATATATTTATCACCAAAGACACAAAATTTTATGAGCCATTAGAGGACTCAGGAATCAGAGAATATTAAACTTTTTATATTTACTATTAAGTTATAAAATGAAATTGAAAAAAATGTTCTCATCGTTAAGTAGCATCGATTTTTTGTTTTCACCTTGCCGTTGTAATGTACGTGGCATTGAGATTTTGCAAATGAAACGCGCGAAATTTTATAATTAAATGGTACGAATTTGTAATTCAATGAATGCCAATGCTCCGTCTACCATGTGCTTATAACGTCTTTGATCACATTTATGATTTACTATTGTCGATTGTTATTAGTTGTTAAAGCCGAAGAATTCAAATAAATAAGCCGAAGCCTATCGGCCGAGTTCGTATAAAATTATATCTGGAACGAAAATTAATTACTAAATAGTGCTTGTTTCCCTTTAAGCTACGCATATTCCCGCGTACTCTTTGAAATTACTACGGTTATTAAGCTTTCTAATTAACTAACGACGTCAGCTCGAGCTTTCTTTCATTAATTAAAATTTTTCATTAGTTTACACAATATTACGGTACGGAACGACGTCAAAATGAAGAATTCGTACTACTGTAATGATCCGATCATTTTTGTTGTGTACGTGCGTGTGCGCGTTTTTTCTTTTTGTTTGTTTTTTATTTTTGTTTTTTATTTTTTTTCACGCCATATTATAAAGATATTTTTATGTAGTTAAACATAAGTTATTACAGATTAAACTGCCTGGCTTCGGTCGCTTGTACATACATTCAACGTACTAATTTAACTCTATTATCTTCAAGCTTCTCTTACAGTTCTCCTCAAAATCGCCATTATTTAACATCCTAATACATAGACAATTAATTGCTCGCAAAACCCATCAAGGATACGTTAATACGGATAAGAATATTCATAATCGGAGGAAAAAAATACACGATCCTAAGGAATATTTTAGCGGCAATTTTTATTTTGTACACGTTACGAAATTTATAACGTTACGGACATTTGCACGAACCGCCCGGTTCGTTAATTCGCGCATACCATTGACGCTACTATACTCGCTATCTTCTGCAAACCTAAACCCGAATAAGCAGCGAACTCGCAAAATAACTAATACCAAGAAAAATATTCAATTAAATTTCAGTGTCTTTGATATAATGAAATACTTTCATTACGCGCGCTCCCATTCGTCGACTCACATGATTGGCAAAGTAATTCCTCACTAAGAGCTATTTATTTTTCAAACAATTTTCACTTCTTCGCTACGTTATCACTAGTCACAGTTAAAACTAATCACATCTTCCAGTGGAAACTACACCAAAGGTCAATCCCAATTCGCCTCCACGTCAATAATCGGAATTTCAATATTTGGTCACCGAATCACGCAAGAATGGCAAAACCTGAAGGCAAATCTCGCGAGTACATAAGCAGGACGTCGATCTATGTTCTTCAAAGCAGAGGCAAGTAAACGCTTTTGACATGGCATTCGCGTTCGGCCCCTAGACATTTGCGTGCGCTAAATATTTAAAGCGTCGATCGTCCAGTATCTGGCAAATCAAGTATACAAATGTACTTTATGTAGGCCCTCGCTATGGATAACAATGCTCTCTTGTCCCCCTTTACTCGTGCCGAGCCTAATTCTCCTTCGTCGGTATTTCCCAGTCGAGCGAGAGTGGGAAAGTAGGGAACGGAGTGGCGTCAAAGTCAACAAGGATTGAGGAAAAAATAATAGCGGGCCGCCTCGAGGTGGAAAAGCAATTTCGAGGCCTCGTTTCTACGACTACTCTATCGTTCCTTTGCGTTTTGCTTTTTGCTTTTTGCTTTTTGCTGCCCCGCTTGCCTGACTTTGGCTTTACGCTGGCCGTACGTACGCGTACAACGTTTCACTATTCTCAACTTTCGTTGAGAGAAATAAAAGGTTTCCGTTGTTCCTCTTTAGGCGTAAGTGAACGTCTATGGTTTTGTCTACGTTCTATATGCTCGCTTTGCATACTTGGAAGTCGCTATTTCTGACGTGGGTGTTACTCGTTTGTATCTTCGTGTTTGCTTGCGAGCATCGTCGTGTGAAATAAAAATGTACACGGACCACACAATACGGACGATGGCCGTAAGATTTTTGTCAGCTTTTGTAAAAAGGAGGAAACTTGTGTTTTTCTGATTTCGTAATACGCTTGTCCGTGTACTTGGACAGATTGATTTTCATAGTGTCCGTAATGCACTGGGCGAAGAATTTTAATTACCCATGCGACCAATACTTTCACCGAGCACGTGATTGGAAAACTTTCGACGACTTATTTACGCAATAACGGATAATTAATATTTACTAAATTCATCAAAATCGTTTAATAATGAATTAGCAAAATTTCTGAATTGCTGACTTGGTTAAGTAAAATGTACTTTCGAAATACTTCACCTTCATATCATATGCTCTACTTAAGATACAAAATTAACAGTGGATTAATTCATTTAAATCGTCTAAATTAACAATAATTGTGCCTTGTGCGCTTCCATCGTATTTTTTCATTTATCATTTTTCTTTTTTTCTTTTTTTCTCTTGTTTTTTTTTTTTTTTTCTGCTATGATTAACTGAATTTTCTTATAAAATAAATATGGGTATTAGGCTTTATACGAGTTTTTACAAAATGGACATAAGCAAGATTTTCACACATAATATTATAAAAAAAAGGCAAAAAAAAAGGCAAAAAAAATACAGTTACAAACTTCAAGCCAGTTTCTAACACGAGAATTTTGTAATTTTCTTTCTATCCCCGTTTCCACTTTGTACTATAAATTTTTAATTTTTATCCGATAGTACGATATTATATAAATATATTTTTTAAACTTTGCGGAAGCATCGTATCGTAATATTTTTTATTTTTTACCGATACAAAATTGTAATATGTTAATGTAGAGAAACGTTACTATATCGTTAATGCTTATGACTTCGAACAAAGGACATCATTTACAGGATTTACTCAATTAAAACACTTAATTAGAACTTTAAAGCACCACATTATTTTATAGACGGTCATAAAATACATTGCTCTTTAGCCTATTGGAACGTAAATAATACAGATTAAAAATATTTAAAACTAATTGATTGCGTTAAATGAAAGCAAATAAAAGAAAATAGTCCGACTACCTGCGTTATTGTATTTAATTTAAATTATCCCCATATGACGCCCACTACTCTACACTCATCATAAATATTTAACAAGTGATTATTATTTATTCATAGTAGCTCTCCGGTAAACTCCTTCTTAACTTTAACGAATATACAAAAAGAAACTTATAAAATAATTAATAACGCGCGCTATTATATGAAAAAAGTAATTTTTAATGTAAACACGTGTGTTCATTTTTACGAGTATTAGCCATCCCATCCCATCCCATTGCCCTCACAGTCCCTTTTTTTTTTCTCCTCCCTCGCACTTCGACCCACAGAAACAAACTCCCACAAGTTCACAGTCGTATGCAAATTGTACAATAAGTGCAAATACGCGGTTAATCGTGGCCATGCGACGAATGAAACGGTCATGCATACGCGGATCGCGCGCCATTGAAAAAACAAGAGAAAGCAGGCGTCCACCTGCATTTCTCCCGAATGCACAAGTCTTTACTACGCAAATATCGCGTAGTTTAGTTTTCATGAAAATGGCTTACTGTCAGCCCGATAGCGATCCCACCGATCCATCACCATCTCTACGCGGGTAAGAAAGCGCGCGAGCCGCTCGCTTCCTACAATAATCACGGCGTGCTTTGACTCTAGACAGGGGAAGATAAGCCGCAGGTTATGCACCTGCGTAGCTCCACGGCATGGGCAGATGATCTTGGAACGCGGAAGGCTGCTTGTCCCTTTGGTGAATGTACGCTGCGTGCAAATTTTGGGATCGTTTTGGTCATCGGCGGAGACCCATGACGACACACATGACGAATACGTCACAAAGTGCAATAGAATTTCTTTTCTTTTACCGAGGACTTTGTGCCAAGTTATTTGATAATCTTGACTTTAATTAGCTTCCGATTACTGCTCTTCAGTCTTAACCCAAGTACTTGGCTGTTTGTTATCTTAGAGAACTGCTGAGCTGAGTAAACTCGGAAGTATAATAATATTGGTCCGCTTATTTTTCATTGTTCCGTGGCTCCGGGGGTGCAGGAGCAGACAGAGGAGCGATGGGCACGAAATGGAGTTTGATAGTGCTTCTTGCAATCCGTTTTGGCGTTTATTGTAATTTTTAGGCACTCGAGGGCATCGATTTTTTCGACTCGCGAGTAAAACTGATTTTTGCAGTTTCGAGGCAGTTCGAGAGAAAACGGATGAAGTCGGATAACCGATATAATAAACTTAGCGACATATCCGAGGATACTGTTCACTGAAACGAGTACTCAACTAGTCTGTAAACGACTTAACAGCCAGTTTCTTTAACTAATAAACAGGCCAAGCGTAACTGAAAAGTACTTAAAAGTTCGACTAGGATTTTCACTGCGGATACACGAGCATTTCATGTAAATATGCTTAGACAAACGGCTAACTCAATTAGCGCGACGTCCGTGTGGCGTGTTTATAAGAATCCGATACTTTTGTTACGTACGAATACGCGCGCGCGCGCGCGCGTACACACACACACACACACACACACACAATATATATATATATATATGTATATATATATATACAGATTCCAAAAATAATGTTGTATGTAATTTACATCCCCATTCGTTATTATATTATTTTGTGTGAGGTGCACTTTGTGATATTTTACGGGATAAAAGACACATTCTTTAAGCGAATAATAATCATGTTTGACGCATTAAAGGTAAATAATCAGGAATCCGTTTATAGTTTATACAGGTATAGTTGCTGAGACTCGGAATATAATCGAAATTTCTTTTAGCATAATACAAGTCCACTGACGAATTGCCATGAATGCGGAAACAATATGAGCATTTCTCGATATCGATTTTCATTTGAATTATAAATGAAAATTTACACTTCCGATTGCCCCCATTACACATGGTAATACATAATACTTATTTTTATAGATAACAATAGCAACTATTTGAATATTAAATTACGTACAAAATTTTATCAGTGAACTTGTACGCGTTGTATGTTGCGTAAAGGCAAACAGACGTA
Organism: Ceratosolen solmsi marchali; assembly: GCF_000503995.2. NCBI lineage: Eukaryota > Metazoa > Arthropoda > Insecta > Hymenoptera > Agaonidae > Ceratosolen > Ceratosolen solmsi. The sequence goes on from NW_011948428.1 coordinate 4,184,995, forward strand.
AATAGCCTAATGACGGGTAAAAGCGATACATCGTAATTATTTATTAACAAGCCATAAAATAAATGATTTTTTATACTTAAGCATTTGATAATATTCGTCCATTACGGCTGCGTGGGTTATAAATTAAATGCTATGTAACGATAGGATGAGTGTTGTTGGTTGTAAACAAAACTCATTTAAACGCTGAGCTCAAAATGTATCCTTGAAAATTTAAAATAGACATAAGAAAACTAATTATAATTTTCAAGATCAGTAAAAATAGACCTACTAACACTGTCACTAAACGCGACGGTTAAATTTTTATTTCCTCTTAAACTATTCCACGCACTCTACGATCCTTTCTCTTTAAACGCAAATTACACAAATTACATTATTAATTTACAATATTTATTAAACTTTATCCTATCCCATCTTGGTTTGTAAATTCAATTATGACTAAAAAAGAAACGATTTTTTTTTGTTTTTTTGTTTTTTTTTTGTTTTTGTTTAGTGTTTTCTTTTGGCCTTTCTAAGTTTTCTATTTTCCAACGAATTAATCGAACTTTCATCATAAATTAATCATCTCAAGTATTCAGAAAATTGAAAAATTTAAATCACTCGGCCATGGTGATGATAAAGATATAGATGCTCGAAACACTTTATACGTATTATTATTATTCATTTCGGCTAAAGATATCGTCGAAATGTTATTCGATGAACTATGGACATTAATCGAGTACTTGAAGGGTAGTTGGAAGTATTTGCATTCTCCAGACTTACTTTGTCCATTTTGGCTGTTTTTGTTTCTATAAGGTGCTACAATATCTCGTGCACTCCTCGGGACTTCAAGTAGCAAACGCTTTTGTGAATATTCAACGGGAGTAGCGATGGCGTTAAGCAGAGTAGATTTGCCACTAAATTCCCTTGGAGGTTAAAAAAAATTGTTATACCTTGAAGCTTCGATCATTGCCGGCGCTACTACGCGGCACTTAGAATTTCAACATTTTGCCCTCGCCGTTTCGCGTAATGTCGGTAATGGAGGGAGCAGCCACTTTCGTCCTCTACTTCCCCGATGCTCCCTACCATTGCCCGCGCGCATATGGTAATGCACGCACAGACATAACAATTCGCGAATGTGTGGGTGCACGTGTGTAAGAGCGCGCGCGGGGAGAAAAGCGAGCGAACCATAATTCAGAAGGAGTGCCGGAGTTATATGTGCAGCGTCATGGCAGTAGGCACTCTTTCTCCTTCATTCTGCTCCGGAGTTTTGCGTTCGCTTCAGCTCTGTAGTGCAACTCGTCCCTCCTCCCCTGCAAACCGGCCCCACTCACCCACTGCCTTGCCATGCCGCTCCACCGTCTTTTCGTCTTGGGTGTGCAAAAGCAAGCGCGGGAGGAATGAACGAGAGAAAATAGCACTTTGCTCGTGAAAATATCGAGGTCGGGGAGAAGTGGAAAGAGATGAGAGATCGTGGGAGAGAAAAAAAAATGGGGAG
>NW_011948428.1:4186582-4199743 GCF_000503995.2 Ceratosolen solmsi marchali
GGGGGGGAGCTGAGAATTCAAGACGCGCAGTTAGCACAGTTCTGTGCAAATTCATTCGCGCGCGTCCGAGGAATTCGCGCCTCTCCTCGCCTTTACCCTCGGCCCTTGGAGCGGCAGAAAAAAAGATAAGCAAGCAGTGTGTCGAGTGGGGAAAAAAAACGTTCGTCGCGACGCGCATAACGGACACTTACGTAAGCGTCTGCGAAACTGCGAAAGTATGATGGGGGTCGAGGCGGCGTCGGGCGAGGGCCAGAGGAGATAGAGAGAGGAAAATGGCACTCGAGAAGGTCTTACTTGGAGGGAGTCGCTGGCCCTCGTACTTTCACCCCGACACTCCGGGCACGGATGAAGGAAAATTCGTGGCATAGGAAAACGACGACGGTCTGCCTCCCCACTCGCCGTACGAGAGCCTCTCCAAGGCGTACAAGAGGCGAAAGAGAGGCCAGCACGAGGGTGGAGATTAATTCATTGAAACGGTATTTTTCTAGCGCTTAACCGACCCCGAAATGATGTCTCGCTCGACATATAACGCTCTTGGATAAACTTGCGACAATCGATTCATCGCTTTCTTTATATTACCGGTAGTAATTATGAGATGGTAATTTATGAACAAATCACTTTTGGAGAGACTGAGGCATATGGCGAATAAATGTTTAAACGGCGCGATGATATATGTAAACATTCATTACAAAAATAGTTTTAGATCGATATATCATGCGATGGATGAGGCAATTGGACGTTTATTCATAAAACCCCGCCAAGTCAGATGGCCAATGTATAGCGCCACTTAATTGTCCTAGAATTTTTATTTGTCTTCAAGAGGAAACAAATACAAGCGACAAGTGATATAAGGAAACGGGATGGGACGTAAAAATACAGTGAAACGTAGACTGAGAGAAAGATATAAGGTTAAAGAGTAGCGCGACCATCGAGAAGCTGGGTAAAGGCGTCGGAGACGGCGGCACGGCCGGAGTGATTTTGGTGTGTGTGTGTGGGGGGGGGGAGTTGGGTTGGTTTAGCGTGGCAGAGGCGGAGGGGCGGGGGAGAGATTTCGGCGGTGGTAGTGGGAGAGGGCGAAGGGTGCCGAGGATTAACGAGTGTCCAGACGAGGGTATCTCTACTAGCCTTCCTTCCCGTCCCTCCTCGTCGCTTGCCTTTTTACCGTGAGCCCAATGATTTATCATTCTCGAGAGAATAGAGAAAAGCTCTGGAAGAATTCCCCTCTTGTATCTCTCTCGCCCGCTCACTCTACCCACGACGACTTCACTCTCGCTCTCTCGTTTTTCCGCATTCTTAGTCCCTCCACATACTTCTTTTTTATCGTCTCTGTCTCCGTCTCACTCTCTCTCTCTCTCTCTCTCACACACACACACGCGCGCGCGCGCACACGCACCCCGCCTTCCATTTTGGAATCCCCTCCCGTTCGGGATCAGCCCCAGCCTCGCTTCTATCTCATTGCTTCCGTCTCGCTCGCACTTCACATCTGACAGCCAAAACTTATAGAATAGACACATATATTACGGGCTTAGAATTAGTAGTTTGGTAGAAGGAACGGCCTCACGGCTAATGAAATTTACAGAATAAGAATTTAGTATAAGTCCGTCTCGAAAGGGAAAGGTCATACGATGGGCATTGTGATACTATAATAAATTTTTCGATACGAAAAGTAAAAAAAAAAAAAAAAAAAAAAAACACATCTCAAATTCCTTAAACACCTTATTTATGTGCTTCCTTCATACCGTAATTCCAGGTTTATGAATTGAAAAATTTTTTTTCCTCGTTAAATTATTACTTTGCCGACGATTGGATTATAAAACAGTCTTAATATTTAATCATCCTACTCCCTATAATTACTTATTGCAAATTATATTCACTAATAAGCTTCTAGTATTATAGTGCAAAATTTCTAGACCTTCAAGCGCCAATCGAGCATTCCCGCGACTAAAATTGCCCATGTAACACAATCGATCGATTATCCACTACAATTACATTAAGAATTTAATATCCTTTAACGCTGTAATGCCGCGATAAAATCCAATCCTTTACAATAATCGTGAATACGCTTCGCCAACAAGCAGGCCTACCCTTAATATTATAATATCGGTTCCATGAAAAATACATCTCCCCTCGACTTATCCCCCCCCCCTACCCAGCCAACCCAATCAATCCACCCAAATTTTTCACGCAATAACCACACCTCCCGCTCCCCAATTCGCTTTCTCAAATCGGCAACACCTTCGCCAGAGTGATAAGTTCCTTTTGCCCGAACAGCCCCGGCAATTCCGCATTTGTTTCCGTCATCGCAAATCGCTCTTCATATTCACCAGCGTCGGTGGCAACCCAATCTCGCTTCACCCGTGCACTCGCGCACTCACCCCATCAGGGTCACACGTATAAGCGCGCACCTCTCAGGCAGCCGTTCACCCTGTGCGCGGCGCATCCGAGACGGCAGACACCTTTTCTAGCATCGAGTCCTCTCTTCCATCTTACACGTAAATTCCATTAGATGGGCCGGGATTCGCTTTAAGAGAATGCCGTATTGTATGTCCGCGGAGGCTGGATGTAGCAAAGGAGCAGGCCGAGCCATAGTAGAGAGGATGACGAGGATGATGCCCGACGATAAGGATGGGAAAATGGGGAAGGAGGCCGCGGTGACGTGGCCGAAGGACGATAAGGTGGCGACGGCGATCGAGCCGCGTGAACTTGGATAAAAACGCCTCGGGGGCTGCCTCCTCTTTTTATCTCGCGCCTGAGTTTCGAAAGTTTCCCTCCTACCTTTTCCCCTTTTAACGAACGATTCGGCAGGCAAATTTATCGCGCTCGCTTGTGCATCGCCCAACCCAAATTCATTCCGACGCAATGATAAATCGGCAAGGGCACTTTTATTAATTTGCGAGAGCACGCGCAACTATGTGCCGATCGTACTCGATCTGTCACATCTCACGACCCGTGTATCCAGTATTTATCCAACTATAGAATTATTTGAATCATCAGTTGGTAATTGGTTTTTTTAATCAATGCCACATGCGTAAACCATCGCCGCCCACTTTCTTTGGAGTAATGCCCAATTGTTAATGCAACGAAACCCGTTTAATGCACGCGCACGCAGGCTATCTCATTAATCGTCGAATCGGTATTTCGGCGATTCGTGACAGTGGTCTGTAAAAGGCGGGATAGGGTGGGGAGGATGTGTGGGTGGAGGAGTGCCTGAAGCTACCGCGGTAGATGCCCGAGATTATCAATTTTTGATGGGATGTTGAATCGTCGTAGATTCGGAGAACGCCGATTCGCTCGAATGCGCGCAATCATAGTTTATATATATTGCGCATCGATTCGCTTTTCCGTACGCGCCAATTTAAAATTAATTGTAGCCGATGGTACGTTATATCCGATCTAAATAGTGCAATGAGGAATTCCAGAAATGGCCAATACTTTATAAATATAATCGACGAAGCGGATACATTAATTTTCCGTTTTCCGCGCAATGCGCGTACACTCGTGCATCTGCGTAAATGTTTTTCCCCTCGAGCGTAAGTCCGACGTATGGCTTCACGCTCGCGTATTAATAACTCAAAAAGACTCTCCCGTGCCCGTACACTTATAGAAACAGCAGCATTAAAATGGGATATTTTCTTCGCTCAACGCAACAGCCGAATTGCCGAACTTTTAAAGAGAGTCGGGAGCCTATTTTCATCCGCAGTCCACATAAATAGAGGATGCTCCCTGCAAACTTACCTCTCGGTCCTCCAACGGTAGGTGGCCGGGCGGGGCGGGGCGGGGCGGGGGGGTGGGGGAGGAACGACGACGGTGGTTGAGAGGAGAAGGGGAGAAGAGAAGCCGAGCCAGGGTGTCAGGCTGTAACCTACACGTGCCTCTTTACCATCGTCCCGACATACGCGCTCGATCCGTGTCGTAGCTCATCGTCATCCTCGGGCGTGTCCCACGATACACAGAGCGCCCACGGAAACGGCTTTAAACAGAGAGTGAGATAGCACGCATAAGGAGGAGGGAGGATGAGGAATAAACAGAGCCGGAGATATGCTCGTAGTGGCGTCAGTATGCGCTCGCTCGCTAGTCTTATGAGTGTAATTCTCGTGTTGGGTGGGTATTTTTCGTCGGATATTCACGGAGAAAGAATGATGGCACCTGAGAGAAGTAGATGCTCCCCCGAAGGCGACTTTAAGGCCTATAGAGAGGCTTTTAGAGTTTCCATCTCATCTCGTCGCACCTCCTCCAGCACTCCTTAGCATCGCTGAGTTGTGTGTGCCTAGGCACCGAAGCCACTTACCGGCTACGAGGAGGTCGCGGAGGGGTCGCGCCAACGGAGCTTCCGCTACTCCTGGGTGACCTATCAATATTTATTATTGAAATCCCTTTAGTACGGAGCGCCCCAGCGCCAATGACGATGCCCGGAAAATCTTGTATTAGATCGTTTTAATGCATCTTGGGATGGCCGTGACGGGGCAAGATGAGCGAGACGCGTATCGCGACGATCGTCAAAGGCATTTCGCCCAACGAGTAACTTTTTTTTCTTCTCTCTCTCTCTCTCTCTCTCTCTCTCTCTCTCTCTTTCTCTTTCTCTTCTTTTTCACGCCCGCCAAACTCTAGTAGGCGCGCACGCTATTTTTCACCTTTGCCGCATCGTGCCAATGCTTGCTCGAATACCTTATTTTTTGCACATTCGTGCTGTTCCCCGGCCTCTCGGCTGTTTTGCAATAACTAAAAATTCGCATTCGTTATTGAGCCACGCGTACGGGAGAGAATGTTTAGTTCTCGTGTTGGCCGCATTGGGGGCCCACGACTCTCATGCATAGAATTAGCAATATTGTTAAAGAACTCGCGGCGCGTTAATGATAGCTTTAAGGCGCTTTTGTGCTACGTCTCGCCGCAAGCGAAATTGATGCGCAATAAATGTTTTCGGGGAAAAAACGTAGCCGCGGTTTCGCAAAGCCAATTCATAATAATAGCAACAGCAGCTGAATTTGCTGACGTAGCGAAACCGTTTCTTATTCTAAAGATTTATCGTGAAAGCAAATAAACGTCAAATTGTTATTTCCCTCAGAATTAAATTTCTTTTACGATTATTCTTCCTAATTGGTGAACTCGATGCGGTTGTATAAATTACTTTTTAACGCACCGATTTCCGACATTGTCAGTGAAGAATTGCGACAGAAAAGGTGAAAACTAAGGGAAAAATGTTAAATTTCATTTGCACGCGCAATTGTTAACGAGGATCGACCATTTTCAAGACAGTCGGCGGAATAATTTATTATTATTTCGAGAAAATATTTCCAAATAAATGCACATGTTGTGAAATTCGTAATTGATAACGTAATGAGATATTGATGAAAGCACATTAGTGGTGGGTCATTCGGTAACTGGCAATTTCCTTTCTACGTTTACGATTCTTCAACAAGAACATAATTTCGTAAATTTCGAAATTTTACACCGTTTGTTATTTGCAAATTTCGCTCTCAATAAGAATATATTTAGTTTATACAGTTTGAAACTTTGCTGTAAAATATTCTGTCTAAGTCCTAAGTACTCTGCTGTAAATATTGAATTTTCTTTGGAGTAATATACTTACAAAACGAAAATAACTAGTTAAAATAATTATTAACAGTACTCGCTGCAGACTGCAACAACTAGGATGATATTTTTTCTTTTTTCTTTTTTTTTTCTTCTTCTCCCACGACTCACCTGCAACACAAAATGATTGTAATTAGTTTTGCTAACGTCGAAACAATTTAAATACAAATATATATATTTGAAAATCAACATACATAATTCGTAAATAGTAAAATATTCCATGCAAGAGCGTTACAACTACTATCCATATCTTATTAAATATAATCTTTCAACCGAACGATCGTCTTTAATAATTTTGCCGTGAAATCTAATCGTTCACGCGTATTAAGAAGATAAAATGTGGCAAATAAAGACAAAATTGGTTAATTTCACATCCACGTTGTATTCAATGAACAGCTAATGGCTGCTATAGGAAAACGAGTCGTGGTGGGGTGTGTTGCTTTTTTCTTTTATCGAACCCTCTTTTCTTTTGTTTACAACGGATTAAATCGAACGGACGTCTGCTGCCATGTCTCAAATCATTCATCCCATTCTTCCCCCCTCCCCTCTCACTCTCTCTCTCTCTCTCTCTCTCTCTCTCTCTCTCTCTCTCTCTCTCATTTACAAATATAAAACACATACACACCACCCTATTATATTCATATATATATATATATATATATATATATATCATTCTTTCGTCTCGACTCGACTCGGAGAAAGTTAACCCCCTTACTTAAAGAAGCATCAGCATCGGGGGTAGGAAGTATACTTTTGCTTCTTACTCAATTCGATTTTACTTCTCTGTCATTCGAAGCGACGAGATACATTGCCGGGCATGATGAGAATCGATAGTTTTCCCCCCGTCGCCACTTTCTCCTCCTTCTCCACGTCTTCCGTCCCTCTCCACACTTCGCAAGGTGAAGTTTCTTCGCTATCGTTTTCGCAAATCTGTGCTCTATCCTTCCCTCTTTCACCAAGATATACATAAGTCGATCCTTCTCGGCATACGTCTCACTTCATTTTATTCTATTTGCAATTGAAGTCTCGTGCTTCTTTCTTTGGGTCTGCTTCTTGTCTTTTTATCGTGCTTCTTCTTCTTCTTCTTCTTTTGATTTTTCTTTTTTTTTTCCTTCCACCCTCCCACCCCCTTTTTTTGAACGAATCTTTTTCTAGCCCCAGGTTATAAATACAATCGATTTGGGATTCTATAGTGTAGCAGCGAAGGTAGATGAGTTAAATTATAAATTTCTTACTCGTGTAATAAATTTTTTTGCCCATTCCGATGAATATGATGGATTGTGTATGGTCGTAATCACGTAATTTGAAAGGAGAAATTTAATTAATATAAATTTGTTTATGGCCAATAAGGTTGGCAATCGTGCATCATTTTCAATTTTGTATAAAGCGCTCGTGATACAATGGTATGTGTATCAATAGTACTTTAATATATCTACATAATATTAATTTCAAGAGTCATTGAAAAGAAAAATATCAGATGAATATATAATTTTTTATACCACGTGGGATATTACGATTATACAACGAGATGCTATTTTATACTTGGACAAATAAAGTTGAAAAGAAAAATAATAAAATAAAAAAATAAGTTATTCGTACCTATTACATTAATTTACAATGATAATTAATAATCTTCCTACCGTTTCAGTTCATAACATCTCAAACGATCATTTACCTTCTTAGAAGTCTTATCTCAACTGGAAATGCAGTTTAGGCTAATGGCTTTGGTCGATAACACGCGAGATAAAATCCAAGTTGGCTCATTAATTTTTGGCATTTACATACTTATGGGAGCGAGTGGAAGAGAGACAGAGAGAGAGAGAGAGAGAGAGAGAGAGAGAGAGAGAGAGAGAGGAAGGTATTAGTAAACATCGCCATAAATCATATCTCATCTTTTCAGTCTAAAGATTTATCGGACATACTTTGCCCAACTACATAGAATTTCTTCATACAATACCTCAAGTTTAAAATATTATATCATCAAAACGATTCGAAAAAATGCAAACTGACTTTCTTGACGCGGCAATAAAAATCATAGCGTTATTAAATTAATCGGGTGGGTAGAGGGAGGGTGGGAGGGAGGGAGGGAGGGGCGTGGAGAGGAAGAAGTGGCACATCGTGATACGATGAAAAACCATCGCCTCTTTCCATATTTCCATATTACCAGATATACTAGCAGTGCAAGTGTTGGTGCCGTTAAGTTTTTTCATGCTAGCGCGAATCCAGGTTAACTCGTGCTCACTGGCCGTAACCCTTTCACGGTCAAGTAAGAAGAGCCAAGGAAAAAGAAGAAAGGTAGAAATATGTACTGGAACCATCGCATGCCGACCAACGAAAGAGAAACACGTGGATCAAATGGAAAAATGGCCGAATAGGAAAGCACACTAATGGCCGCGGACGGTTCACATCCGCCATTGAAAAAAGTTATTAAACCTCCGGTTCACATGACGATGATTAGCGTCGAGTTCCTTATTATTCTCGTCACCACTACTTAACAAACACACGCAACAAATCCTTTGACGGTTAAAATTATATTTCCCCCTTTGTCATTGCACTTGCGCAATTCAAGATAAAATCAAACCTCCATCATTCCCATACGCACACGCGCACGCACAGCCAAGCAGGCATTTAACTAAGACTCAACTAACTGTAATCGCAATTCATCTAAAATTATCTCCGGATTAAAGTACACCTTATTCCTCCTCCTCCACCGAATTCCCACAGCACAAAGGAGACAAATCTTCTCCTCCCGGCTCCTCCCTCCCACCACCCATGCACCAGAGTTCTCAAGCTCCAGCTGATTATACGCGCCCAATAATTACAGAGTCGCGGCCTGCCAGGCGCCCGGGCCGACTTGTCGTCTCAACGCACTCTCCGTCCGTCGTTCCCCCGTGTCCACCCAACCGGGGAGTCGAGCCCCTCGACTCTCCGGGCGCACCTCGAATTACGAAGTGGCCCACGAGCTTCCCCCACAGCTTAAACGCGCGGGCCTCGCCAACGCGCCTCCCGACGTTTAACTTTCCAATTAGCGTCGCAGCAGCGCCAGTCGTCGCGGCCCGCGACTCCCCTCCACCCAACATCGTCATCCTCGTCCTCATCCTCAGCGCCCCGGAGTCTAGCCGTACCGCGTGAGATACTCACTACTAGCGATCCTAACACGAACCCGAGCCCCGCGACTCACGGATTCGTCGTCGTGCGCGGCCGGCTTTTCTAAGCTTCCTAGAGAAGCTCGAGCAGATGAGCGCCGGCTTAATGAGCTGTGGATTCTCGGCTTTTTGCTGTGCTAGCGCGGTCTGATCTGGCGTTATTGTGACGTAGCCGAGATGACGTTTATCTCGTGGTCGTGCTATTAAAGCGGTAACGAGTTCGCTGTTTACGCTGTTTCAGCCGATTGTCCCGTCTCGATTTTAAGCGCCACTCGTGCACGCCGCTTGACTGGCCAATTTTCCCTCGCGCCTTTTATCAAGTTGCGTATGGGTGGCGGGGGGATGGGCCGTTGGCGTTGGTACTCGGTCGGAGCCAGGGTATTGTTTGGTGGGTAAAAGTCGATGGAGCGTGGCCGGCCGCAAGGCACGTGGAAAAAAGGAGCTGTTCGGGTTTATGCGTAGCGTGATGCTTTAAGTCGAGAGTTCTTGGTAGAAGATCCGGCTCTCGAATTATTACGGTCGGTCGATGTGTCGGTCGATGTCCGGTGTCGTATACGCGACCGAGGATACGTAAACGCGCGAGGCGCAATTTTACGGTGAAGGATAGATTTTGAGGAGAGTATTTAATCGTTGATGGGGGAGGGTTGAGGGTGTGAGAGAAGGGACGGGCGATGTTTTGGCAACGAGCTGGTTAGTCGAATTGTTAGGTGTGACGTTGTATTGTTGTAGGTAAGGGCCGGTAATGAGGAATGGATGACGCGCAGCTTCGTTTGTACATTAAAGATCCTGCTGATGTTTCATTATTTCATTAATAGCTCTCGGCTTAAGACCGAATAGATATTGGGGATATCGGGGTTAAATGAAAGGAGCGCAAGGCGGCGAGCGGCGAATATCCTTTTATTATGTAAAAAGGCTGCTCGCGACGACGAATGCTAGCCGAGTGGACGACGATCGACGATTAATATTCGAAATTGATTGGCAGAGGTAGTCGAGCGTTGAAAAGAACAAGCCTCAACCACCGCCTTGAAAAAAAACACTTTCGGTTAATGCTCGTTGCTTGGACAGACCTGGACGGAATAAATAGGGCCCCGGGCGAATGGGAATGCATGACGAGGATGATGAACGAGGTACGTTGGCAAGGCCGAGACACCGCCGACGTCGAGTGGCGATTTATCAGAGATTTTGTGGGTGGCAGCGTCTTTCCGGTCGCTAGATCCCGATGGTCCATGAAATGAGACGCTCGATAATTATTAATTCGTAAGAGAAGCCGGGAGTTGGGCGAGCTTTTCTCGCGCTGCCAATGGTGTTCTCGCGCAATGCCGGACACGCAATGTACTTTTTTCTTTTTTCTTTTTCTTTTTTTCGTATTTTTATTCTATACTTTTTTTTACTTTTATAAATTTAATTAATTTATTTATTATTATTATTATTATTATTATTATTATTATTATTATTATTATTATTATTATTATTATTATTATTATTATTATTATTGTTATTGTTATTATATTTTATTTTTTTATATTGGCTACGGCACTGCTGGCTTCTCATTAAAATTAATTACCGAGCAAACGGCGTAAAGCGCTTAAGTGATAGAAACGAGGTTATGCACGCGCGCTCGTAAATACTGGAAAACTTCGTTTGCCGGCGAGTCGTTTGCAATGATGGAAACATTATCAGAAAAACGTATTGCATTAATTTAGAGCCTTAAGAGGATTTCTCCTTTAGCGTTGTTTTCTTCTTTATCAATTGAATTTATCGGAAAGTCTCGCTTATTTGCATTGCTCGGGAAACGCGAAACGAGGCTCGTTCGGCCGTTCTATGGATAATGTGGGGGAGCAGTTTTATGGGTGAGTCCCTAACCTGGCATTAAATGCCCAAAAGAAATTAGCCTCCGGCCAGATCTGAAAAAGCGGATAATATTTCTTTTCCCCGAGACGTATCCAGAGAAGAAATATTCATGCCGTTATTCCAAATTTTTGTTCACGTGAGTGATAGTGAGAGGGAGATCAGGGTATGTCTGGTTGGGAAGAGGGTATGGGGCGAGGATGGTGGACTAAATTCAGCAATACGAGCGAATTAAAAAGTTGCTAGACGTCTATGTAAAGATAAAAAATAATGAATCGTCGTTATTGTCGTAAGAGAGAGCTACATTTTCAATTGGAGATGGCGAAAAAAAAATCTCATAGTAAGTTAGTTAATGCGCTTTTGTTTCAGCTGTAATGTATCTAATGCTTGTATAGCGGATGGAATCTGTCCTTCCTTATCTTATTTTGACGCTCCGTTCGTTCAAAGTAATCACTTAGCTTATCGGCTACGAGCGACTAGCGTAATAAATATTTACCAAACGGCAATTCAACCCAACGTAAGAAGCGAGCATCTTCGCTCTCACGGATAAATGATTCAGGTGTATTGTGTAGTGGCCCCGGCTAAGCTCGAGCCTTTTAATTCACTTAAGTTCGCTAATTGAATTTGGTGTCGTTGGGGCTATGGGCAAAAATTTGTGGGGCGCAAGCGAGACGGAGCTGCATCACCTGAGCCGAGCGGCTAATTACATTAACGGGCCGGAGGTTCTTAGCCAACAGGTGAGAAGCCCGCGGGAATCCTCGCGACGTGTAAACGAAATTTACGATACCTCAAATCTCTTGGAAAAAAAGGAGTTGAATCCTCTTTTCACCTCGTAAATACACGACGGCTGGGTGAACCTTTTATTCGTTTAAGGCCAACTAAGAAACGTGGGAAAAGATTCGGCTAAATCGCGTGTGGCTTTCGAGCGATAGCAGCGATACGATTTTCGAAATCAATACCCGCGATCGACGATGTTAATCCATTTAGTGATTTGTCGTAGACAAGACCATACGCGGAAAAAAATGAACAGCCTCGTCGATCGAATCCTGAGCTTTTAATGAACGATCGGCGCCAGATGTTTAATTAACTTGCCACACAATCATTTAACTAAATAAGCTATTTGGATATGTGTTTTATCGGCGCTGTGGTGGCAATAGACAATTGTTACATGTTACATAAGCGCAACATTTAATGAATGTTAAATTAATCATATTAATTTTATTTTTCTTGTTTGTTTGTTTGTTTGTTTGTTTTTGTTTTTTTTTATTCTTAGTAATTCCAAGTTCGTTAAAAAAAAAAAAACAGCGTGTAATCGTAAAATAATACAATTGTAAAACACGAGGATGCGAATGTTGAACGAGGATTTAATTTTATCGCCTAATCTGCGTATTCATTGGATCGTTAACCATCCTTTCCAACCAACGCATGCTCTTGTATCTTAAATTAATTTAATTAAACATTTCAATTTGAATTTAGTAATTTCGATACATTTTGTAGCATTAGAGATTTATAAAACTTGCTCTATTGTAGACAAAACTTTAGCGTACCGTCATCGCTACGATAAATAATGCAACAGAGTCTAACGTGTACTGACTACAATTGCATTGCGATTGTTTCTGTTCAGCCGCTACCGTCCATAAACTACAAATCAACTTACACTTTAATACTCGCAGCATTATTCAAATTAGAAATATGAGCTTTAAGACATTAATATATAATGATTGCGCAAACATTTGGGCCACCATGCGAGCCTGGATTTTGTAATGATCCTTAAAATAGTATATCTCGACGAGAATCTGAACAAACAACGTAGATAAAAATATAAATGTCTATAATAATGAAGGCCGTATGTAAATTTATCGTAGCGGAGCTAAGCATTTTATGAAAAATATTGCATAGAAAAGACAAATTAGCTGCAACCAAAGCTAATAAATAAGTCATTCAATGAATATAGACCGAATAACTCAATTGCACAAAACTCACGGCAGCATAATGCACAAGAGCAAATGAAACAATAAATTGCTCTTAGCAAGCCTTTTTCAAATCGCACTTAATATCGTGCCATACTTAGTTTCAAATATAGCCGCGGCGGATTATACAAGCGAGTAAACGGTTACTTATAGAAGCACGCCCCGATGAGAAATAAATCATGAATTTACTCGAATAATAAAAGCTTGCACGAAGGCGCTACGAAATTATTACGTCACTCGCCGGGACTCTATGCAAACTCGCGTTTAGCTATTTTCGTTAAAAGAATCGAACGCAACTCAACGCCATTATTCATCGAAGCGGAGCTTGTGCTTATAAGAGGTCAGTATCACTTCATTCCAAAATTATAGCGCAGCCGAATAATTGAGCGTAGCACCGTATCTCGCATTTGAAAAGTCGTGCCGATTATCAGGGAAGTGAGCGTGGCTCGACACCTAGGCCGGATAAATTGCCGTGTCCCTCCCGAACCCTCCACATCGTCATCCTCGTCCTCGTCCTCGCCACCGCTCGCTCGCCAAGACAGGCAGGTAGTGAGTCGGGGGGGGGGGGGTTGGGCATTCGTGCGCAGCTACACTTATCGGCCGCTCGA
>NW_011948428.1:4199773-4213375 GCF_000503995.2 Ceratosolen solmsi marchali
TTCCTCAAGGCACCGTTATGCGGCCTCCAAACGATCTTGGATAGTTCCGATAAGTGCTCGGGCGCGTTAACGCCACGGGCTTTTATAATGGCCGACGAACGCATTTAGGGGTTGGTGATGGGGTTGGGGTGGGGGAGAGAGTGGGAGAGTGAGAGAGTGATGGGGGGGGGGGGGGGGGGGGGGTAGCGACAGGTATTTATAGGGGGCCACCTGACGACGACGACGCGAATCGTCCTTCTGTTTTATGTCTGCGCGACGTGTTTTCGTGGGGGATGGTAAGCGCGCCTCGCTATCGTTTATTGCCGCGTAGTTCGCGAAATTTTGTCGAGAGGGTCGAGCGCGGCATTGGAGCAAGATGTTTTTAGCCATTTTACGTATAGCGCTGATAAGGATGAAAATGGGTTTATTATTCAGTAAAATCTGCCGAGGCACGTTATTGGAGATGTTGAATGTACTATATATATATATATATATATATATATATATACAATATTCACGTATATAAAGACAAATACAGTTATAGCTCGAGGAAGAATATCGTAAAATTATATTACATTTCGTTTGGTAAATTCTAATCCAGCCTCCTGATAAGCTTATCCCTTTCAATTGCGTGAGCGCGTGCGTGCGTTCAATCAGCGAACGCTCAATTCGATAACATCCAAACTTGTCAAATTAACGGAGGTTCATTTATTCTTTGCTTATCAATCCATTACATTGAATGCAAAAATTTATTCTACCTTTCAACAGCATTTAATTATCTTTTAAAAAGTTCACGCACTCTAGGTGCACTCAAGTGCTCGATTACATCCTTATGATCCAAGTTCCATAGAATCGCGAGGACTCTAGTAGTGAAGCATAATGAAATAAATATCGGCCTCCTCCCGAAAGTATTTACAACGATTTCACGTAAAATGCCTTTATATTTAATTGCATTTCAAGGGGAATTTCAAGATGGTGATGAATTTGATCGAATGATCAAATTATGAAGTATAATAATGATTGCGAGGCGTTTTAATGTTCCGGCAGGTTATTGCGATCCCGTTCGAATCCAAAGTGACTAATCCCATCGCGAATAAGCGTTAAAAGAATGTTTACACAAAATAAAAGTTAAAAGATGACATAAAGTTGGCTATCGTCGGTCAGTGCTGCGCTAGAAAGTGCACTCGACGATGCATGTAATTGTATATAATGGCCGAAGCAAATGGTGTTAAGCCAAAAACGAGGTGGGTAGACGGGGTGTCGCGGACTTTATTAGTCTGGCTTTCAAGTCGTTATTCCTGATTTGCATTTGTTATTATAATTGGGAATAATCGATGCTGTGTACTCGCACGCGTAACAACAGTTATGGCCGCGTGCCCGCCTCGGGAATGGATCGAGACAATTAGACGAGCAAACGACCACGAGCCTTTACGCTTCTCACGCAAATTGGCGCACGCTCATCCACATACGCGCGCACACCCCACCCCGTCTATCCTCTCGCTCAATATCACTCGGCATCTTTGTCGTTGGGTCTATTGCATTCCTGGCCTCTGCACCTCGTTCCCCACCCCAATCCCGACTGACCATCTGATCTATCCTTCAATCTCTTATTGATGAGCTGGTGTAGTGGCGTGTAATGTCACCAGGCCTGTGCTTGAGCAAACTTATTCCGGGTGCACGGAACGTTTTCGCCATTATTTCCGATTGATGATTTTCTTTTTTCCTTTATTTTTCCCTTCGTTACGTGGCCGCGTTTCGGCTTACTTCAGGGAAGGCGAATTTGGTCGATCGAATGATTTTGCTTTAACTCACTTATCGAACTCTATGCTCTCCTTTCTCGCACTCGTCCAACTTATTATTATTATTATTATTATTATTATTATTATTATTATTATCAATAGAATAATTCTTACTAATGACATGATTAAAGAAAATACTGTTATGTCCTCCTTCGAAGCTGATTTTCACTTCGCAATCAGTTTTATACGTTATTCGTAATCAGAACGGCCAGTCTCGTTGATAATTGATATGGGCAAACATCGAGATTACAATTGATTTCAAGGTTGCGTGTTGTGCGTGCGTGTCAATTATTATAAAAAATCTAAAATCAAATTCGAACTATTTAACAAACCTAATGGAAGAATGTGTATTGGTATACGGAGTCTATATATTGTTAAATAAATGTCGAACAATAGAACGTAAACATTTCATTTTGAGCAACCGTTCTCAAAACATCCATTTTATATTCATTTTATCTTTTATTTTTGTTCTGCTCTATTTCATTTACTTTCTACTTTTTTTCCTCTTCTTCTTATTTTTTTCCTTTTTCTTTCTTTCATTATTCATAATATATGTATTGTATTATTAGGAGTTATTTGCAAATCTCAAGTAAAATATACTTTCAAAAACCAACGGCGACACTCGTCACCGCACTTTGTAATCTTTTCATTTTTCATTCAATTTTATTGAAAATTTACATACGATGATTCACAGTCACACTAGCGTGGAATCCGGCAACTACGACAATGTAATATTTATCAGTGTAATGGTTCAAGTTCCGGAAGTTTGGTCGAAGCTTTTATTAAGATGAGTGTTGGTAATAAGCATAATAGAGTTATTCAGGATTTCGGTGGTACTTTGACAGGCTTACGTTTAAGTTATGTAAGCAATGTTTCAGGAATGTTAATATACATCATAGACCATCTAATATAGTGGGAATTACCGAAAGTATATTTTGTTTTGAAGGGTAGCGGAAATTAACTTTCGTCGGGTAAAATTTTACATTTTTATTTTTTTCCCCTCCCCGTGCTCAAATTTATGACGAATAAATTACGTTAATTATTAATCTGTCAAAATTTATCTCACTATTATCAATGACTAATAATGCTACGTTTGCTAACGCTATGCGATAAGTAAAATTTTTCCGAAATTTTCACAATACGAGACGAACTTACATTTGCCATTGGAATAGATTATTTAGCCTAATAACTGATTAGCGGATAGATTACGTCCCCGATTTGCATGGCTGTGCAATCAGTCGTTTTGATAATTAATAGTTACATCTATCTCGTACACCTATGAGCTTCGATGTATATTCTAATTGTACACCATTAGCATTAGTTTTAATCGACAAATAGTAACAATAATAATAAGGAGGGCAATAGTAATAGTGCAACTAAAATTCGAATTTCGTAATTTTATAATTGTAATAATTGTAATGCTTATTATAAATATCGCGTAGGTGGCTGAATGCACATTATTTTGTCGATTTCGAGTTCGGTAAATTTTTGCCATAGACTAGAATGATGGAAGAGAGTACGTAGAATTCATTCTGATATTGAAATTTTTCGTTAGCCCAATTCTATGGTCCATCCGTATTAAGTATTCTTTGTAATTATCATCAGCACTTTTCTGTACAAAATTTATGAAAATATGATCATGCCATTCTGCAACATCTCAATACAATATGACAAATTACCACTAAATACCACTAAATACCACATTACGTACTACAACATTTCATAAGCAAAACATTAATATTGGAATTAAAATTGCTGCTTCAAAAGCTTTATTGCCCTCGATGGTTCTAGCTATTAACTTATCTTTGGTACACATTGTTGTTGAAGCTGTAAATTTTCTTCAAAATGGCACGTTGTTAAACTAGCGATTTGTATTTTTCATTCGACCTCGATACGCACGTTAGATGTTTTACCATTCGGTGTTTCAGTCAATGCAACCGCAAACTATTTTCAATAGTATCTTTAACCATATAATGCGCACGCACGTATAAATGTCTCGCAATCCTTACTAATGTAACACACCGAGGCGAACAACAAAAAAAAAAAAAAAAAACAGACATTGCTGAGGGAAGAAAGAAAGAGATTTTACATTAGTGATTCTCATAAATCTTCGAGGGAATCGCCTTCTTCGTCTAGGAGGCACCCATTCTTGTATCCTCATGCTCACTTTTAACGAGTTCTCGCGTTCTCTAAGCCGACGCGGGAATAGAGAAATGGCCAACAAATGAAGTAGCAGCAGACGATGACGAAGGAAATTCTGATATTCAAATCAAGAGCTTATCAAGTCGATGCCTAAGACTTTTAATTTCAGCTTATTAATGATTAATTCACAATGTTGGAAGTAAAATTGAAAGGAATTTGAAAATTAATGCTAAAAATTAGGTATGTTTCATTTAAAGATTATTCCCCGTCAATGCGCGTGCACCTTCAATTATAATCACGAGATGACGAGGAACGTAATGAAAAAATTTATGAATGAAATTTTAAATCGATTTAATCTCTAATGAAGTGTGATTAAATATTTTAATCAATAATTATTGAGACGTATTTTTCTGTTCTTTGTTCTTTTCGTTCTTTTTTTTTTTTTTTTTTTTTTCCTTTACAACAGTGTTGATTAATCATTTGTCGGTTAGAATTACGTACAAGTCTATCATACTAACCAACGCACTAAAATACTCTGACAAGTAGAGAAGTTAAAAGCTCCTAGTACTACTTTTTCATTGTTCATGTTGATGGTTGATGGGGCGGGGTAGGGATGGAGGGAATGACAAAAAATGGCTTTATCGATTAGAACTAAATAATTACTTCTTGTGGCAAATCGATTATGAATGATTCGACATTGAAGGTGAGACGTCGATGAATATTTCTTCTTCAAATCATCAAATTTCAAAGATCATCATTAAGCATCAATGGTCGTCAAACGTAAGTTCGTATAGACAATTCTTTATTTAAAATTCTGTTCAATGCTACAACGATATTAACTTTTTTTTTTATACATACTTATTTATTTATTTATTATTTTGTAATTTTTGTTTTGTTTAAGTTTTTTTTTTGTTTTTTTTTTTTGTTTCTTTTTTTATTTTAATATCCGAATCTTTTAACTCTTAATGCTATAACTCTCGTATAACCTATGAAATAAGTTAAAGTTCAATTAAACTTTGTAGTTGCTCGTGAGCGTGTTAATAAAATCTTTCAACATTGAACTTTTATTTATTTTAAAAATTTATCCATTTACGTATTTTAAAAATTGAAATGACGAAAATAGAAACTTTTTATATTGTATTAAGTCTTGAAGTATCGTAATATGAAAAGCTTTGCATCTTTTAATAATAATTAAAAACTCCGAAGACGCTAATTAAACTTTTATTATAAAGATTCATTTATATTTTTACTTGCAGCGAATTACTCAGTTATTTCATCAGCTATAAACGGATGAATAAAATCAAAAAGAATCATTAATATAAATTAAAAATCTTTTAATGAATGCCATCGAGCATAAATATCTGATATTAATTTTAATATATAAGCCCTAGTTTATACATTCGGTATCTTTTTTTAATTCCTAACGACCCACATTGGTTATACAAAAACATGCAAACACACATAGGGTGTTTAAAATTAATTGGTTACATTAATGATTCTGTAAGGTAAACTCTGGCGATTGCCAGGCGAATGTAAAAGAGAAAAAAGTAGGAGATCTCCATGCGCATGGCCGAAAGCGTGTTATAAAAAAAGGTGGGGCGGAGTGGAGTGGGTGGGGGGGAGGGCAAAGAAAATAATGGACTTGCGTTTCAAACTTTTATACTTGGAGACTGGAAAATAAA
This sequence comes from Ceratosolen solmsi marchali, assembly GCF_000503995.2. Classification (NCBI taxonomy): domain Eukaryota; kingdom Metazoa; phylum Arthropoda; class Insecta; order Hymenoptera; family Agaonidae; genus Ceratosolen; species Ceratosolen solmsi. The sequence goes on from NW_011948428.1 coordinate 4,205,376, forward strand.
AAGGAGGAATCGTGTCGTTCTAACAGCCGATATTAAAGTAATAAAGTGATTGTATGAAGCACTCAATAAGTTCGCATGGCTTTCTTTTTAATATTTTCCCCTTCATCATGGCAATAAAAATCATCAACCCTATAATTTATATTTTAATGCGAATACTTTAAAATTATACGCCTAGATTTGTATGCCTCTGTTGGCCTTTTGCAATTTCCTTTCGTATGGGATATTAAAGTATTGTAAGTGTATATCATATTAAAATTAATGGAGTGCATTTAAAATTAAATATTTGTCAAGAGAAACTGGATGCTGCAGTATGTCAATTAAATTTTATGTTTTGGAATTGTACACTTATTGATCAAATATCTCGAACGAACGATGTCTTAAAGTATTTTTACTAACATCAATGTCAAAACTCTTTCATTCGCTCTACTATTTTCTATCCAATTTACTATAATCGGTTTTTAGTATTGTAATTTAAAAAATTCTTTTCCTACCAATTAATTAATAATTGAACGATAAACAAGTAAAATTTACAATGATAGGCACTTATCGCTATATTAAAATATCAATTTCAAGATTTATAAATCGGCGAACGGTGTAGCTAGAATTACATTAGAATTTTAGTTACATTGAAATATATTCTTTATGCAGGCTCCGCATAAAACTTTTCGCGTAAAAATTACGTATTTGCGGTCGAGCTTGAATTGAAAAAAATCATCACCAGTGAGGACATGTGTAATACTGTTTGACTCATCGCTGTAACTGTGACTAACAGTCGACGAGTTAACGTTCGTCGTACAGTGAATAAGCAATGTCGCAAGGAATTTTCACTTACGATTAGTGTAATAGGCACAAGGAAACTCGCTTACGAATTATGGAATGCTTGTCGTCGTAGTTATTTTCCTCTTATTATTTCAAAAAAAAAAAAAAAAAATACAAAGAAAAAACAGCGTGATTCTTTGTAATGTGTAATGTGCGAAAGTTCTCAGATATTGGTTTATTTTTCTTATCTTTTCTATTTTCTATAATTATGTCAAGGTTTGGAGAAAATTCTCTAAAAGCGATCGTCGCTTTTAGCCGAATAACCTTGAATTAAAATTGAATAAATATTCGTATCATCGTGTCGCCAAACAAGATTATAACTGCTAAATTTTAGTTTCATTATTATTTATATTTACTTCTTTTATTTCTCATGATTGTAATCGGAGCTGCGACAATCATGCAAATACTTGAAATTAACCAAAATTTTCTGCGCATAAAATTATTCTCATTATCTTCTACTAATACATGTGTACGAATAATATTATTAGTCAAAGCTATGTTGGAAAATTATTGCTAAAAACTTTGTTAATCAAAATTACACCCGTCTGAATTAGTTTATGAAGTATAATATATATATATATATATATATATATATATATATATACGTGCGCGCGCGCACACACACATAAATCCACGCACGCACACACGCACACACGTACGCGCGCGCGAACGTTATTCCGCTTTATGAAAAATCTTTCTCGTACGATTTATTTATACTAAATTACAGAGATAAAAAATCTTGATAACGTAATCACTGAAAATATGCATACAACTGGCTAATCGTTATCGAATATTCGTAAATATAATTTACTATATCCGGTCTTACGGCCACTATTGAAACGATTGACATTAATCAACAAGTCTAAGAACTAGTCAAAGAGAAATTATAAATACGATCGATTTATTTATATATATATATATATATATATCTTTACGATATATTAATTAAACAATAATTAGGTTATCAAATTACGTATTTTATAATAATTTTGATAATTGCTTGATGCTGATGTAAGAATAGTCTCATAATGAATGTAGATTCGCACGAAAGTTCTCCTGTTTTATTCTTTGTTAAGCCATTATTGTATTAATAATGTATTATTATTGTTATGTATAGTTATATATACTTGAAATTGTATATTGTATTTGATAACATTGGAGAAGAGGAACAGCACCAATGGTAAATAAATTATTCCGATACATGATTTTAATCGCTTGAAATCAAGTTTTTATTCTTGTGAGATTGTGCATTTAGACAATTACCCCGCCAGCTCTTATATAAAACAATTCATTTGCACGTTCTCGATTAAATTCTCGACGTCTGGATTAAAAAAATAAATACTCATTAATTATGTCTGGCGCTGGCTGAAAAGATGGATTTGGAAATTATACCAAAAATCCTTGCAATACACAGGAACGCGATTATTAAAGGCATTTACACTTGGTTACGGAACTTGGACTAGTCGAGCGCATCCACATTGCGAATAAGAGTCGTAGCGATAAATTCAGTCACTGCTGTATTTGGCGAAGAAATCGATAGATCGGGCGGCGTTAAGATCATGGCTCCGCCTCGGATCGATGCGCGAAAATAAATCACGTTAATAGCTCGTGGGTATATACGTACACTTGCGCGGACGTGTGTGTTCGTGTATACCTGGAGCGGCGCCCCGTCAGGAAACGACCTTATCTACTCTTCCACCCTAATAATGCCGCCCTAATCGCCCCTGTAATCCCCGAATATCGATGACTCCCGGCGCCTTGGTTATGTATATTTTCGGAAATGGCAAGAGTAAGAGGAGCTAGCGACTCGATGTGTACATACCTCTCCGTACGGGACATTATGTGCTAAATTGAACGTCGAGACATTTGGGCTCATCGGCGATACGTTAATTTGAAATAATTGCATTTTCGCAATGAGCGTAGCCAACTACGTTGACTCACACGAACTTTTTTATTTCCCAAGAGTTGCGATAAAAGCCGAGACTTCACCCTCGATAGAATGAGTCATTGGCATTAAAAATCAGCGAAATATTAAACTAATTTTCCATTTCGCCCTCGATACCTTATCCCCCGAATTACACTGGCTGAAAAGAAAATTCGACTACTGTACTCACGAAACGTAACGCACGCGTCTACATTGTCACCCACCTCCTACAATTAGCAGCGGTGAATCAATTGAGGACACGGGTAGAGCGGCACTCGCGACAATTATTATGCGGGATAGATTAAAGGGCGGAGGTAGGCACAGCGGAAAATTTAATCGGAAGCCTAGAAGGAGAGTCGGCAGACGTCCTCGTTATGTTTCGGAGGAGCTTCTCCTCGGCCAACTTTTCGATTGCGTGCGAGGAAACTTCGTCGGGACTGCGCTAAAGCTCGAGAGGCACTCGTAGAGAGGTAACGAATATCGAGTTTGGCTTCGCGTCGAGCGAGAAGAAAATTAATTTCAGGATAGCGAGCGAAGGGCTAGACGATGAAAGGACAGGTGGAGCTCTGGACTTTTTGTGGTATCGTCTATTTATCTAAATAGACTAAATACCATTCAATCAAATTAAGAAATAGCTTGTGTTAATTATAGGATTTGTGATTTTAGAGTTTTATTTAAATTTTTTCCTTGGGCTTCCTAAGGTAAAAATCGTTTTTATTTATGATTTTTAAATCGTCGCTTTCGAACACGAGGATCTCCGATAATCGCATGCATTTAATGGAATTCAACGAGCTTACCAATATCCTACACAATTATCGATTGTCCAATTCCTGTGCTTGTCAATTTAATAAATCCAAGAATACTTTAGAAAATTAAGATTGACAATTGCGTTACTTTCAACGATTTCTTGCGCTACATGAAATGCATAAATATTTTTAATCACCTAAAAATAATCGTAATGAGAGATGGGGGTTTTGGCGGTGGTGGCGATGGCGGGTTGATAATGTTGTGAAAATGATCGTACTCTATACGAGCCAATTAATATTTATCTATAAAGCCATTAATTATTTACCTTATAGGGCGTAAGATGAAAATATATTCGAAAAATAGTTCGTTGCTACGAAATGTCAAGCTATTGGAGTTCCAATTCTGACCTCTTTAAAGATTGGTTTAATCGCTCTCGCGCAACCAAAAATGCCTTTTATTATTTTTTATTCGGGAGTGACTTTTATGAATTTCAAATGCTCTGGCCAGATAATTTTCCAAACAGCTAAAAATTATAAGCATGTGATGCTTAGGTGTAAATTTTCTCACGCTAAAATCCGGGAAGTTCGGTCACGTCAAATGAACGAATAAAAACAAACGTAATACGGAAAAATGCAATGTTATTAATTATTATTAATTATTATTAATTTAATAATCATCCATATAACATTTTAAAAGCTGGGAAAATTAAAATTTTAACTTGAATTTGTTAAACGTTATTAGTTGGCGAAACAACGACAAAAAACAAAGATAAAAAAAACAACAACAACAACGACGACGACAACGACTATAACAACAAAGGATAAAAGACATCAATGTAATAATGCGTTTATAAAATTCATTTAATTCGTCGATCGAACCGTCGAATTATATAAAGTGAAATTCTTTTATCTTCAGTTTTACATAAAGTTTTTTATATAAACAATGCAATCTTATATCCAACAATAGAGAATACTTGTTATTTGCTCAATCATTTCGAATTTTAAATATCGATTAATCAATGCTAAACCTTACAGAGTATTGACACTGTCATTTTTATTAGGCAGTACATACGATAAAACGATGCTGTTACTTGTACGCCGAACTACATTTGCACCTTTACTTTACATTACGTAATGCCCATTTTCTCACATGTAAAGCAAACATTTATTCGAAACTTTATTTAAAGATCTAACGAGATCTTTGATAAAAAAAAAAAAATAATAAAAATATGATTAATGACGTAATGATCGATAGAATTATATAACTATGCGAATTAACGCACAAGTTATATATCTGGAGGGGCATTAGATTTTTATAACGATAAGCCAATAAAGTCAATGATATAAAAACGAATTTTTCTATTTCCCTGCCATCGTTATTCTAATCATATATCCGACAATCAGCTGTATGTAATGATTTTGAAGACGCGTAAGCACCAACGCCCTAATCTCTACATTACCCTGAATCGGATATTTTATAAAAATCTAAGTGGCCGACACTCCAATATAATTAATGAAAGTCCAAAGAACCGATCTGCCCTCCTAAAAATATATACAATCAGCCAGGCACGAGTACGAGTCGGCCGAATTCGAAAATCACCAAGACACAACAAAAAGTCAATTTCAGCGGTGCTTAAATTGAAGAGGCCCTCCTCTTACTCTTCTATTTATACATAAAACGTATCACCTTAAGCTCGGCAACGTACTATCCGCGCATCTTAACTAGACAGTTAAAATCGATTTACGGCGAAAAAAGATATTTGAAATTCAAACAATCTTCAGTTACCGAAACAATTATAATCTTGGCTCTAGTCCTGAGCGACGGGTCAGCATGCGAAGGGAGAGTGAGAGAGAGTGAGAGAGAGAGAGAGAGAGAGAGAGAGAGAGTGAGTGAGTGAGTGAGTGAGTGAGTGAGTGAGTGAGTGAGTGAGTGAGTGAGTGAGTGAGTGAGTGAGAGAGAGAGAGAGAGAGAGAAAACAGGAACAGAAGAGGGAAGGAGGAATAACAATCAGGCATGGCAACGCGATAAATGATATACGGCAGCGGCTGCCTGCATACAGCGGCCGTAGCTTTAAATTTTGCACACGCTTTGTGCACATATCATAATTACATCTGCAACCGTAACTGTTCTTGCCTTCTCGCTCACCCACATAACCCCATACGAGCAACCTATGCTTATGTGCTAATCGAAAGAAGGTGATAGGGTGTGGGGAATGGGGGTGGGTGGAGGGGAGGGGATAGGCGCGCATAATGCGACGATACCGCGGATGGATTTACGACGATTGTTCGGACGAGCGCCGAGCGACTGAGAATTCTCCCTCCTCGACAATCCTCATTTATCTACTTATGACGCTCACGGCCATGATTTTTAATGTGGCATTCCCTGTTGCGTCTCAAGCGCACAACAACGACGCTTCCGGCCACGACGCACGCGCTCACGACCGTTCAAGCGACTCGTCTCTGCCCTTCAGTCTTTACCTTTTCTTAAGACAGATGATGTGCGCTACGATAATTGTGTACTCGGAGCGCGTAGGGCAGAGCGGGGACAAGGTGAAAGGCTCCTTTCAAAATACAATTAAGATTATGATTAAATGACAATTAATGCTGTGCGCACGTGACGTATTGGCCGTCTCGTTGCTCTATATAAAAATGCATACTATATGCGGAATAAAGTAATCTACATTTCGCACTCAAGCCTGTATATGCAAATACGAGCGAGTACGGAGATAAATCATTTAATTATGCATGAAATCTCCAAACGCCACCCGTCAACGAGAGGCAGCGCACCTTTAACTGGCCAGTTGAAAAAACTAATGGAAAAAGCTTCTATTAAGATTGCCCGAGTTCCAGCCCATACACAATAATATCTCGCTTTTAACGTTAGCGTTAATTATATATGATTATATCCGTGCATTCGAGTACGCAATAGGCGATAATTTATGAACCGCGGCAACTGAAATTATTGCAATGCTCGCTCGGTATAATCAGGCTGGAGAACATTTTATCGATCACGATATCACGGCGTAAGCTAACTCTCTCCGAGCAGCCACCGCACCACCTTCCTTCCCCCATTCCCATTCGGCGAAGATACTTTCGATAATCTAGCGGCAGACGGATTCCAAGTACGTCCGAAAGGCGTGAAATGTCCGGGAGCTCGAGCCCCGGGTCGAAAAATGCCGCGGGCAAGGGCGTCGTCGCAGCTCCGATATCGCCGACCGTTTCATTATATTCGAAGAACGCGGAAACGAAGCCACAACGCACTTATTCCTCACGCTCGTGCAGCCTCGAAAGAACAAGTAGGAAGCGCCCGCCGCGAAAGCGTGTAAAATCCTCGAGGAGTTTTTGTAGGAGCACGCCTTGCAAACCCCACGGCGACGATTGAAATATTCTCGTGACTCTAGTGCCCGGCTCCACAACGCAACCGCGTCATACCTTGGCGGCAGCAGTGCCACAAAAACCGCGTCTCTAGTTATTTATTTCGGATGGCTACGAGCCGCCCTCTCCTCCTCTTTTAACCCGTCAATCCACGTGTGCCCATCACATGGGCCAAGGTAGATATCTATCCTCGTTTCAACTCAGCGAGACCAAATTGCCGCTCGTTTGCACGATTTTCTCAACTCAACCCCATAACTTTAGGAGGATCTTTAGCGTAGGAGCGAAGATTTCTCTCTCTCTCTCTCTCTCTCTCTCTCTGATTATCTCTCTCTCTCTCTCTCTCTGATTATCTCTCTCTTTTTCTTTACGTTTCATTTCTTTCGTTTCAGAGTCTGTCGCCTCTCCCTTGCGACCTCTTCATCTCTTCCTAATCCTCCTGTTTATCAATGTTATAACTCTATGTAAACTGGAGCTTCTTAAGCGAGTGCTCGCTCGTTAAACTTTTCTCCTTCGATATTCATTACTCTCGTATTTATCGAGGAGGCTTTCAAACTTTTAACTACTTGCAGGAATTTTGGTAATATAGATTTAAGAATTTACAATTAATCGGACAATGAAACCATGCGGGGGCCGAGGGCATATTATCGAATGCCCGTTGACGATGACGTCGCCCCCACACGATTATTTATATTTCGCTGAAACTCTTTGCCCGCACTTTTCTAACCAAACTATAAATGTCACTTTATTAAATGTTTCCTAATCGACCAAATAATAAATTTGCTTCGTTATCGAATCCATAAACAATAATGACATCTCCAAACGATGAAAAGCAAATTAATACGATGAAGCGAATTCTAAATACGTTCTAAACACCCGGATGATTAATTAGACGATAATTAGCATAATACTATTAATCAATGAATTATAATAATTATTGGTAAAATTTTATTTGTAAAAATTACGCACACGGATAAATCATGTTATATTTGTATCGACTATCTATCTAGTTTATAAGCCTTCATCGGTTATGTGAATATTACATTATAAATACACAAAATCAGAGATAGAAATCATCATGATATATCGAACGTTTGTATGATTTACCGTTAAAAAATATTTAAAGGCTTTTAATAAAT
>NW_011948428.1:4213578-4225599 GCF_000503995.2 Ceratosolen solmsi marchali
CCTGACCCGCCTGGTGGGGGGGGGGGGGGGGGGGGGGGGGGGATCAATGTAATGTAAAAGCATAACATTAAAGAAAGAGAGCCAAATACGATATTGACAATTAACTTTTAACCTATAATACGAAAAGCATGCACGCTTACACCTACTTCGTTATATCGTTATTATTATTATTATTGCAATTACTTTCAATATCGAGTAAAGTATCTGATAAGTCGTATATAATGTGATTTAAGTTCCACGAATAATACGCTGTTTTTTCTATCGACATCATTTCTTAATCGGCCGAATTAACTGAAATATTGAACGATAGTGGCGCTGAATGAGAGTCTTTCTAATACGACGATCGAAGTGTGCTTTATCAGTCTCGATTTAAAATGAAATTTCGTGGTTTATCAATATGCAATTCCATATACAGTATTTTTATATACAGCAATTCCGATTATTTGGCCGAGTGCATGGTTTGGTACAAAGATTTATCTCTTATGACTCACCGTATTATCACCGCCAAACAGTTGGCTCCTTACATACGATTTATTTTCAAACATACCTGAAACAAACAGAAGAGGAAAATATTTTTAATCGCTAATCGATCATCAAAATCATAAATACCATAATATCATATATATATATATATATATATATATATTTTATTCTTTTTTATTTCAGATACCACGTTCAATCGCCATATATCATATTGGCTCGCATTAAAAGCCAAATATTTTGCTATTACTAATGCTACAAAACTTATATAGACAATAAAAGCGTTATATTTACGTCGCTGAATGCGAAACTTGTTTTCTAAGGTGGAAAAACTTGTGATTTATAATTATAAAATACACGAAGCCGCGCGAAATTCGTTTCACGTTTTGAATAACAAATTTACCCCGAGCACACCGATAAGCCAAATTAAGTTACCAAGAATTTGAAAACACTGCCCATGACTTCCAATAACCTCCACTGCTTTTCATTTTTCAAGCTTAGCTCGAAGGGCTTTCGTAAAAATACCACTCCGAAAGACACATTTCAATATAGATTATTCGTCAAGCATCCCGCCGGAGAAAACCGATGCAGCACGGCGCCCCCAACCCCTCGAGCATTTTAATCAAGCTAGCCGAAACGGGAATATTAACATGCAAAGTCCATGCGCGTACTTTATTCCCGTTTGCGATAGTACGCACGATAAAAATTAAAGACACGGGTATGCCGAAAGCCGAGGATCCGAAGGCTTCGTATCTCTTGGTAATGCCGACCGAGCGCTCGTGAGAGTAAATAGTAGTCGCCTCGGCCGAGGCTCCGCTCTCGCGCGAAACGCGCGCAAGAGAGAAAAGCGTAATCGCTCGTGTGCCGCTGCTCTTCAAAGAGACGTCGATTGACGCCAATGAATTTATTAGCGGTATCGGGCCTCCCGTGAATTACGGCCTGCGAGCTTAAAGCTCCGGCCGTATCCCTGCATTTGAATATTTTTAATATGCGCGTCGCGTGCGAGGAGAGCTAACTAACCTCATATAATACGCGTCTCCGTGCACTGGACCGTAACTACCGTAGCTGCTGCTTCTACTGCTGCTGCAGCTCCGCTCCGCTCGGTTCTTCATTCCGCTTTTCTGAATTCAACCCCCGCGACTCTTTCTCCATTTTATCAAACTTCCCTCGTTCCGGTCGCAACCACAGTCTGTTTATCGTGCCTATTGTCTGCGCCCCGTTATTATTCTTGCCTTTTTAATTCGTACTCTTTTGTAATTACTTAGCATGATCATGTTAATTAAATTACCGCTATAATCGTTAGTTTGGCAATTTATTCGCCCGAGCGAGAGATTGGCTTAATTTGAAAATAAAAACTTCGCCGCCGGTATGTACGATATCGTACTTTCGATATAATAATAATATTCGTTAGGATGTGGAGGCGGCCGCTTAGGTGATATCGTATATTATTACGTCATTCGCCCAAGTAAACATCTAAAATCGCTTAAATCGTCTGACCATCTCGCCTTATCAATTGCACGATAAGTTTTCACGTATAAATATGATTTCGACACAGCTAAAGATAGATATCTTAGCAAATAGTCTCTTCTCCCTCGCCTTTCTTAATATGCGTTAGCGCGCGCCGCTCGCCTTCGGTTTAATGCAATAATATAATTATTAAACGTGCCATCTCCTTCGATTTTCGCAGGCCCTGTTGTAAGCTCGAAGTAATTGTCCTCGCGAGGCCATTGCGCATTAATGAAAAATGCTTAATTATTTCGTCAGTCTGTCTATACATAAAATCAACAGGCTAATGCTCGTTACCGCGACTACCGTTCACTCGCGCCACTCTATTCACTTTATACAATATTTCGACAAAATACAATTGCGCATACGAATGACGAGATAGCGTATCATTAGCCATACATAATATTATCCATCCTTACAACAATATTAATAATAAACAATTAATGTCTTTCGTGATCGATAGAATAAATCTGTGCAATAAATTATGCCGCTTAACTTAAGTCACCGGGCCGTTTGTCACAACTAAATATTAGTTTTATCACGACGAAATTATTTTAAAATGTTATCATCGCCATATATCACTTTGTATTTAATTTAATTTGACGTCAGTCGCAGAGGCCATTTCGTCAAAAATATCGAAAGTACCCGCTCGCAACATCGCATTACGTATTAATTTATTTCGCATTACTCTATTCTATCATGTAATGCGCTGAGAGCCAAAAGACCGATTATCTCAGCCAGAAATTTCCCGTTTTTTCAGCACCGCCAAATACTCTCCCACGCCCGATCCATTATAGATCACTACTCACTTATCGTTACGCGCTTTTCGGGAACCTGTAGCGCCGACGCGAAAGGAAAAAAACGAACAACGCGCACAAAAGGTAATTCGCGTGATCGCTCGATCGTCGAGTTATCGCTGTCGGCCGCCACTCTCCACCTTCTCCTCGTTCTCCCTTTCCCTCCCGCCGTCCCGCTCAATATCCCGTCGCTCGCCCAGCTCCCTCATTTCGCCCAATCCTCATGCAAAATCGCGAAAATTTCACCACTTAGGAAGCGATGGGTGAAGAACGCAACGCAGCGTCACAAGCGTCCAATGACAGTGGCCGTGTGAACGGCCCGAGGGCTCCAGCCGACCGGAAGTTCGCCCAATACGCGAAATTTCAAATGCAACGCGTGCCCCGCGCGTAAATTTCGCCGTCCCCCTTTCCCTTTACAAACGGCAGCCACGCCACTACCGCCACCCAGCGATTGATGGGCCCCCGGGTTCGCTCGTGTCTGCGCTCCCGTGATGCGGCTGTGCCGTACCCAGTGCCGTACTTAGCTCCAGGTAAACGAGGATGAAAGAGTAGCTTCATGTGCGTACGCGGATTATGCGGTTAACGCTGAATTTTTTCGCTCCACTGGCTCGAACAACTCTATCTTTTTCACCAAGTTCCTTTTCTCCGTTTGGACATTTTCGTTTGTTAGGTATAATGTTTTTTGCGCGCACTCTTTTAAAATAGAGAATATTATCGTTACGCGTACCAATTTATGCACAAAAGATGCACGACGCCATATATTATAATGGTATTCGCGAAAATACGGGACTCGCGATAAAATGCATTAAAACATGCTTACGCTAAAAGGATGACAAACAATATCGCAAGTCTCGTTCAAAATTTTAATTTACCACCATTCATTTTCAAGTATTTTGTTTTTGTTTTTTTTTTGTTTTTTGTTTTTTGTTTTTTGTTTTTTTAAGATTAAAATATGCCCAAAATTCAGATAAAAATGATTACTCTTTTCAAATTGTGTTGCGTTGTTTGTTTTTCGAAAATAGCATTTTATCCGCGTGGAATTTCAACGAGCGAGCGAGCGAGCGAGCGAGAGAGAGAGAGAGAGAGAGAGAGAGAGAGAGTGAGAGAAATATCTACCACAAAAGAATGTTTTTTCTTGGGAATGGAATTTCTTTAAGCTTCTATTTATAGAGGATTTTATTTTCCAGTCATAGAATTCTTCTTTCTGTAAATAATCATTCCTGACTATATCATGCCCAGCTACGAAACGAATTTGAAATTGTTCAGAGGTATGTATATAGATTATAGTCAGATGGCAGACATCTTTAAGAACATCAGAAAACATAGCGAACATTCAAGAGGATAAATCTGCAAAGTATCGCAACGACTGTTAGAGTCTCGATTACCGACAAATTCTAATCGGCCATAATTCACGCGCACCTCGTTAATCGCCGATTACGAGATTATAATCGGGCTCTGAGCAGAAGGTTGAATCCTGTGAAGTGCTTTATTCATTCGAAGGACGATTTCAACTGCTGCCGTATACACATGATTCTCATAGACACCGTAGTTGGGAGTTTCGTAAAATTTTTATTCCATATACATTTGAGGGACGGTGTTACCCCGGGGGTCTGGCACGCAAAAGGGACTTCATAAAGTTACATATGAATAGCGGCAGCCGGCCGATGGCTCCGTGCACGTTGACGCATAGTGGCTAAAATTAAAGCGCGGAAACTGTCGGAGAAGCTTTTACTGTGACGTCGACTATACAGCGACTGAAATTTTCGTGAAAACGCTTTAATGCCTTTTAATCGAAACACTTGGGCGCTTTATGAAATTTTTAGTCCCCGATAGGTGCCCGTGCATATCGCCCATACAATTCTCGATCCAAGACTTGTACCGTTTTATTATGCTAACAAATTAATTAACAGCTGTTGCTGAGACGAGTCAAAGTCATTAAAATAAAGATCGAAAAGTCGCTCGGAATTGTACGTTGCCGTTCTTGCCGTTGAATAGATCGAATAGATTGGAAATACGTATTTGCGAATTAAAAGCAGCTATTTACGGTCTTATGAAAAATTTAGCGTAAACAGTAATACATTACGAATCAGGAAAAATGCTGCTTCGATAGGTAATTGTGGGATTTAAAGAGAAAAGATTGATTTTGATCGTGGGTTACGCAATTATAAGGCGATTGAACCGTACAATCGATCTTGAGAAACTTTAATCCAAGTCAAATTTTTATTATCGGAAGATTATTGTGTAGTCGGGTCGAATTAATCGTCTTATCCCTGTTATGAAATTTCGGACATCAGAGGTTAATATCGCAAATACCTTATAAATATTACTTATTAATAATACAATACATGCATATTGCATAATAGTAAGTGTAAATCAACGACTATAGGGACACGATTTAATTATTCTAAAAACTGAAAAGGAGAAAAAAAAGTTTATCGCTTATTTGCGCCGATTTTTTGTGCAATTAGAAGCTATGAATTTATTGCTTATCATTTAGGAAAGGTAATTGAGAGTGTGTAAAGCAATAAGAAGAAAAAAGCGAGAAACAGAAAACGAGGATTTGAGAGCGTCGAAAGGAATTAAAAAAACGTCTCATCTATTGCTCTTTTACGCCATTTTCATGTATCTAGAATCCTTTGCACCGAGCACGAGTCTTTAAACACTCACTCGGTGAGGCGAGAGACAGAGATGGAGAGACAGAATGTACGTTCCAGTTAACTCGCTAGAATATTGCACAAGCGAGGCAACTTGCCTCCACCCAGTTACGAGTGCATGCGATTTTCATCGGTACTTATTTATTGTCGCTCGTCGTAAAGATTACACGGCAACGAGGTAGAGGTAGAGAGAGAGAGAGAGAGAGAGAAAGAGATAGAGAAAGAGAGAGAGGGGGGAGGGACGACGACAAGAATCCAAGATCCTTACATTGGTAGCGCAAAAATAAATACGGCCATAAGCCTTGCCAACAATGTTGTGCCTTGTGTGCATGTGCGTGCATGGGCGAGCGAGTAAATTCGCGAGTAGACACGTCGAGGCTTATTCACGCCTCTCGCGAACCGACGCTTTTATCATTAAAAATTATATTTCGGGCATGAGAATGATTTCTCCATGAGAATGATGCGATTCGAACGCTGTACAAGCCACGCGAATAAGGCTGACGTATTGATCGTTTGAACACAAAATTCTCAGCATCTCATTGATGTAATAGTGCAGCGCTTGAAATGAGAAAGTAATAAATACAAAGGAGAGCGGATCGATTATTACGTTAATACTTGTAGCCATAATGCTCGTTATCAACTTAAGCATGTGCAGCATTAACGAAATAACGAATTAACGGATCATTATTACATATACTTTTTCGACATCGTCATCAACAACATTTATATCTTTGCTCAAAGAGAGCATGACATTTTTGTCTGCAATGTTCTAGCGTAATGAAAAAGTACGCTTGATATTTGTAATTTGCGTCAGTGGAATTTAATGGAAGATCGTGCATTTTAATTGAATTTTTTTAATCATTAGTTTTTTTGTACCCGTGAACAGTGGTTCGCGGCATATTCTATTTTTCGTATAGTTGATATATAACAAGCTTTGTTGTAAGAGAGTAGATTATATTTTCAAAACGATCTCAATTCCATTAATAAGAATTGTAATTCAAAAAAATAATAATAAAAAAAAAAAAATAAATAAATAAAATATTCAAGAAAAATAATCAATTGTGAATAAATATTTGCTTATTTTACGTATGAAATTTGTTTTTTTTTTTTTTTTTCATTATTACTAATATGTGCTTTATTCATTAAAATAAGTATTAGCGACTTATGTATAAAAATTACAGATTAATTATTGACGGTTGAATGCCTAATGACAATGTGTATGGAAATATAAATAATCCATATAGCCAGAGCATTACAGAATTATCATAGTATTAAACACAGCCAACGTATAACGAATATATTTATACATTTCATGTGTTTATAGTCGAAAAAGATTAAATTATTTTTAATTAGTTGATAAATATTTTTTGGCACCGCTGCATGCAAAAGTATACCAGCGCATTACCCACAGAGAAAATATTCGTAAATGCATTATCCGTACAATGTGTTTATGGCTCGAAAACATTCAAATATCGTTAATCATTGGAATAATATTCTTTTGCACTCTCGTAAAATCATCGAGCGAACAATATTTTCATTCAAGCATTAACGATCATTACATTTTATTGTCGAAATGTTTTTATATCATCACAGCTACGCCATTATCAAGAGTCAATATCAATTCCAAGGAAATTAAATCTAAAACAGTGTAATTCAAGTAAAAACTAGCTTCTTCAAATAATTTAATCGCAAACAGATTTACGTCCGTAATCTCGCCTAACTTACAAATACGCGTATGTCGAGCGCTCGTCCATTTATATGTAAAGTTATGCTTTTTGCATTCAATGAAATTAAGTCATTGACGCATTGAAATAAAGTATTTAAAATGTTAATTCAATTAGCCACTGGAGAATATTTTACATTCCCTCGAGAATCTGCTGCTATCGGAACACTAAAATCTTTATTCTTCCTCGACTATTTAATTTTCGATCTTTAATACTTTTATTAACTGCATACAGTAAGGTTCACATGCCACGTGTTATTCTTGAAAGCAAATCCGATAAGAAATGCACGTAATCTCCTTACCAGCACATTCATTCGCTTATTTCTTTTCTATCGTTAAAAATATCTCCCTTAAAGGAAAATCAACCCCAAATCGTAAAACTACGAAAAATCCATCTTCCTCCTGCCCCTTTCCCAACCCAACCCCTCATCAACTTATCCCCTTAAAACCTACTAAAGAATATCAGCAGAACAAACATTTTCAACGACTGGACGAACGCAGTCGATAAGAAAGATCCGAACAATAAGGAGAATGTAATAATATGGAATGTCGGTGGAGGGGGAATACGAGGGAGGAAGAGATCTCGAAAACCTAAAGATTTGTAGGTACACCTTTCGCGAATCGAAGATTTATTCGTTTGGCTCTGGCTTACGAGGAACACATCGGCACTATGCATCTGGCACGCATCCCTAAAATTTTCCAGGGTAGGGAAAATAAAGATTGTCGATGCATTGGCAGTTCCTCCCCATTGCCCTCTCTTCCTATATATTTTTTAGATCAGGGAAAAACGCTCGCCTAAAAAACAAATGAAAATATTAAAAGATAATTGCGTGGATGGCCGTGGTGTGTGCCTGAAACGCGAAACGCCAGGACAGCGTCGTCGGTACCTCGAACAATAAAGCTCCGTTTTATTATTTCCCTTAGCAATTTTATGCAAGTGATTATTATCTCGGCTATATATATATATTAATTTCAAGCATTATCTTCTCACCTTTAACGACTTAAATGCCATTGCCGTGCGTGGAGGGAAAAATGAACGCTGATTAAATTTAATCAGTCCGAGCCAAAGATTACTTTGCGCGCTCTCCGTTTCGTTATTGTTTCTTTCTTTTCTTTTATATTTCTAAGGGACTGTCACGACCAATCTCGCACTTCCGGCGCGCAGTGAAAATGAATTTACATTAATGGACAAATGAAATGCATTTGTAGGCAAGTTACGATGCCGTTGATAATTGAGTAATCGAACCCGAGCTACGACAATTATATAAAATTATACCAAGTATATAAAATTTATAAAGTTATCCGCCTAAAAGCCTATAATTTCTATAAACGGTCTAATGGCCGGACCTATCTCCTCGTTACGTTTACAATTTTTTGTAAAAGAATTCGGATACGTTATTTATCCCTTATTTAATCGTTGTTTTTCTATTCCTTTTTATTTCAAAGTGAAAACTGTTAAACAGATAAATCCATTATGGCGAAGGATTTGTGAAAAAATACCGGAATACATGATACACTATCGTTTGCTTCTAAGCACAGTTTTGAATTTCGAAGATAATTGCCAGTGCAAAAGTCTTAATAAACCAGTGACATTTATTGATAATTAACATTAAAGCTTATAACTTATATAAAAATAAAACAAAAATTTAAAAAAAAAAAAAAATATTAATTTAAATTAAAAAAGAAAAAAGAAAAAAAGAAAAAACGGAAAAAACAATGTATTTGCGAACGATTCGTCTCCATGGAGTAGACGAGAGACTCAACACGCGCAGTGCTGAGTCATTCTTCTCTCCAGTCGTCAAACCTCGCGTAAGAAGCGGCTCGAAAGAGATGACACAGTGCCACATTAATCAGAGCGATCACCCTGACACGCATGTAGAGAAAAATTCAACCTGTTGTAACTCGCTCTCCTATCCATTATGATTTCAATCTCGATTTCAATCTCGATTTCAATCTCGATTTCAATCTCGATTTCAATCTCGTCTACCTCATCCTCCCCTGCCCCTCTCTCGACGTCCCTCATGCCTCAGACGACGTCGCACCATCTCTCGCATTAATTAAGTAACGGATAGATAGGTACTAAGGGACCTAGAGGACAAAAATCACACCAAGACATTTGTGACTGTACCCGGAGGTGAGTGAACCCCGAGCGACTGACCCTTTGACTTGGTTTGTGTTTTCGTGTGCTTTGCTTGGCTCGATGAGTCAGGGTGAAAGCTTGGATCAATATCACGGCCTTTTTCAAAGTTGAAAGAAGAAAGGGCGACGTTTACGCGTTTCTAAAATGCCTAGATGTTTGCGTTTGCTGCAAATTGTATAGCAATTATTGTCGATCGCTACGGTTAACATTATCCGCTCGAAGCGTAATAGTAGGTCTAACGTATTACTCGGATTACGAGCGATGAGTCACGTTGATTAATGTAATAAAAATTTCGTTGCTATCCATCTGCTACGAATTTCCTTTGAAAATGTAATGCGCAATAGTGGGGACGAAGTTGCATGAAATATTACTGTGAACAGTCACAAGTACTGGAAATATTTACAGTAATGTCGCACTTACTCTTTGAATAACTCCATTACTTTTTGAGTAATTATTGCATAGTCATAAAGAGCATTAATACATAAATGAAAAATGTATTGTGTGATATCACTAAAGTCGATAAAGCTCTTCTATTACTCAGTAATTACAGCCGGCGATAAATTTCGATGACAGGAGATAAACAAAAAGAATCATAAAAATGTCGTTTAGCCTCCCCCGTAGAAGTGAATACAAGTAATTTCGCGTACGCAAAACAAAATAAAACAAAAATAACGAATGTATCCAAGCACTGAAATATTAACTAAGAATGTATAATAGGTCGTGTGTGTATGCGTCGCGTGAAAAATTCATTTCCCACGTAAGTCAATAAAATTGCAAAGTGAGCCGCCAGACACATTGAGTTAATTGACAAACAAATTCAAATACGAAAAGTATCAATTAATTTAATATTCTAACCCTCTTGCTTCCACAACGTCGACTCCTCCTCCTCCTCCTCCTCCTTCTCCTCCTCCTCCTCCTCCTCCTCCTGCCCCCCCCCCACACACACTTCTCATCGCCCACCCCACTTTCCCACAAGGTATTGAAGTGCGCACGACCAAACGCGTATGCACTTTCGCTCGTTCACCAACTCGTCATGGCAATTAATTCGTCTCGTCACGTAACTACAAAAAGCGAGCGAAAGAAGAGAGTGGATGCTGAGAGACGCAAATGAAAAGTCCGAAATAGGCAGCGATTAAGCGTCGTCGTCGTAGTTGTCGTCGACGCCTCTCTACAACGAAAAAATAAAAATAGGACGACGTTGAGAAGCAGCAGAGAAACAAGACGGAGAATGAAAGGACGGGAAAAAAGACGGTAATTCAACTCGTTATAATAAGCGAAACGAAAGGATAGAAGAGTACTATAAGAGTACGGGACGGTGTTTGTGGGGTGGTTCGAGTGGCGGAGAAAGGGCGAACGGGGGAGAGGAAAGTCATTTTAAAGAGTCCCGCCGCTCCAAGGAGACACGTCGTATATTAATTTCCCGCTGGACGCCTCTGCATCTCCTGCGTCGCCGCGGAAATATAAAGGAGGCGGTGGCGGCGGCAGCGACGGCGACGGCGACGGCGACTGCGACGGCGACGGCGACGAGAGGCTGGAGAATGAGATAGGAAATAACGAAAGAATCGGTACGAAAATGCTCTCGTTGATTTGCTCATGCGAATCCAATGAAAATTATCGGCTCCGTGAAGCAGCAGCAGCAGCAGATAAAACGCACAGGTTCTAATCGCGTCCAACTGCATTTATCATTTATTTCTATTTATTTCCTTGTCTTTTTCTTCTGCTTTTTCGAGATACTCGCTATTATTTTCGGCAGGGCAGTTAGAAATGATTTCGCTTTTTCTTTTTTTCCTCAATAATACAAATATTCCAAATAATATTTGACAAACAGTGAGGCTTGCCAAACAATGCTACGACAATAACAATTATTTATAAATTAATACGAAAATTAAACAACATTTATAAAATTACCATAGACATAAGAGATTCAGCTGTCAATAATTAATGATCCGTCATGTTTGTAGTCCGCACAAGATCTTTTGTCGTTCACACTTTCTTTTATACTATTATGTTAATAAAAAAAAAAAAAAAAAAAAAAAAAAAAAAAATTATACTACTCGATAATTATATAAATAATTTACTACTCCATGAATATTGATATGAATATCTGCCTTATATTGGCAATATACCTGAATCCTTGAAATTATCCGAGTACGCAAAAAAATGTTGGATTTCAACGTTTTTCTTCGTACTTACTAATTCACCTATTGACACACAGACCCTTCAAAAAATCTAAAAGAATATGACACTTTCCAGACTGAGAATTTGAAAATTTTAAGTTAAACTAGACAGATAATAGGCAATTTTAAAAGGAATTAGTTTTAAAAGTTGAAAAGGGAAGTTGCATGAATCGTTCATTCACCGGTTTCACATTAATGCCGCTTTTCCCATGTGTGGCCATCCGTTTTTCTCAATCGGAAAAACGGCGAAACGATTCGCAACCCCTCCCACTCGTGCTCAAGAATTCGAAACCGCGAATACGTACGTACACGCACACTTAGCCCGGATTCGCAATGACGCTTGCCAAGCCTCGGGTGCATCGCGCATTGTCTCGTTCGCGCGCGCAAAAAAGTCGCCCAACATTTTATGAAAGCCACCTCGCCCACTTCCCATTGCCGCCGACCGAAGAACGAGCAGGCGGGGGAATCCCGGATAGGGCGGCAGGATAGGGACTTGCGATGTAGGGCGATCGTTGACGGGGGGTTGTGGTGGGTTGGGGTGGCG
>NW_011948428.1:4225624-4246012 GCF_000503995.2 Ceratosolen solmsi marchali
CGTGTTTAGAAGCGAGCGAGATCGCGCGTCGAAAAAAGCGCGTCGCGGGCGATATAGAAGTGGCCACCGAAAAGGAAAAAAATTGGCGGATGAATAACCGGGGGAGTGAGCGGTGCGCACGTAACGGAATATCTAGAGTGCGGGAGCGGAAGTGCGGAAAGCGGCGGCTCCGCATGTCCCTGTACTTCCCTCCTTCCTTTGCTGCTCATACCCTCCCCCGCCCTTGCCACTGTCCCGGTTGCTCGCTCAACGTCCCGCCCTCCCCCGCCGCGGCCTCCAGTCCACGACCCCGCCGGCCCCGCTCGGCAGCCTGTGACCGGAGCTACTCGACGTCCAGCCGG
Organism: Ceratosolen solmsi marchali; assembly: GCF_000503995.2. Lineage (NCBI taxonomy): Eukaryota > Metazoa > Arthropoda > Insecta > Hymenoptera > Agaonidae > Ceratosolen > Ceratosolen solmsi. The sequence goes on from NW_011948428.1 coordinate 4,225,966, forward strand.
CGTTTCTCTTCGTCCGGTTTGAATTACTATCGTGGCCGACGGGAGGTGGGGCCTCCCAAGCATTGTCTATTGTGCCGGAGAATTATTTTATTATCGTTCTCGCCCTTTTCGCCCTGCCGACGCTTCTTCTCCGCTTCGATTTATACGTGCTTCAGCGAAAGCCGCGCAAGCTACCGGCGATGAAAACATTTTTTTCATTATTACACGTTGGGTGTGGGATTGCGGGAGAGCGGGGGGTGGGAAGCGGTGCAGAGATGGAAGTGTCGTGGAACGATGGCGTGGGTTTCGTGATGGTGGAATGATGGTGGGCGTTGGAGGGGCAGGGACGGAGGGGGATGGTAACTTTGGGATTACGTACGTCGTGGCGGAGGGAGGGAGGGTGGGAGGGGGGGGGGTTAGTATGGACGAATAAAGGCGAGAGATTACCCGCCGTTTTCGCGACGGCTGCTATTCTAGTCGGTGGAATAAATTTTGTCCGTTGAAATGTCTCTCTAGTGGACGACGGGCCACTGATTTGTTGGCGAATTTCAGACTTTGTATAGGTTACTCTTGCCGTGACGCTCGCCATTGCCGACGCATTAAATGCCAGAATCTTATCGATGGTGTCAAAAAGTCTGGAGATGTTAGCGCATCGTGTTTTCTCCGGACCCTCGACTACGATCCAAGTACGATTGGATCCAAGTGAAATCTTGGGCTTAGGGTCGTGCCTTAACTTATTGGGATGGATTTTAAAAATTATCTCCGGATTCTCGGATTTTCAAGAGCAAACAACAGGTTGGGCGCAATAGCTATCGCACTTAATAAGATTAAGATTGGAACATTATATAGTTATTATATCATACTCATGATATAGATATTATATTCTCTTTCGAGTTTGTTTACGGTTGTAAAAATTGAGCAACAAATGCAATACGAAGAATAAATGAAAAAAGCATTTTAAAACAAAGATAAAAAAAAAAAAAGAAAAAAAAAGAAAAAAAAAGAATAAATAAATGGAGTTCCGCGTATTTATGAAGAGAGAAAAGTATGGAATTTAAAAACAAAAAGCGTTTTATAGAAGAATAGTAAAAAATGATTTTCATTCTAAGGTACAATTTTATTCCATTTAAAGTAAAATAATCGTCGTCATCGTCATCGTCATCATAATTATCATTATAAACGCCCACGCACGCACGCGCACACTCCCACGCATAACGCGTTTAAGTATTTAATAAATATTAATAGCAATATTGATATTACTGTCGTGCATGGGGTTTTGCGGCGTTTCGATATATTCTAGTAGAATGTAGAGGCGCAACTCCGCCAGTCGCATCCATAAATACAAAAGCAAATTACTGAAGATCCGCTCCCCTGAACTTTTTTATGGTTTGAAATAAAACGGTGCATTCTGTAAAGTTATATCCGCCATCACTCGGCCTCCTAATACGGCTACCGCCGCCGACGAGTCCGTCAACATCTCTTACGTGCTAATTTATTCTACCGAGTCGGTATTTCAACAACAACAACAACAACAACAACAACAACAGGCCAATGAAGCATCTTTTCCCGTGTCGGGCAACACCACGTGGCAAAGAGGTGGTCGAGCGTCCGGCAACTTTCCAATGATTAATATCGACGATGAAGCCCCTCCCACTCGCCCATGCCCCGGGCAGCTTACGACAGCTTGACGGGAGCGTGGAATTTCACGGTGGCTCTCGAAATCTTGTCGCTCGGCCCCATTAGCACCTATTTTACGCGAACGAGGAGGCCGGCAAATAAAACCACGAGGATGTCATTCGAGATTTGTCTTTTGAATTTACATGCTTAAACGAGAATTAGTGTCTACTAATTGAAGCGAACGAGAAAAAATGCTCATTGACGAGGTTTCCCGATTATTGTCCAAATCGTACGTATTGGCCCGTGTCATGGCAATTATGCACTCGATGATACAGCCGACCATACGGCTGCTCGAGATACTTTGCAGAATCCATGAATTTGTTTATTAGCTTAAAACGACTGTAGGTAGTAATAATCAATGGCTTGGCGTTTATTTGTTTCTTTTCCTCTTTATCCTTTTGTCGTTTTGCTTTTGTCTATTATTGTTTTTTCGTCATTTTGTTTTTTAAATAGATCCATAGTCGGTGAAATTCCTTTCGACTTTCACATTTGACAACTTAAACTATCGTGACAGTTTGGAAAAACTTTAAGCCATCGGTTTTAACACGTATGATACACGTGTTCGCTGCAACGATCTCTATTAAATAGAATCTCGTACTGATAAATCAACAGTTTTCGTATTCGGGGAATAATTAAAATGGATAAAACTCCAAAACGGTGTCAACTTCCCGTTTAATACATTACAAAATGTCGATTAACTTTCGAGAAAACGTCGTACTTTCATTTACCGGCCATTCTTAATCATTGCTTCTTGTTTCAAGTGTCTGAGAGCGCAAATGATTTTAATTAACGTTTTTCATCATTTAGTAATCAATTCCCTAAACAAAAAACCAAAAAGAAGAAGCCTAAGTAGAGAGAAACAACAACAAAAGTAAAACAATAGCAAAAGAAAAACAAAAACAAACAAAAAAATAAATAGAAAAGTCAACAAAACGAAAAGCACATAATTCTGCCTCGTTCAACGTACAAAATATTCAAGCGAATATTCATTGCCTAACATATGGCATTTCAAATGTATTCAGTGAAATTTAACAGAATTATTCTTCGGTATTTTCAATGAATCGTCGTACAATAAACCACATGCAACGTCGATATTAATTTGCGGCAAAAGCGTTCGCTTCCAAACACACGCTTCAAGTAAATATCCGTTGGACGAAATTCGGTGAATGGGAATGGTGAGCTTTAGAATGGATGGTTACATTTAGAAAATTGCCGGGCTAGATAAGCATTCGTAAATATTTCGTCGCCTCCATCTCCAGCCAAATGAAATTCACGAGCTCGCATTCTCCGAATGTTAAAACAATGACATTGGAAAAAGTGAGTGCAACGAACAGTGCCCATAGTGACTCTTACGTGCCAGCAATAGTGGCACTCTTTCATTTCTCTCTCGCTTTCTTTGCTTATCTCTTCCTCCCGACCCCCTTCACCCCGCCCGCCACCCGCTCTCACTCACTCACTCACTCTCACACACACACACACACACACACTCTCTCTCTCTCTCTCTCTGTGTGTGTGTGTGTGTGTCTATCCCTTCGTTCTTGTCTCGCAGTGTCCCGCTTTAATCCACGTTGCGACAGCCTAATTAGGATTGCAGTCGGCGATCTCTTGCGCGCGAACGATCTTCGCAACGAACAACAGGGTCTTTTAAGTCATCGAGCGCATTCCAGCGGCGACTTAAACGGCCCTCGCTGAGGCGGTGACGCAAAGCCAATCGGTCTCTCTCTCTCTCTCTATCTCTCACTCACTCTCTCTATCACTATCTGTCTATATATCTATCTCTCCTTCTCTTTGCTTCAAACCGATGGACTTTTGCAGTGGCTTCCATTGAACTACGTCGACTGTAGTTCGGGGACAATCATCAACGAGTTGCTACGACTACAGACTGGATGGGGTTATTGGGCTGCGTCGATGGCTAAAGCCTGCCGTCAACGAGATCATTCGGTTGTTTACAATATCCGAGACAGTGTTGGATTATAATAGTGAATGGCATTTATCCGAGGCCGCTAATCCCATGAAGATAAAAACGAGCGGACAATATAGGATGTACGTTGCTAACCGTGACACTTTAGTAATAGAATTTTCCCTCCACATGCGATTCCTCGGCTTGACGAGGAGACTTTGATAAACATACATCACTGGCAAAATACCGTTACGATAAATCATTTTTATGCAATTATCGCGAGGAGAGATGTAGACGATCGGATTAATTCCACAAGACATTTTACATAACAATTTTCTACTTCTTCGGCAATTTATTGCATAAACTAGGAATTTCGTTCACGAGCTACCAATAAAAGCTCTGCACCAATAAAAGCTCTTGGATCATGAAAAAGGGCAAGGATCGAAATTATTACAACGATAAGGCTATTTAGTTATTTAATAAATGAAGAATTCAATTTATTTTTACATTCAGTGTTGCATACCACAGGCCATTAAACATATACGCGCAATTTATTATGTAATTTGTTTCATTGGAAAGAAAATGTAATTTTAAAAAAAGCCGAGTGTACGCAAAAGACGCGATAATCTATAACTAATTTTAATCTGGACTCCCTTCGCACACGATACAATCGATACTTTACACGGGATTTTCCTAAGGCACGAGACCGCTTCTTAGTAGTCTCAACTTAGCGATATGCTCTCTTCTCTCCATCTCCATCTCCATCTCCATCTCTCTCTCTCTCTCTCTCCCTCTCTCCCTCTCTCTCTCTCTCTCTCTCTTTCTGCTGATCTTTTAAATTAAATATCCAACGGCTTGCACACCGAGTATTCAAAACACAGTTGAAATCGTTTGCGTGCTCTTTAGCTTATTTCGGGGACTAAAAATAATCTTCCGGCGTTTTACAATCAAATGCTGCCTAGCTTCGTTATAATATACACTTTCCATCTCATAACAAAGCGATACGTTCAGCTTTATGGCAATAGTTTCTGAATTCAAAGCCAACATGAATATTTAAAACAATAGTATTTCCAGTAATCTTGCTTTCCGAATGAATAGACAAGGAATTTTGCATTAGAAAGTGTTGATGCAATTTTAGCAGCAGCAATGCAAATACTCCCCGACCACTCCATAACGTCTTTTACGTTTTTCCTGTATGCATCGCTTAACCAACCCATTATTTTACAGCATTTTACTATTCAGCATTATTTCAATGAATAATCTCGACATTTCAGATGCTATTCATCTTTCTATCCGCATCTTACCATACCACATCTATCTACCATATTTGAAAGATTATAAATACTAACGATATAGCAATAAACAAAATGACATAAATACTAAGGCCTAATTGCCAATTCATTAGCATTACACAACTTGCCCATCCACGACGTTACCTACAATTTTAAGATCAATCAGCCGACGATCTAGCGACTTATCCTCTAGCTAATTAGAAAATGACCGCATGAAAATCTTGTCTCTAACAAACAGTCTTTTACGATTCATTCGACAACTTTAATTTCAGCTACTCACTTCCAAAACATTTCAAGACAAAAAATGCTCCTTTTGAACTGTCCGTTCAATTGTTCGATAGATCGATACCGTCCAGCACGAGAAGGACGATACAAAAGAGTGTGCACAGGATTATGTGAGATAGTGGAGGGGATACGCGATACGAGCAAGACAGCCAGAGAGAACGAGTTCGCGGCTCTTTTCTTACATACATGTGCATACATAGGCGGACGACTATCAAATACAGCACGGCTGGCATCTTAATGGCTTTCGGCTTAGCAAATACATTTGGGTTGACACGCTGAACTCGCGACGCCCGTTTATCGTCGTTATATGCTCGGGGCACGCGCGCATTTCCGCGAATATAGCGCTTGAAAAGTGCACGTGGTTTCATCTTCTCGTCCGCCTCGTCTCGCCACCCCTAGCCACAGTCTCGCCTACCCTCCCTATCCCTCCCCGCCAACTGCAATACCGCCCACCAACCACGGACCGGGCGCCTCTTCTTCCCCCCTCCCCCTCCCCCTCCCCCTCCCACCATCACCCACCGTCATACCCCCCTTCCCCCACGTACCCCACATCGCCCCAACTCACACCACCCACCCTCAAGCCATCGCCCGCAAAAGTACCTAACGTAACGTAACGTAACGTAACGTAACGTAACGTAGTGGATACAAGTCCTTGCGCTATAGCCGTAAATCATGCGAAAGCCCTCGTCCTTTAAGCGCTCCACCTATTTGCCCTGTGTTTGTCTAATGAACATTAACCCGTCGCCACGCAGAGCCTATTGCCTCCCCCCGCCCCCCTCTCGAAAAATAATGTTACTTTTCCTCGCTTAATCCGCGCATTTACAATTCACCCCGTATTTCATTGGCAATCTCGCAAACCTAACTGCACGCTTAATTTTGTTAAACTAATTTACTCGATCAAAAGTTTCACTTCGATAATTAACTTTATGCAAATGCGGCTACACGAGTTAACGACATTCTTTGCTTCTTTTCTAATGTGCTTATTGGGTGGACGAAAGAGCTTAGGAATAATCGAATGAAAGTCTTTTCGAAGTCATCGATCGATGAAATTTAACGATATGATTGGAGCTCTCGTCGATCCATCAAGCTGCGCAATTTCAAGATGGAATGCCAAATTCATCGCCATTATTGCCATTACCAAATTATGCTTACGAAGTTAATCCGTATTTTAATATTCTACGGAATTCATTATTCGCTTAATTTTCAATAATTCCTACACAATTATGCCTCTACCATCATAAATCCCGCTACGGAAATACCTATAAATACATCTCTACGTACATCTTTAAACAATTGCTACTTAAGAATGCCAGTTTAAACGATGATTAAACATTTTCACTATTTCGAATAAATTTTCGAATAATTTTGTAGCTGATAAAATAATCGATTATTTTCACATTGCAAGGAGTCGACATTCACATACGATTCTTGTTCAAATATTACAGTTCATTCGTTTTCGCGAGCAGGCAATTAATTGAATTTCAGCTCGATTGAAAAAATTGCTCGTCGAATATTCATTATCTCGATAAACTAGTTCAATGTCTCAACTACCTCTTGGATTTTTAGCAAAAATTAATAATATTTTACATAGACATTGATAATTTTGCAGCATTTTTGGAGCAATCGGTTAAAGGCAAAATCATCGTTATTATTTTGTAAAATTAGTTATCGCGGTTGTCGCGGCTGTTGCTGTTGTTGTTGTTGTTGGTAGCAACACTTCAATAATTTATTGAAAAATTAAGCTCGTAATTGTTACTTTCACGATTATCGACAATCTGGATAATAATACTTACCGCGATAGTATTGGTTAATTAATGAGAGTTGTGAGGTCGTCGGAAGGTACGTAACGAGCGATTGATCGTGAGGGAAAAATAGTTATATCTAATTTAGTAGAAAAGCTGTTGTAAGATCCTTTTAGCCTTTTCAATATTGAAATTGATCATCAACATTTAAATTAAAAGAAATTTCCAAATTTAATAAACTACGAATTTATAGATTAGGCAAAGCTATTGCAGGCTCGTTCTAGGCTAATAGTCAAAAAATTCAACTCAAAGTTTTAATTGTTTGATAAATTAGTTTACATGACATTGAATCGTCCCGAATAAGACAAAGTGTTCAGATAGTCACACATTTCGACGTAAAAAATAAGTTTGAAAAAAAAAATAGAAAGTGATTCGTTCGTGTTTCGGAGTGGCTACGATTGGTTGATACTAAATATTATATTAAATATGCTGCTTTTTAATGTACAATCGATCGATTAATTCGAAAAATCATTATAAAGGACCATTTAAATTCAGCAAATGAATATAAAGAGTAATTAATATTAAAATACCAAACATCAAAGTAACAACATCGAAGTTTACGAGTAATTGGACATTATTACTCTATACATTATCATTCGTATCAAGAATCTTCTTCGCGATATTGAGTTTTGTAACAATTGAGCAACCATCTTATTATTTCGTCTTCATCCTTTTTTCTTCAATTTTCCCGTCCTCGTACTCCCTTTTCTCCTTACGATGACTTTTCGTCAAAAGCTAGTAGTACTCCACTCTGGATAAGTGTATATTTGCGCAAAGGACGTGTCCTTAACTTCAATGCTCTTTCCAACTCACTAATAGCGCCCTCTCAATAATTCGCCAAAATATCGACGTTAATCATTGACGTAATTCATAATATCAATATACGAATATACGTCATAGAATCTCATTACGTCTCTACTTAATGGTACGTGGTACATGAATTTTTTTTAAAAACTAAAAATAAGAAATAAGAAATAAGATGGAAATTATGCATCTTGATATGAAATGTAAATAAACCCGATCTATCTATCTCTCTCTCTCTCTCTCTCATCGCTTTTACATCAAGCCAATCCAAGAGGATTGGTAGTAGAGAATCTAATAACGCGCTTTTACAGTATTTTTGCTTAATCTTTTTAGCGCGAACCAAAGGGCATCTTGATGCGAGCTAATACACATTTCCATCTATTTATTTATCGACAGAGGCACGCGCGAGTGAGAATTCGCAAAGCCCATCCGCGCCAAAACACAAATCCCTATTGCATTAGATTAGACGCACGAAAATATCATTCGATGTTGCCCACTGAACATTACTCGAGGACTAACCGACCCGGAAGCGGGCGAAACATCATTGGATCTTAATAGCAGCGAACGAGGCCAAGATCGCGTCATTGCCGCAGCGCTTTTCCCTTCTGCAATCAACCACAATACGAACAACTAGCGAAATATCGCAAATGCGCACAACCTCCTTTCTCGCCCTCTTTGTCGCGAAATTTCTCTTCAAAATGAAAATAAAAAGTGCGGGAAAAAAACGCAAGACTTCACATCTCTTAGCAGCGCATCTCTCGCGAGACTTTCTCAGATGACAACGGGGAATTCTCTCGCCTCTCCAAGGGTCAACGACTCGAGCTCGAGCATTTTTAATAAAACTGCGCGACAACGGCGGCCCTCCAACGGAATTAAAATAAGAATTTAAAAATCGCTCGAGTCAGACAGTTGAAATAAGCAAACCGGATCACCTGTATCGCGGCGACATTAAAATCACCGGATAAGCTTATCGCGGTAGCGCGGAACGAATACGAATTCGAGCAGTGATCGAGCTTATGAAAAGCTTTCAGCTCTCAATGCGCATACTACTCAGGCCGGCCAGTTCTGTATAAAATGGCGCTCCGCATCTCGCAAGTCGAGAGATGAATGCTTTCCAGAGACAAAAGGCGCACTCCGGCGCGCGAATAAAAGACGGTGGCGTACACACTCGGTCAATGGATATCCGCGTTTCCGTGGAGACCGTCGCACTGGCTACTACTCTCTTTGCCTTTTTAAGACGGCGTAGTCTAAAGTTAGAAGCGGCTACACCACGCTGTCCAGGAAAACCGGCCAGCTGGTATGGTGTGTATGTGCGCACGCGCACGTGTCGGTATACGACGTGCCGGTGTAGTACACACGGCCACGGCGAAATGCACATCGGCCTCATATAATAATTCAGCGTCGTAAACAAATGCACCGCGGCGGGGCGGAGGGGTGAGGGGAAGGGTGAGGGGGGCGGTGCGTGGACTTGGACGAGTCTCACACCGAATTACATTCGGCTTAATGCCTCTTTGATACTTGAGATTTTGAAAACGGCAGCGGGCGAGCGTTCAAAATTTTGCTCTCTCGTTTATTTATTTATTTTTTTATTTTTTTTTCTAGCTCCGAATGTGCAGGGAGCGAGGAGATGTGTGTTTCACTCTATGTAATATTGAGGATAGAAGCAAGAATGAGTTTGAAGGGCGGGGGAGGGGGGGGGGGCATATAGTAAAATCCCAATGCTCATACGAATTATGTTTTTGGATTTAAATAACGTAGTGGCGAGCTTTGATTTGGATTGTAAAAGTACCCGAGACTCCACAAAATACGATACAATATTGGCTGTGAGAAGGACGTGAATAATTTTTTCATCGCAAATGTTACTTTAGAGAAGACTGTGCGGCAACATGTACTCTGAACATTTTAAAAACTTTAAATGTATTTTCATTCTCTACGTTGAAAAAGTACGACTTTAAAAATAATGGAGAATATAACGGGCGATATCTCTTCTACAATTCGCTTAAAATCATCTTATTCGACATTTTGGAAAATTAATTAATACAATCTACTGGACTGCGAAGATTCTTTTATATCAATAAATTTTTTTACCAAAAATAATTGCTTGAAACTTTTTTTCAGCTTCCGCCTTTTTTCAATAGCCACATATAATAGTCAAAAAATCAACATTTTAGAATTGCTCGAAAGCCTTATGCGTTCATAGATTTCAATTCGAAGGTTTTAAAAAGTTCTTTGTTTTTTCATTACAGTTGAAAGTTGAATGAAATTGTTTCCGACCATGAATCCCTTTTAAAACGATTAGTCGCCATCGATCAGATTTAACGCCTATATTATTGATGATATTTATTATAAAAAATTATTTTTGTACTTCGTTTTTCTTTTTACATTTTTTCTCTAAAATTCATTTTACTCTAGGCGTTTTTAAGCCTTAATTTGATAAACTCTACTCGCTCGAAAATAATTCAACAAAATGTTTAATTTTATAAGATAAAAGCAAATAATTGACTGCTGTACGGATCAATCAATATTTAAATATCAGTCTGTAACGTAGGAAGTAACCAATAAGGTTATTTGCCTCCTTTTTTTATGTAAAATATCTGGCACGAAGTTACTATCCACTTTAACTCCCCCCCCCGCCCCCTCCCCCATCTCTCTCTCTCTCTCTCTCTCTCTCTCTCTCTCTCTGGCTTCGTGCAGATTTAATATGGAGTAACGTTATGTAATCTATTACTCATGCCATACCATTGTTGTCATATTGACGAATGATTGGGTTGTACATCGAATCTTGTGCTAAACTAAACGATTTCATCAATCACTGCCTCCTCTTCTTTATCTTTGTCTTGTTAGCTTTGGTTAAGTGATCGTACAATCTATACCAATGGTTGTTTAAGAATCTCAATTTAAGTTCTGGTATATAAGATGGAAAAATAACATAATAACAGAAGTTGCAATGGAAGAAAGAAGAATCTTAACAATTATAAAAATATTATTTTAGAGCTTGAATTAATACTCATTTGAATATACATTTTTATTGGCGATTAATGAAGTTTTGTACCATTTGTAAGTTTTACAAAATTTCAATATTCTCTTTTTTAATTTGAAAATTCCTTTCTTCGGTTTGGCAAACATTTAGGAATTATTTTAACCATATACATGTTTTACAATCATTTTCTTTACCTTTATGTATGCGTGTATGTGCATATGCGTAAGTGCGTGCATGCAGTTACATAAAGATACATTTATGCATATATAATTTCATCGATTATTTATTTACACAATTCTGTCAACATTTGTGATTTACGATTATATTGAGGAAAAAAAAACTTATTACAGTATTAATAATACTGCAATATAAATATTACGTACAATTTATTTTTAATTTCTTCGTAATTGTTTTAATTTAATGTTTATTGTATTCTGTTCAATTTATGAGCCAATAAATGTCTAAATATCAGACTGACAAAGGATCGACAACAATGCAAACAATTTAATAACACTTTATTTACACTTTAGATAAAATTAAATGATAAGCAATTTTTTTTTAAGAATATCGTAACGAAAACATTATTGCTGTATAATTATTATAAATTGTCAATCAATAATATATTGCAAAGTGTTCAAACTTTAGAAATTAAAGAGCATTAGTGACACTAATTACAATATAATTATACATTTTTATAATGTGCACTAGAAACAATAAATCGGTGTACTTAATCTTTTAAAAGTTCAATGAAAAGTTTATTGAAGTTACGTATACACTTGAATTATCAAAAATAATTTCGAAATTACCTAATAATGAGAAAGATTTTTTTTTTTTTTTTTTTTTTTTTTTTTTTTAAAAATAAATCAAAGAAAATCTTCCTTGGTAAAATTTAAGTAAACACTTCCCTTTAAAACAAATGAATGCTTAACAATGAACATTATTTGATTGCCATAGTCAAATTTGCCCCAATAAGCAAATATTTATTTAGTACTAATGAATAAAGAATTTCATCGTTTAAATAGTATTTTCAGAATGAAATATAATTTTCATTATTACCGACTTGTTACATTATTACCGAAGTGACCATCGAACAAAATCACTAAAGCAAGCTCGCCTTTAGCTACGTTTACAAACGCCGAATGAAAATTTATCCCATTTATCCCAACACGTATAATTCAAAATACATCGAAAGGAAAAAAAATTTCCACTAAATCACCTCCTCTCCTGGCAATCATCGCACATATCTGGCGGAAAAACTTTTTCAAATATAACATTTAAGAGTATTTTAGAATACTCGTTGGAAACGCCTTTAATATACGGTGCACATATCATGCCACGTCACTCAAATCGCAAAATACCGGGGAGGTGAAAAACAATGGGCCCTTATCGAAAATACGTACTATCTAGAAAATTGAAAATTTTTTACCGGCTGAAAATCAAACAACGAAAAGCGTCCATCGACTAATGAATAAATGCTCGAAGCCATCGCGGGACTCCAGCTCGCCCTCCATCTCCGTCTCTCTTCGAGTCTTTGGCAAACAAATCTGTTCCCGTATCTTCCTTGTACACGTCCGCGCTATCACAAGTTTATGAGCCACGGGGATGGACGTTGGTAGCCATTGTAGAGAGGCAGTTGGCGCATCGACTCGCCGGCGCTTTTGCGACACGATGCGCGAACGACGTTCGCGCGCGCATTAAAAGGAGAAAGATGGAAGTATACAGAGATATGAGAGGAAGGTATAGAGAGATGAGAGAGAGTGAGAGAGAGAGAGAGAGAGAGAAAGAGAGAGAGGTGGGGACGACATTTCGGCGCAGAACATACTAATTTACGTAATCGACGCAATCATTCATTACCGAGTCACCAATAAGTAAAGCAACTGCAATCAATTAATCAAAATCGTGGGTAGGAGGGAGACGGCGATGGAGCGGCGCGCTCCATTTGCCAGGCTTCCCCTGATTTCCGCATGCTGGCCTTATCGGGATGAGCAAATATGCAACATACACAGTGAACGTTCTTTTCTTCTCCTTTTGCATCCTTCGTTCTCGTGTGATCGCTCGCTAAATGCGTTTGAGAGTGGAAATTTATACACGCAAGCAGCGCTGATGGAGAAAAGAAAGCGGACGTACTTTGTTTTGGCAGGCTATACATAGCATATTTTAAATGAATTTTGTAATTATAATATAATCGATTGCTGTCGGAATAATTAAAGTAATGGTTTATTAATTAAACACAGATATCTAATATTAGCCATTAAAAAAACAAGCCCGGAAAATTCTAATTTGCAGTAATAATACTGTGATGCTAATAAGTCAAAGAGATAAAGATAAATTTTTTTTTTTTTTTTTTTTTTTTTTTTTTTAATAATCAATTTTTTTCTCATTAATTGGGTCAAATTTTAAGAAAACTAAAACGTCGGAATGATAGTGAATTCCTAATTAATTAATAATAAAGTAATTAATAAAATAAAAATTAGAAAGTATCTCGCGCTTTATTGAACTTTACTCTGAAAATGAGAATATTAGATAAATATGAAGAGGACAAATTTGTACCAACAGTTCATTATATAATTAAACTTAAATAATATTAATCATTTTCAATTTGTTCATCTAGCGAAATTTATTATAATTTTTTTGTGTTTTTTTTTTTTTACTAAATTTTATGCGTACCGACTTATAATGGTAATAAAATTGTTCTCGCGCATGTTAAAAGAGTATGTTGCGTTGTCGTAGTACGTCATTTAACATTTAATACGTATTACGTCGTCCAATAGCCAGAATTATTAATGAAAAGCAATCTGTAGCTTTCCCAGCATCAACGCTTGCTATCGCGTGGATTTAAACGCGCGGTAAAGAGAAAAATATCTTGACGTTAACCCAATATATGCGAAGGGATAGAGAAAGAGAGAGAGAGAGAGAGAGAGCGCGCGCGAAAACGAGAGGAACAGAGAGGGAGAAGTCGATGAAGCGTGGGACCTTCCAAATGTCCGCAAAATTTATTTGACCCATAAAATCGTCAAACCAATAGATTTAACAAATACACACGAAGAATGGAGAATATAGACAAACAGACAGACAGACAGACAGACAGTTAGATAGTTAGATAGTTAGATGGTTAGATGGTTAGATGGTTAGATGGTTAGATAATTAGATAGTTAGATAGTTAGAGAGAGAGAGAGAGAGAGAGAGAGAGAGAGAGAGATGAAGAAAAGTGGTAGAAAGTGAGAGAGGAATAAGGGAATTTGTTTTCCGTCCTTCTGCTTTTTTATACCCCTTTTAGCCAGCACTTCTACCCTCATTACCGAGTCGGTGACTCTAGAAAAGAGTAAACGTTAAAAGATCATTGACAGCTAAAGGTTATAAGGCGATTTACGCTACGTGTAACGTAGTTAAAGTTATAGCTTCGCTTCGTTGCTCAGTAGTGGTGTTGTAAATTTCCACTAGCCAATAGTATTATTTTACAGCATTATGACGAATTCAGCGCGATACTATGAAAGTGTTACATTGACTGCAGGTAATAAAGCCGACCGAGTTTCACTATACTATACTATTTTACATCGTTTATGGCTTTTACAGTGCGACTATGAAAGAACAGAGCGTATGTAAAATGTAACATAAAGTTCTACTTTAACACGCAAACTTGGTCTCCGGCGTGCTTTTATGAAAGAAAATCGAGAATTGGGAAAATGTTTCGCGCTTAGGCTCGAATTGTGCATTACAACATTACCTTATTAATATTTCAATACAATGTCAGAAAATCAGTATTATCTTTAGAAAAAATTGTAAACAAAGCTGTAAGTAGTTCCTCTTCTTATTTCTCATAGATTATTAATCTATTTATAATGCAGCGTTTCAGTATTTTTCCAAATTTTATTTTTCCCTCTTCTTTCCTTTTTGCTATTTTGTCCGTTTTATGAAATGTCTTTATAAAATAAATTCAAATAGAATACGATCGTTACAATTTATTTGACCGTTTTATCGATGACGCCGATCGATCATTAATGATAAATAATGAGAAACGAAAGCTTTTCTAAGAAACTATAATACGTCGGTTCGCTGAATATTACGAATAAAAATCCATTCGACTTCATTTGCATTTAACGAGTCATATATATGCGAGTCCTATATAGTGACAGTACACTAATTTATGTGCCCCCGCTGTTCTATTACAACGAGAGATAAATAATATTAGATAATAATTGAAAATAACCTAAATCCCGTTCTAATATTCATACATTATGATCCTAATATTGCAAATAATTTCAATTTGCCTCGTCACCTTTATATTTACAGAAGAAGAAAAAAATGAAACGCGCTGAAAGCCCTCCGCTTCGATCAAATTGAAAGAAAATATTTTTTTCTCCACGACCAAGTATCGATTGACTCTCGATCCTTATCGATCAATCGTCCGGCGCCTGTCAACATTAAACGGCCTGCCTACAATTGCCATTCCAATTCGGCTCAATATTAATATCAAGCAGGTGCACAATCATTCGCATCATTTCGTATTTGTCCATTGCCAATTATAACTTAGCTAATGAGTCGACAAAATGTATCATCGAATCATTTCACTCCTCTCCGACATCCTACTAAACGCGTCTCTGTAAAATGTCGCGAGGTAGCCTATACCTTGGCGCTCTTAAAATAACAGCGGAGATTAACTACACACGGAATTCCTTGAGCATAAAGTCGAATCGGTAGAGTGAGTGAATCTCTATTTTAACTACTATAGAGTCACTTTTGAGCCCAAGGTTTACGAGACTCAAGTGTATTTCAATCAACGTTGAACGTTGAACGCCAAAGTACGTCCAATAGGAATTGAAAACTAATCGATCGAGGGCCGCCGCGTCTAATGGCCATGCAATTCCTCATACGTAAAGACGCATCGGCATTTCATAAGCTAATCGTGCCATAACGTGCCTAACGAGCCTAACGAGCCTAACGAGCCTAACGAGCCTAACGAGCCTAACGAGCCACCAAGCCATCTCCACTCAATCTTAAAACCATAATGACAAACGCGTTCGCGGCCTTTCGCCAAACGCTCTACCTACCAAACGCTCGACTCTCCTCGATCGCAATTCACCAAACGCTCGTCCGTTTAAAACTACACTACGCGCATTTGTCGATCGTCCATGAAACTATCGGGGAGAGGGGAGTGGGAGTGAACGAGCGGAGAACGTCCCTTATCATGCCAATCGACCATCCTCCCCGCCGCCTCCCCCCTCCCCCCAATTCGCGCATCGAGACCACGAAAAAAATTCAGTCGACATTCAGTCGAGATCGCATCAACGATCGTAAATCGAAATTTTTAACTATAATCGAGCGCATAAAATCCCTTTTGCTAATAAAAACAAAAGGGAGAAATTTCGTGGCCGAACGTGCCTAGAATCTCAATTCCCAAATTGAGTGGGCAGCCAAGTAGTAGCCATTGGCTCTGCTCATCCGACACTAGCGGGATTAAAATTTCAATCTCTTGGACTCAATTTCGGTAACCAGTGGCCTCTTATCGACAACATCCGGCGAGCAGAGGAACATCGCGAGGAGACGCACGAGAGCTCGGAACGACGACTACAATCTCCCGGCGCTTCAACATGTCCAAAGATTAACGATTCCTGTAGTATCCACGTAGTGTGTCAGCCCCAGTGCGCACCACAATGCGTCTTTACGTCGAGAAATCTGTGCGGGGGTGGTGCCGATTCATTGTTTTATACGTGCCATTGCATCTTTGATGAGAGGAGAGACGCCGTCGCCGGGGGAGACGTTACGACGACCGCAGACTGCGACTTTATAAAGTAGCGCAGACGACGCGCCGGGGAGAGATACGAGGTTGGGAAAGGAACGTCACGGGGGGTGGAGTCCGACAAAGGCTCCTCTCGCCCGCCGTTTCCCTCCTCCCACTCACCTCTCCGCCGTCGCACGACGCACGCTGCACGCTGAACGACGCGCGCCCTCTCCTCGCGCTCTACCACGCACGCTTTACGTCTCTTCTTTCCTGTCGTTTCACCGTGGGACGAGGGTGAGAGTACGTTCGTTAAACGCCGAGTGCCGATAGCATCCGGGTCGATGGAGACGGCTGGGTTATCCGTTAGCCTATTGTCGATAGTGGCATGCGCCTTAACTTTCCCGGTGGTGGTTGCATCGTCTTACTCCTCGATGACGGCGACGGCGTTGACGCGATTTATTCGCCGAACGTCTTGACACGGTTAGTCGACATTGTTATGCGAGTGCGTGCTTTTTGCGCGAACTCGTCGGCTAATTGTCGTGTTTTCTAACAAGTTCGGCGGGTGTGGAATGCAGAGGTCGATTGTTTTGCAATGTGTCAATTAGGCGCACGAGGCAGAAACGAGCCGTTGCGCGAGTAATATATTTGCGAGGGCCAGCTGAGGTTTACGAATATTTCATTCGGACCACGGATTCAACCGAGCATATCGTGAAAATTAATCAAACGTACACGTCGAACGTTTCGTATCCTTTTTTTCTTCTTTTTTTCTGTTTTCTTTCTTTTTTCTGTCTTTTTTTCTTTTTTTTTTTTTCTTTTTAATCGTAATGACGTAATAATCAGGAATGAAAAACAATTGTTTTATATATCGCCGCGCGTATGGTGATTTGAACAATCGACAGTTATATTGTTGGAGTTTTGATATAAACATCGTTTCGATTTTTCATATTCTGCCGACAAGCCTTTACTCTGCTCGGTGAACTTGTGAAGTTTTACTATCGAAAAATATCTATATATATATATGCATGCATGCATGCATGTATGTATGTGTCTGTGTACGTACGTATGAATGTATATATAAGATTTTGGGCTAAGTAGAGATAATATTTGATAGTAAAGCAAAGTACGACAAGAAATTATTTGAAATTTGAATAGCATAGATCGTAAATTTTTTCCAAAAACCTTCCTACTCCCGCTTATCTTTTTTTCTTTATTTCATTACTTGTTCTTTCCTTTCTTCGTTTTTTCTCCCATTTTATTATTACTATTTTTACGTTTCTTTCGGTCTTTCTATTTTCCCAAAATTTTATTTATTTAATTATTTAATCATTATTATTATTATTTAGTTGTTGTTGTTGTTTTTTTTATTTTATGAAAAAATACAACTTCGTACGTAGTCCGTACGTATCGTGAAAAGAAATTCCTTGTTAGTTGAGCTGGGAAAAGCAGTCCAAGTGGCCGATGCTCTGCATTGGGAAATAAAAGGCATTTGAAAAGTAGAATCGTTTTGGTCGGCAAAAAAACAAAAAACAAAAAACAAAAAGCAACAACAACAGCAGCAACAAGAGACAAAAACAAAACAAAACAAAAAGCACAAAAAGAACAAAAAAAAAAGAAAAAAAAGAAAAAAAAAGAAAAAAACAGAAACAAGGAAAAAGAAAAGTGTACGCACTACGTCATGAACACATTCGGCAAAGTGACGGCGTCGAAACAAAAGGAGAGAAGAAAACAACGAATGTAAAAGCAGGTCGGCGAATACATGGCTGCTGTCGGAGTATACGGGACTGCTGCAGCCACGTCGTCGTCGGTGTCCACAAAATCCTCTTACGCTTTCGTCATGCATCATAATGTACTAACGAATCTCCATCGGGAGACGTCGATCCCGTGAATGCCGGCGCGAACTAGAGTAAGGCCGTTAAACTAGATCGAGCCATCAAAACTCGTTTTATGCCATGAAAATGTTGATTCCCGACAGGAGCAGTTACGCTGCCGGGACTACCGATTAGCTCGGATTTAAGCTTAGGTTCTAAAAATTCTATAAAAGGACGGATTTTTAAGAATGGCGACGTCGATTTATTTATTTGTCGAGGATAAGTCGTAAAAGTGAAAAAGCGAGCGGGAGTTGGCGATAAATCCACGTGGATTTACGAGTGATTCGTTATGCATAAATTTTTGCAGATTATAACTTCCGAATTCGCTTGTCTCTCGGTGTGATTTTTTTTTCTTTTTTTCTTATCGGCCTCGCTAGAAATAGTTTCTTGGTTTGAATTATTCAGATTGTTATTGATTATGTGTCGGCTGAAGCGACCGCAGGCCAAACATTAGCTCGCTGGAATTTTACTGCCGAGAATGTCAATCTTTCGCGCAACGGTAACTTAACGATAACAATAAATTCAAAGCTCATAAAGCGACAAAAGAAATGGCAACGTGTGCACTTTAATCCTTATTTTCAGCCTTAACTGCAAGATATAATTGCTTCATTCGTCGCGCTGTTTTATTCAAACATGTTACAATATACCAATTACGATTGCGTGTATCTATCTATGATAACGAGTTTAACACTTTGTTGCCGAAAATTACTTGACCTCTTAATTATCGAGGATCTTCTTGAGTCATGTAAAATTGTTCGAAACCGTTTAAAAATTTGTTAATATGGCGGTACGTGAAACGACGACGTAACGAAGCTAGAACGAAGCTTGGCAATCTAAATATAAAGCTTCACTGAAAATTTACAAATTTACAATTGAGCACAAAGTGCAATAGTTTCTGTTTCCGCGCGTAACAAAATAAGCTGAAAAACAAGAAAAAGAAATGCAAAAGGATCAAGAAGACCAAGGAGACGAAGAAGAAGAAGTAGACGAAGAAGAAGAAGTAGACGAAGAAGACGAAGTAGACGAAGAAGACGAAGTAGAAGAAGAAGAAGAAGTAGACGAATAAGAAGTAGACAAAGAAGAAGAAGTTGACGAAGAAGACGAAGTAGACCAAGAAGACGAAGTAGACGAAGAAGATGTAGACGAAGAAGAAGAGGAAGATGATGATGATGATGATGATGATGATGATAATGACGATGACGATGATGATGATGATGATGATGATGATGACGATGACGATGACGATGATGAGGTAGCACAAGAGAAAATATGTATTTTTCAGCGTGTAGATGAAAGCATCGGGGACTTCAATATCAGGAGCGTCAAAATACTGTTACTTACGCGACTTCCTCCTTCCATTCCCAAAAGAAAAATATATAAGACTCCTCGAAAATCCTCGCTCGTCGTGTCCTTCCCGCTCCGCGGCCGCCATCAAAATCTCTTAAAAATCGTAAAATACTACCCAGTGAGGACACGTACGATACTCTCCTCGGACTATCGTCGCCACCGACGCCAGCGTTTATTATATGAATGCACGTGCGCCGCATGTCGACTCTCTCGTGAGCTTATATGTGTTGGTGCGTATAGGTACGGACAGGTATGCACCGCGGCGCGATGACATTCTTTCGCGCGAGTCACGTGGTCGCCGCGGACGTGAAAATCGGGGACGAGCCGATGTGAGCTTTCTCGTTTCTTCACGGCTCTTGTATTCTTTTTTCTCTTACTCACCCCCCCCCCCCCC
>NW_011948428.1:4246341-4299601 GCF_000503995.2 Ceratosolen solmsi marchali
GTGGTCTGTCGCTTTTTTTCCCGGCTTTTGTATTCTTTTTTCTCTTACTCCCCCCCCCCCCGCCTGTGTTATTTTACGGTGCACTTGACGATTTTCCCTCTTGTTTCGCCGTCGCTCCCGCTTTTCCCGGGAAAATCAAGAATAAGCATCGTATTAAATCATACAGAATTCCGGGAAATGTAAAAAAATTTCGAGTCTCGGGACGATTGGTATTTGGGTAGGGATGGGGCGTTAGGTTAGTCGGAGACTTGAACAGTCGACCTTTGGGGACGGGAGAGCGATTGACTTGAGATAGAGGCTAAGCCATATGAAATTCCATGGTTTTCTATAATTTTCGAGAAACTCCATACTCTTACGTTCATATATATATATATATATATATATATATATATATATATGTTAGAAATACGCAGTCGAGCAGGTTGGAATCTTTGAAAATCTCGCTCTGTGGATATCATAAATTTGGGCATTACAAACGAATTTATAACTAACGTATTATGAAGATTTCATTGGTGATTAAAGTAAAGTGGAAAACCAAAGTTGATTCTTACAAATTCATCCCTTTTATAATTAACAGCGTCTTGTTTGAGGTTACTTCACTGTACGATACTATTCGAGCTTAATATTATTTTGATTTTTGTCGACGAGGCGAGAAATTTTGAACTTGGAAAATCTTGCAATGATATTTTTTCGTGACAGTACAAAAACTGCATTAACAGCTTCTAATTAGATAATTAAATTAGCATATGACTATTGTATACTGTAATCTACATGTGAGATAGTTTGGAAAAATTATATATGTTATATATTAGGTAGGATGTGTTATATATTAGGAGAGAAATAAAAAAATTAATTTTCACGTACTACTAATAAAAATTAGCTAATTAAATGGAATATTGAATTAATTAATTATAAGTATGACGAATTTCATAATTTTGTTAGATAAAAGTGGAGATATAAGTGTAAAAGGGAAAAATCAAAAGAAAAATCTCACCAATCAAGGATTATTTCCTTATAAAAATTATAATCCCATGAAATTAATTATTCTTCCCATAAAACTCTACTTCGTACGTACCTTATTGTTATTTATTTATTTATTTATAGTTTTTTTTTTAATGAAATAATAATTATCTGCTATAAGTGAATAAAACTCGTTATCCATATCTTTAGCTGATTACATCACCGCACAAGAGTACTACCGACTATCAATTAATATTATAGGCAAAAAAACTTGTAGTTTACGAATGTGATAATTAATGGCACATAAACATTTTATTAAATCTGTTTTTTTTTCTTTTAAGACGAGTTAATGTCATTCGTCGTTTGAAATGCCTAACGCCGTGACTCCCGGGGACCATCGGCTATAATAAATCATCACAAAAAAACAACTATTGTTAGGGTATAAATGCATTTCCCGTTGAATTATTCCCAGTAAAAGTCTAAATACATTTTACCCTCCTTCTGCCCCATAAGTGTTATTGTTTATTTCCATTATGAAATTAATGTAGAAGAAATTCGAGCGTGGAAAATTATTGAGAAATGTGTCAAACTCTTCGACGCTCGAATGCGTCCTTCTCTCGGAAGTAGAAAAAGGAAAGAGAGAAAAATTGAGCAGTTTATTGGTCATTGCAGCAACGCGTCTGGAAAAGCGCATATAACAAGGAGAACGAGAACGTCAACGTCTCGTGACTCATTACTCTGCATGCGGACGTTTCTTTTTATTCCCCTCCCCCAATCCCATTCCCCACTCGCTATCACTCACTCTCTCTCTCTCTCACTCTCACTCTCTCTCTCTCTCTCTCTCTCTCTATCCCCTCCACGCCACTCCCCGCCCCGCCATCGGCCGTGTCACCCTCTTCGACGTCCCGCCAGTCGCCCACCCCATCCACGATCCAATGATAAAAGTTAAAAAAAAATCCGGTGACACGTCGCGATGATTCGTTCACTTAGCCGTCCCTATCATCACGACGCTGCTCTTTTCTCTTTTACGTTTTTGCAGAATTAAGATGTCGCTTAGGAAAGAAGCTGCCGCCGCTGCCACCGTCACCGCCGGCGCACTTTATCAGCGAAATTAACAGAATACCCCCCCCCCCCCCAAAATTTGCCGACGGAAAAATCGAGCGCACACGCGGAGCTATTAAAATCATCGATGGATGGGCAAAATCGAGCTTTGCATTTTTCAAAACTTTATTTGCCCTGAAAAAAGGGGATCGGCATTAAAGCGTAAAATTATTCCGATATTTACCTTGATGTAAACGAATCGTCATTTTGATGAAATTACTCAAATATTTGATAGGATATGTAACGAGAATTCAGCTATACGTTGCTGCTACGCATATCTCGTTAACCAAATGACATTCGACGTTACAGATCGCAGGCTTTATATGATTTGACATTTTATTCGTAAAATAATAGCTCGCCATATCTGTCTGGTTGTAACTTTATGCTCAAACCTTTATTTCCGAATTCAATTTGCCATTATTATTATTGATATTATTGTTATTGTCGTCGTTGCTCAGCTACTGCTGTCGTTGTTGTACTTATTTACGAGTTTATAATATGGAAAACTGAATTTTTAATCATTACAGCCTCATTTTTAACTTTAATTATTCAATGGAATTGGCTAATTTTCCTTTATTTTTTTCTTTGTCCCTTTTTTCGAACATATTACGAAATATATATATATATATATATATATATATATATATGCGAATGGATATGCGTTAATAAAATTAAAGCTGCTATACATCAAAATTTACCATTAAATTGTTCTTATAATTTTATATGAATTTTTTTTTTCTTTATAATTTTCAATATTATAACGGCGTTCACGTATTCGTGTAGAATATAAATTATTTTTATCACTACAAAAAGTACGCGTACGACATATTTAATATTATTATTATTGTTGTTGTTGTTATTGTTGTTGTTGTTGCTGTTGTTGTTGTTGTTGTCGTCGTCGTCGTCGTCGTCGTCGTCGTCGTCGTCGGTTTTGTTTTTATTGTTATATTTGACTGAATATAGAACGTAACCAAATAACTTTATGCTTTATAATAAAAAAAACAGAAATTTTTACCCTAAAGACGCATACTAAATAAAGATTTAGTGCCATTGATATTGAAAGGATAGTCGGTACGGAAAAAATAAAACGCGTAAAAACGTCAATACGAGTTTCGATAACGTCGTAGTATGTCGATGCTGAAAAAGATCTTTCAAAGTCACTTCATAATTACAGAAATAAAAATTTCTCTCCTCCTTGCCCATAAAATATCATAAGATAATAAGGCTTACGAGACTGAAAAATAATTAACTTTGTCTCCCATTGGAATGGACTAATGAAAATATCGTTGTCCCATTCTGACGTGCATATCTACGATATTGCCAGCTACAAGTAAAGACGATAAAGACGAAATGTAAAACTGCTTTGCCAGAAAAACTTTAACTCTCCTCTCGTCCACGTAATATAAAAAATTCTTCACCCTCGTATCCCGCGCTTAACAACAATTGCTCCACATCCTCAGCAATAAGCCAGGAGCCTTAAATTAGAGCTTTAAATTACAAATGCCATCGCCCTCCACCCACCACTCCCCACGTCTGTCGATACTTGCGGTCGCGATCCTCGAAAATGAACGGGACGAGCGTGGACGCATGGCCGCCGCTCCTTTGCTTTTCGACATTTAAAATTTAAATGCATGCGGCCGGGGTTAGTAGCAGACGGCGTTCCAAGCACTTAACAATAAAGTGGCTTTGAACAGAAGTGAGCGACTTTTTGCACTCGCGAGGTTGACCCGACACCTCTTTAGAATGCGAGGCGTATATGGTGGTGTCTCTCTCGAGCGGCGGTCGGCGAGCTTAGAATGACTATAAATATGGAAAGCGGGAGGCCGGCGTACCTGTTGCCAATGATCCTCGAGCGACGGCTGGGCCGAGAAGTAGCCGGTGTCGTGTATGTCCTGGAGCTCCCGGAATATGTTACCACTCGGCAGGATATCCATGGCTGCGGCTGTTGCTTACCCGGTAATCACCAGTGGGCACCGTGCACTTTGACTTTGTATCCAAGGGGAGGGGCGGTAGAGGGACGAAGATAACGAACGACGGTACTAATGTCGCCGGGTGCTTTGGCGGTTGAATCGATGGCGCGGGAGCGGGGGGGGGGGGGGGGGGGGGGGGGGGGGGTAACGAATCGGGTCAGGGGCTGTTACAGTGGTAAGGGGCGGAGGAGAGGGTAGATTGTTGAAACTAACCAAACTCCAAACTCCAAACTCCTGGCACTGTCACCGTACTATTATTTTCTCCTTAGCTTATAGCGGTTGTATCCTTATTGAAGGAGTAATGGGCAGTTGCACTATACTTTCGTGAAAGATGGAGGGAGAAAGAGAGAGACAGATAGATAGAAGGATGACTTGTGACTGTATTGGCGTTGATACGATAGGGAATTTGAGGTATTGGGGGTTGAATTGGGGAAAGATGTTGTGAGAGTTGAGTCGGCGGTGTGTATCCTTCTTCTCTCGCGGCTTTCACTTTCTTCGACCGGGACTCACTAAAGGGGTAATCCGTGCTCCGAGGCCTTATCCCGTATCGCGCACACACGCGCGCGCACACTTGGGCACGCGGGACTCAGCCGGCAATGCGCATGATGACGATGACGATGATAATGCACGTGCGTCCGCTCACGCCTCGCTCCCCCGTTATCTCTCACTATCCGTGCCGAACATCACACGCGCACATATGCACGAACGGTGCGGTGACGGGGGCTGGAGCGACCGCGTGTCACGCGCCTGTATAAGTGTGTGCGTGAGCACGCCACGCTCTTACAATTTTGCGTCGATACTTGTGGATATCGATCTATTCGCCAATCATCTACCTATACATACACAAATTGAATTATGTACACACGCAATCACGCACATACCGACATACGCGCGCCTACACACGGGCGTGCGAACAATCGTACGTACGCGCACGTGTGTCGGCACACGCGCGCATATTTTTCTATTACCCACAGACACACGCACGTGCATGCGCAAATACACAAACGCACGCACAACGCATACGCACACGCGCCCCTATACTCATGTGCATATATATCTATATATGTTTAGATAAATGCGTGCGAGCGTTTGTGTTACTCGTATACGTCTGCGCGCAGATGCGTATACGAGTGCGCGCATGTGTTTGTGGACGTACGCGCACGTGTCCGTGCGTATTTTTGGCGTATGTGGGCGTGCGGGTGGATGGGTGCGTACGTTGTTCGCTGATGTGGTGGTAAGGGACCGCACTCTCCTAGGCCATCCTCGCACACGCGCACACTAGAAGGACGAGGACGTCGACGAGAATGACGAGGCGACGCACCTGCACACGCGCACAAGCTCATCCAGAGCCGATAACTGTATTGGTGCGTGCGTGGGCGGCGCGGACGAGAGACACCGGGAGGATGTCACTCGAGCGCACCGGGAGACCGGAGGATGTCGCCGGCGGCGGTTGCGCCCCGGCCCACGTTCCTCATAATGGCCCGGGCTCCTGGGCCGCCGCTGCTGCCTCCTTCTCCTCACTCCTTCACTCGCTGGTGTTGGGTGCACACGCACACGCGCACGCACACGCGCGCCGACTGACAGACCGCGGACAGGGGTCTCTTTGCGTGCGCGCGGAACGTGGCGGACGGGATATTGGGGGACGGGGGGGAAAAAAAGGGGGGGGTGAGAGGGAGAACACAGATAGACAGAGAGACAGAAGACAGACGGGCAGAGAGACGGAGGCCGTCGCGCTCTCAGCGGCGAGGATGCACGCGACTCGGGGGGACAGAGTTTGCCGCGCGAGCGCCCAACGGTGACTGGCGCTCGTTCTTCCGGCTCCTCGCCACCACCTCCTCGTGGCGCCGCCGCAGCCGCCGTCGCCGTCGAGCAGCCGAGGCCGGCCGAGCGCGACCGAGCCGGGGCCGTGGAGGGGAGCCGGTGCCGACTCCCGGAGGCGGCAGCACCGCTCGAGACCCGCGGCACAGACCCCCGGCATGTGTTTACGGGGCCGAGGCGCATCAATTCCACGACGTCCTGAGGGCCGGCGATCGCGACACCGGATCGCTCATCGAGTCGGACACCTACCCTACGTACCCTGGCCCATTACTACCTACGGGAGAATCTGGCATAAGTATCGGTGTATCGAGGATTATCGAGTCGTCGCTACTATGGGTAGGGCGTTGAGGCGATGGTCCTGGCCGTCGTTGAGTCCACGGCAACGGGGACTTACGTGGGACTATCGGCAGTCCAGGTGGCAGACAACGACCACACTCGAGGAATCGGAAAATTCCGTTGACAAGTCCGGGAGAGAAATGTTGTACCGAGTTGACTTGAATTATCTCGAGATTATAACAAACACGTTTCGAACGAAGCCTCTCGGGCTCCTCCGGACTCATTAGTGAAGCTGGAATGGTCAATTGGCTTATTGAAGGTAATAAATAACTCCGTAGAAGTCGAGTGATATCAAACGAATATTTACACGCTATGTTTTATCTATAAAAGTATGTCGTATATTGTGACTGCGGTCCTCACCCCTCACCGTGCCCATCAGCCCAATTCAGCCAACCCACCGCAGCCACCGTCACCACCATCGACCCATTACAAACTTTCGTCAATTATCAATTTATCTAATTGACTCCGAGACAGGAGAGTAATAAAAGTTACGAGTTTGAAAAATTGACATTACCTGCCAGGATGATGATCGAAATAAAAATTTGAACTATATGCGGCTAGATTGGTGCTCCCCCCCCCCCCCCCCCCCAAAACCCCCCCCCCCCCACGCGCCGACACAACGCCCCGTAATAAACAGTGGCTGATCGATGTAACGGGCTGTTAAAGGATCGCGATTCGATACGAGCAAAATTCACAATCCGCATTAATATTTGCCTTTCGTTCTTTTACGCGAAGATCGGCTCTTCGTTACGAATGTGCAAAGAAAACTTCATTTACATAATTAGAAAAAATATGTGACTCATCGTTTGAAAAATACGACAAACTTGACCGAAAAATAGGAAAAAGTAATTGCCCCGTGCGCTGTTAAAAAACAATGATCGATTCACCGAATGTAAAAAACGTTCATATTTAAATGGGAAATCAAATAATCAAGAATTAAAATTTCCCATAAGCTTTTTCTATGTGAAAAGCTGTACCTTTCTATTCGATTTTTGCTAATTTGAGGCTTTATACTTGAACTATGTATGTTGGTAGCATATTTATTATACATCGATAAGCCGTGAAAGGTAATTTAATAATGAAATTTCAAAGTTACGATTATGCATTCTCGCAATGCGCAAACTCTCGGTTTTCGAAAAACGATGATTTTTATGTTCTCTGGATTACTTTCTTTATTCCATTGAAAAATAAATGCAATGTCGCACTTTAGTTATAGATTAAGATGCACACAAACCGAATTGTTCTGATAATATACATAATAACCGTCGAATTTCTTGTTTTATAATAACAATACTTTTTACGATACTTGTCACTGTTAACAATCGCTAATTATTAATTGAAAAATGATCTTTGAAAATCATATAATGATGAGATAGCAAAATTTCATTTCCTTCGTGCATTAAATTAATTAATCGGGACGTGAAATCCATTTGAAATTGAAATTAAAATTCTTTTAAAAATCTTATTAAACATTGTCTAATAAACTTTTTCAGAATTTAAGTAATAAAGTACAGATGTTGATTTATTGACTCTGCAACAATTGGTGAAAACTATTTACTTAATTATTTCATATTTCATTAATGTACCGAAATTTGTTCATTAATGTATTAAAACGGCTCAAACTCTCTCTTAAATTTTATCAAGATTCCACATAAATTCTTATTATTTTGAATACATTTCTTATTATACCAATTACGAATAATCAGCAATACAAATTGAAAGTTACAATAATGATATATTATTACTTTACATATTATTATGACTCGATTATGATTAATAATCATTAAGTAATATGAATCGACGATATTTTTATATTATTCCGCAATATAACGAAAATTGTCATAAAAAAATATAAAAATGGCATTTGAAATTATCATGTTCGATTTTTTTTAAATTTTTTCTTATTTCCAAAAATCAGTGCACATATTTACTTCCAGATTATCAAGATCACACATCAGTTACACAATATTAGACTTTTCGTTATTTGAATTGAACGGGCAAGACTGCAACGTCGCGCATAGTACTCATCAACTAGAAATTGAAAAATATATTTTTAGATCTTATGCATGATAAATATTCTCAAGATTATTAATTTGGATGTTGGGTTATTTGAATTTACATGAAAATCTCATCAAGCAGCCAAGTTAATTTACTATTCAAGTTTCTTTCACGCCTTTTGACTAAATTTTTGTTTATTGATTTTCTCGACGAAACTTTATTTTGTATTTGGTTTTTTTTAATTATCCAATTCTGCGAAATTGTTTCAATTTTCTTTTATTAGTTTTTGCTTGTTATCTTGTTATTTTATTTTAATAGTACGACGAAACTATACTTAAGAGAAACTAAAATCGATATCTTTTTTTATATAGGTTTTTCCTTTCATTTTGTTTTATTTATTTATTTATTTATTGTTTTTTTTTTCTTTTTTTTTTTTTTTTCTTTTTTCTTTTTCTTTTTTTTGTTTCTTATACAATATATAACGTCACTCTTCCATTATCTATCTCTGTAAAGTTTGCTGAAAATCAAGTAAAAGCAGAGGTGACGACTTTGTTATTTAAACAGTTTAAAATGAAATTTGATAAACATGATGCTTCGTTCAAGTAGCTGCATTTGTATAAGCAAAAGGTTTGAGAAAACTGAATGTTCATAATTTATTAGCAATATAATAGAAACCAATAACTAAATAAATAAAAGAAAAATAGAAAATGATTTAAGAAAAAAATTTATTATATCAAAAGCAGCTGAGAGCAGTGATTATTTTTCTTTTTAAAATTCAAACTTGTGTTTAGTAGCAAAATTTTTATACGAAAGTATTGTATATTTATTTTCGTATAATGCAATCGTCACTACACTCGTACGTTAAAATATTTTTGGCTAGCTATTGAAACCATCTAAACATGAAAATGCAAAAGAGTACAAAAGCGTTTTTAATGCATTCGTTGCTCAATGCAGACGTTCGCGGAAAATTGGCCCAAAAGAGCACGAGTATTGATAAAATTTTATCCATATTTACAAGGAAACCGAATTTTGGATTTAGAAAATGTAATTACTTTGTAAAGACTTGGCGCATTGTCTGGATAAATTTTATCTATCTAATTGGCTTTTTCGTCAATTTTCTCCTTTCCAGTCCTCATACATCCGTAGACACTTAATCGACAATTTTCACTGATTAAGGAAATAATGAATATTTGTTAATCGCTTATTTCGTTTATCCCCTATAATGAGTAAATTATCTAAATTAGTTATTAAATAAGTGCTAATCGAGCTTTACCAAATAATGCGAATAAACAAAGAATATTTATTGAAACTATTAACTGCCACTGATATTAACATCCGCATTGTTATTTCTCCTATAAAGGAATAGGAAATTCCAAAATCAGCAATAAAGTGGCATTAGTAGAAGCGATCGTGCAACTACATAAGACGCGCTCAAGACTTTTTCATATAATGTAGAAATAGGTCACGTTCATGTCAGAATTCTCTACTCCCCTCGCTTCCTTTGCATTATCCGGCGAAATGTTTTTACTTCAGCTCAATACAAATTTAAAGTGCACAATGAATCTTTGGCGCAGGAAACGTTATCTACAATCGCGGCGCGGCGCGCGATTACATACAATAACGACAGCGTTAACATTGCTCGTGACTCATAACCAACGGATTCTACATTGCCGCGTGAGTTGAGAAACGTAAACGACAGCAAATACGCATGACTTCTTGCTGCTATCGACTTCTTCTATTAAGAGGCTTCAATGTGCATGTGCGCCAAGCGGTCCAATAAACACTGATTTAGAAGTAAATGGATAGCGCGCACTTGGCAGTTGGAAATAGTAACGGTTGTGCGAGTGAGTAAATTTTTTCGTGCATTTTCCGAATCGTTTGTAATTCTTTCTTCCGACTAATAAATCCATTGTAAATGAAAACGACGTTTTCGAGGTAAATAATAAACAAATTCGAATAGGGAAGATGTTGTGTAAAATTTCAAACGAATCGTACAATTTTAACGTTCGTCGCAATCTTCGATTGAAATGGATAATTATTCATTAATAACGTTAAAATTTCATTGTTTTTGCAATATATTAGCCACCGATATATTACATCGATAATTTTCACATGGAATAGAATTGCGTTCTGCGCAGAGCAATTGGCCCTATATTAGTGCAATACGTTACTAAGTTGTAAATTAATAATATTATTTAAATTGTTTGAAATAACATTTGTAATATTTGTAATTGACTCAGCAAATTCAGTCATCGTTGCTACTTTCTCAATAGTCATGATATACATTAATAAAATAATGTAAAATCATCTATACATAGTGATTTATTTATTTTATTTATTAATAAATAGAAATAGTCTAGAAAGCTTAATCTATAAAGACTAAAATATCAAATGCGAATCACATCGAAGAGTATTATTAATCAATAATATTACGGAGAATTTGAACAGTGAGAATTGGTTAAATATTCTTTTGTAAAACAACATTTGTGGCGGAGGGGGACAGGACACAAAACATACGAGATGGAATAGCATTTCTAAGAATTCTCATGTATTGAATTGCTTAATTTTGAATTTTTGTGAAAATTTGCCAAACCAAGTATCGTCTTTACGTATTACGTAATGTAATCATTTGTATAAATGTAAAATTATCGAATTAAAACTTGAAGAAAAAGCTCAGAGCTCATTAAAAAGCCAATGCATGCATATTTTTTAGCTTTCATTGCGATGTACTTATAGCTTGACTTTTCACTTGACACAGAATCTGTCATATGTATTGAAACTGTGCACTTGCAGGGGCTTTAAGTGACAGAGTGATTCAAACATTCCGAGTGCGTCCTTTTACCGCTCGTCTCTTGATAATCAACAAAAAGAGAAATTCATTCTACACGCTCGAAGGCATAAAAGGAAGTTCAGATGTGAAAAACAATTGGAGTGCAGCCATTTTATTTATTTATTTTTTGTTTTTCTTTCCTTTTTTTTCCCCTCTATTTAATCTGCGTGCTATAATAGATATTAAGATTTCATTAACGGAACGAAATTGATAGAAAACAATAAGTTAATTGATAAGTGATTGTTAACAATTACATTCCTTCTAATAATTCAAGCTAATGAGCACAGACTCGGGTACTACCAAACATTTCTTTATCGATTTCATAAGCATCCTTTTTTTATTTTCTTGCTTCTGACGATCATTATGATTCTGATAAAGTTTGCGGATCGGAATTGAAATTAATCGTTAGTAGCACTTTCAATTGTATTTATCATAA
This sequence comes from Ceratosolen solmsi marchali, assembly GCF_000503995.2. Classification (NCBI taxonomy): domain Eukaryota; kingdom Metazoa; phylum Arthropoda; class Insecta; order Hymenoptera; family Agaonidae; genus Ceratosolen; species Ceratosolen solmsi. The sequence goes on from NW_011948428.1 coordinate 4,257,791, forward strand.
TTTATATTGGAACATTTGGATATGTAAACAAATGGTAAAGTGTGTATTGGAATGTAATTCTAAAATTACTAGGTTAAATATTAAATTATATGCCTTTGAAAACTATAGTGTAAAGTACAATTGTTAACGTACTTTATACTTTACTTGATATTTGTTATGCAATTAATCCTCATATGTTACTTACATTATACAATAGGCATTACTATTTATAAATTTAGTAAATAGACATTATTTTTTTCTAATGACAATCAATACCGTTAAAATGTTAAAGAATTTTAGAAAAAGTATGATAATTTATAAAAAGAATTACAGAAGAATGAACGTATAATGTACTGGTACGTTATTTTAGAATCGTATTATTTTAGAAATAATTTACTATAAAGAATAAATCAAAAAATCCTATACATGTGCAATTTTTATAAATAAGTCAAAAGCTTTTATTTGTAGAGTAAAGAAATTCGAAAACGCCAGTGATTGTATAACGATTACGTTTACGATAAAAGCCATATATTACTTTAAGCTATATTCCCTTTGACAATCGCTTTCTCGTTAATAAACATTCGTTTTTTTCAATCAACATTCCTTAAACTATCGAGTTCGAGATTTCCTTTTGTCATTCAATTGAATTCCGACTAGAAGATTCATACAAATCTTTTGTCAAGAGCTTTAGTAATTTATTTGCGTATGATTAAAAAAAAAAAAAAATAAATAAAAACAAAAACTTATAAAGCTTCTTCTCATAAACATTAATTTCCATTGGATGTTTATATAGCGACAATTTGAACGTATCCCTTCGTAAAAATATTGATGTTCACATCGCGATCTTACATAATGTACATTCTCAAGCGGCATTAGTATCATGAGTCATATCATTTATATACGAAACCTATATATCACGCACACATTTACGAAAAAAAAAAAATATTATGTTAGAATTACTCAAAACATTGAACTAAAAAAGTACAATAAATTCCACTGACTCATTGCAAGAAATATCATACAGATCCAGTGTTATATATGCAATACGTAAATCAATTCGATGCCGTGAATTATACGAATATGGATAAAAAAATTAATTCAACGGATGATCAAGCCAAATTGGATTTCTTAAAAAAAAGAAAAAAAGAAAAAGAAAGATAAAAGGAAAAAAAAATATTTATTAAATAAATTCGATCTTTCTTGATTATTCAAATTATTTTAGTTTGAAAATAATTAATTAAATTTTCAATTTAATCAATCAATTTTCATACGCATTCGTTTAACGTATTATTTCAAATATGAAAGTTTCTATTTCTGATGATATGTCGAGGCAAACAATTTATTCAATAGTTTCTAATCATTGGTCTATGAAAAACTGTTTAGACATTTTATTTGCTATTATATATTTTATATAAAATTGACACCTATCGTATTATTTATTTATAAAATGTAATATCATTGAAAGCACTGATTTCTGACTTAAATTATTAATCATAATTGATAATCGATAGAATTAGAAGTATTTATGCAATTTTGATAATAGACGGGAGAAAGTTAGTGTAAAAGACAGTTACGAAGAAAGTAGCGTTAATGGAAAATGTTTATTAATCGATGATATTACCATCAAGGTAATATTTGAAATTTTATTTTTAATCTATGATAGTATTTATTATAAGTTTATTACTGTCATTTAATGTATAATCATGCAAAATTGCGTCCAATTTTCTAATCTCAACGTCAAAGCGTTGAGTTAAGCACGTTGCTTGCGCCTTCAAAATTCTTATCGTACAAAGGTGTATTTCGTTTTCACATGATGATATTATTATTATTATTATTATTATCATCATTATTATCATTATAATTATCATTATTATCATTATCATTATTATCATTATCATTATCATTAAACTATGTACTGGGTACTGTGCATTTGTATCGAAACCCTATATATGTGCGTTAAATTTTTCTTATTATACGTGGAAAGATGAAACTATGTACTGGGTACTGTGCATTTGTATCGAAACCCTATATATGTGCGTTAAATTTTTCTTATTATACGTGGAAAGATGATAATTTGAAAGTAGTAATAGAATGCGGAAACGCTTTGGTAATATTCTGTATTGACGTGTATATAGATTGAAATACATGAAAATAAGTAAAAAAAAAAAAAAAAAAAAAAAAAAAAAAAAAAAAAAAAAAAAAAAAAAAAAAAAATATATATAAATAAATAAAAAAAAAAAAGCTATCGATTGTTACGATTTATTCTTTTAATTTAATTCTCATTAATATATCTTGTCTTTGATGTGATATTTTTAGCAAGGCACTCCACTTGTTGACGTGAAGTACGATTCTCATTCTTTAATTAAACTCTTCTATTTGTTCTCACATTTACTCAGGCAACTCCATGTGACGTAGAAAAACCTCCTTGGGAAAACGAACGTCAGGAGCGGTGGATAGGAAAGTTAACTTTGAGCATTTTCTGTACAATACTTATAAACACCTTCTCTCCCGTAAATTCCCGTAATTACAAACTCCTAATTTACCTTCGTTAATTTAGAATTTCACTTACAATTGTTAAAATAATTCCAATTACGTTATCTTAACACCATGCACTATGCAATTCTGCTAAAATTGAAATTATTCATTTGAAATTAGTATAATATATATGTTTTAAATTATTAATATTTCTTCGATCGTATTATCAATCTGTTGTCTATAATTGTAATGATTTTTTAAATAAATACAGCCAAATATTATCATGAACCTCCGATAAGTATATTATCTCAATTGTTTTGAGTAATCCAAGTACATAGGAATAATAAGAATAATAATTGGAAGAGGACTGAGATTTTGTTTGTCAAGTTACTTTACATAAATAATGAATAAAAGATGTTTGTCTTATAAGTTTTTCGTTTTTGTATTTGTAAAATAGTAGCTCGTACAAGTAATATAATGAGATCTAGAGCAACTCGGAATAAATTGATCGGACGGAGGAACTTTCATTTAATGATGCCAAATACGAATATTAAATAGTATTTATTAAAGAGTTTATGACGCCTATTATTTATCCTCGATATTTTCCGTTATTAAATACAAAAATTGTGTTTTTATAATTATACATAATTCTCATGTTAACGAAGAGAAAAATATTATACGATCCCGTATGCGATAAAATGAATTTTTAAAGGTAAAGCGCAAATCCTTTTTTACGTAAAGTCCATTATTTTACGTCGGCTAATAACTATTACAAACCATCCAACGGACCACCATTTCAGCCTCTACCCACGACTAAGTATTCTGAATTTTGACATTTAGAGCGGATTCGTTTAATATAATCATAAAAGTCATAAAAACGAATGCATGAACGAGTTAAGTACCAGACAGTACAAGTTACGTCATTCATTGAGAAATACGTACGTAACGACGACGGTCGCGAGTTTGAGAAGTTGATTAAATTTTTTTCTCTTCGTCTTTATTTACTCCACGCAGCTACACTGAGTCATTGTCTCTATGACGGCCTTTTAAAGTCTTCAGGCTCTGCCTCTCCGGTAAACAGTCATTTGTCTTCTTTAACATTGGAATGACTACGTCTACATTCTCCACTTTTTTCCGACACTGACGAATTAGGCATTAAAAAATTGGTATAATACTTTTTGCCTTGAAAGTAAAAGTTATGCCATTATTGGTAGGATAATAGTAATGCAAGTGCTTCAATGATTCGACAGATCTAAAATTATTTATTCTAGTTACTACATTTACAAATTATCCGATTGCCAAACTGAAAATCAATAAACAGTAAATGTGCATATTTGGTTTTAATGGAGTGAATTTAATACCATCAAACATCATATAAATGATGCATTCTTTTCGAAGTTTTTTTCTTCAATTACAAAATAAGAATAGAACGTTGAATTTAAATTCAAACGATTCATAATCTTATAAAGTATATTTTTTTTTTCTAATAGCAATGATTTATTCATCGACTTTTTGGACATGAATGTGGAATCCTTTATTTACAATAGTAAAAATTGGCAACTATATGACATTAGTTCGAATACTTTAAATTTAAATTTAAGAACAAATTAACTTTTATATTTATTTTATATCATTTAATTATATCTCAGAATAGAAAAAGAAAAGAAAAAAAAAAAAAAAAAAATTAAGAAATATCCAATATTCATAAAAATTTATAAGTTAAATCGCATATTTTTAATCAAGTTACCACTATTTTCATTTCGATCAAACTTATGAGTATTAATAATTATGACGTAATTTATCCATTTAATTACTAACATAATAAATATAATCCATACCTTGATAATCAATTATTACAACAATCTCCTCCTGTATTGATCATGACTAGTTATTTATTACGAATTGATTGGACGTGATCAAAGGGTACAGCGTAATTATTTGTAATAAAATTTTTGAATAATTATTCACTTATGAATTTATGAAGTACATAGATAAGTTTTATTGGTTAAATTAATTCCCATTGAAGCAATAATTAGAAAAATCTTTACTATAGTAACTATCTGAATTGAAAATTCATTTTAAAACGTTTGGTCTTCTTTACCGTTTATATTATTATTTTCGAACCTACGATATTTCTGAAATAAGCTGTGTGTGAATGCCAATAAATTATTTATGAAACATTACGTTGTAAAACTGAAAATCTTGGGAAATTTTTTTATAACGAAAACGTATTGAGGGCGATTGATAATTTCTTATAAACCCGAGTCTATTTGTTGTGAATTCTTTATTTACATTACAACGAGGAAGCTGATTATTCCTATCAAAAGTGAAATATAATAAAAGAACAAAAACAAAAGAACAAAAAAATAAATAAATAAATAAATAAATAAATAAAAATATTAAAAATTAAAAATGAAGAAAACTCTTCTTGCAGTGTAGACACATAAATTCCGGTTGAGTCTACAGGAAAACTTATAAATAGCAGGAAAAGTCAAGTATTCAGTTTAACTTGAATTTTACTGAAAAAAATTAATGCTGAAGAGATGCTGATTCTGTTCAACGTCACTCGATGATAAATGTCTGATCAGCTAAGGTATCGAGAAATTTATAGTGCATTCATCTTACCAACTGCTAATCAATAAAATAATACTCCACCAAATATACGAAAAACTTTTTGATATTGATGACTTAATAATTAAAAGGATTAATAGAAAGATTGTTGCAAAAACTGTAATTTCAATCAATATATTCTCTTCAAGCATACTTTGCAATTATCAATTTAAATTTAATATAAATTGCGTTGGATTATGCTTGAACGTATAAAGCCAGCCTCAGTTGGACTATTTTGTATAACGCAATAATAAATATAAATTAGTAGAATATCAGTTGCTCATGTAAATACGATACTATTAATTATTATCTAATTTTATATTATAATTAAGTAAATGCTATTATTAATTCATGAATTATGCATTATACGCGCAATATATGATTTTACAAAAATTCCACGAATATTAATGATTGGCGAGTCTCGCTTAAGAATCCAAAAAATCGCTACCGGCAACGAAGAAGATTCAATTAATATGAATTTTTTTCACGTATCAATATTAATGCCCAAGACCCAACGATGACAAGAAATTTTATAAAACGACAAATTCATGTAATACCATATTACATTTAATATTCACTACTACGTACATATCGAAACATTGACACTTTTTACGACTATGTTGTTATTATTATTATTATTATTATTATTATTATTATTATTATTATTATTATTATTATTATTATTATTATTATTGTTGTTGTTGTTGTTGTTGTACGCTCAGTATATTATTATACTATTCCTCGGTATTTTAATAGTAAGATTACTTTCGTCGTTAGAGCTTAATAAGCTCTTAATAAACACATTATACATGCGCAATAACTGATTAATATGCCAAATATATTACGCATTACATAACATTTACGAATGCAATGTTAAGTGTACAAGCTAAGTGAAACAAATGTCTTAAGCGCGCTATTTCCTGTTTCTATAAATAGTGAGATTATAAATGCCTCTAATATCATTACCGTTGCCTCTTTTTAATCCGCTGCATAAGTAACGATCGCTGAAAGAAGCATTCGAGCCTCTTAATCCACGCTACGCTTCTTTAATCGAGAACTCTTTTACAACAGTTTTCCCAACAGCTTCGCGGCTCCTTCGCCAAACTCTCTATTACGCTAAGAATGGCCCTGTGACATATCAAGTTACTCATAAATAGCAATTCCACGCAGTTAATTCATCTCGCTCACTCCACCGCCTCCTCAAGACGAAAAAAAAAAAAATCATGTGAAAATTCCTCCCGCTCCACCGCCCGCCCACCCAACCCTATCCTCGTTCATCCGTGCACATGCTCAAACTCGCCAGTAACCTCCTCGCTAACTAGCCATCCCCTATAAAACCTACCGCGTTATATGTCCCCCTATCAGACGCCCCCCCCCCCCACCCACCCACCCACCAGCCTCTTACATCCGGTCCGAGGCGCCGTACGATCCAGGATTCGCAGAGCGCGTTCCCGAGGCCGCTGCAAATCCTCGTTGGTCCTTGATCGCGGCTCATTTGTGGGACGTGCGCCGCCTGGGAAAGATCCTCCCCGCTCGCGGAGCTTTCACGGGGCTTCCTCGACTTCGGAAGGCCGATTATCCACTGGTGCGTGCGACTCGTAACTGCCCTCACCTCATACGTCGATGAGCACCGCGCTCGTAATGGTCCGAGCCGCTTGAAATGACATTCCAACGAGTGCGCGCCGGATAAAAAATAATTTATAAGCCATTATTGCTTCGACCCATGAATACTGAAAGCGCGCGTTTCGAGCTGCGATTGCGAATTTATTTGCGTCCAAGTACGAATGCACTCGCGTAGTCTCTTTGTAGCGTCTTTTTAAAAATCGTAACGTTGCTAAGTAGAAGCGCTCGTTGTTTTAGCAATCACGAGAATGATTTTATGCCGCTGCGTCGAATAATGTTGGAGTGAATCCGTAACGGTTGGCCGTGTAATGTCACGAACTCTTGTGTAATTCCATGGAGGAGAGATAATTTGAATTGTCGAGTCCAATCATTCATTAATAATGGAAAATCGTCGATTTTTTTTTACAATCGATAATATTTTGAATGTTAAGGTTATTTTGAGTCGTCGGAATTTTTGAACTCCAAGCTGGATATGAGTGTTAGTTTGCGAACGGACGGTATTCTGAGCATTTGCGATTTTGTTATTACTCGAAAGTTTAAAAGCATTTCCATTGTTGTTAAAAGCGTGCCAAAGTATTCAGAAATAGTTGTGTATTAGATACACGTGTCTCTGTATTATCTCATACTCGTGTTACTTTCCATCGGCATAATCGTTCCCTGCCAATCTAATACTCGGCTCCCCCCCCCAGCCCCACCCCCACCCCCCAACCCCCACCAACCCAGTAACTCCCTCATCGTCGCTACCCTCGTGAAACCATCGAAACATGACGTGTGGGTGTATTTTCCTACCATTTAAACGAAAAAAAAAGTTATAGTTACGGGTTCGCTTGCTTGTGAATCGGAAAACTTTGACTATTAGAAAGTAAGAAAGTAGAAAGGTATTTTTCGATTTATTATTGTTTTTGCGTATATATATATATATATATATATGTAATACGTTATTAGTCAGAAGGTAATGTATCGTCACAATGTTAATAACACGTACTATGCTAGTTGACATGTATTTTTCATTATAAATAGCTTATCTACTTTAAAGCCGTAGACACAACTTTGGCAATGAGGTACTGTTGTTAAAAAAAGAAAAGAAAAAAAAGAAAAGAAAATGTTATTTAAAATGAAAAAAAAAACATACAAATGTCAATTGTAGTTCCATGCCAAAGACCACATGAAAATAATCTCAACTTTTATCAGTACATTATTTCTTTATTTTAATATCGCCTTGAAAGCTCTTTAGAATGTGACGTCACTTTTTTAAAATAATTCTTGCACAAATGAAGCCTTATTACGCACGAGGAATAATTGGTAGAAATTAAGTAAAGCATGATATTAGAGATATATCGCCATTATGATTGTACTATCAAAAAAATTATTAAGACCCCTGTCCATCGAAAATACTTGTGTCCATTGTTCACAAATACAATTTCACGATCGCAATTGATAAAACTTTCAATCAACTAAGTCGAAAATACGAAGCAAAAATAACACTCTACATTCCATTCGATTATATTAAGTTAATCGAAGCGCGTGGATTAAAGGCAACATCGGATAATTAGAATAAAAAATATGAAAGAGCAATAGACGTGGCAGTGGTGAGTAAACTGGCATATAATACATTCTAGTCCCACTAAAGGAAGATGGAAGGATACCATTAAGTGGATTTAGAAGACGTATGGACATCGTAAAGTATCTTAAGCAATGTTGACTCAAAATAGGGAAAAGTAGCGTTTTCCTGCTAATGCACTAATGAAATAAAGAGTTGCTCCGAGTTCGTTATACTCGCCGTCGTCGAGTATTTATTTATAGCGCGCCCACGATGATGCTGAAGACACCTACATACGTGCCGTCGGTAGTATCGAGGAATTCATCCGTTCGATAAAACGATTGGGTCCATCGATTATACAAATACACCTCGGACGGCATAAATCATCCACCCCCTCAATCCCTACTTCCCTCCCACCAAAATAAGTCCAACAAAAATGCGACTTTCGGCAATACCAAAAATTTCCTAATATCTCAATCACGAGCACAAGGAGCCTAACCTCACCTCCATCCCTCTCATATCCTAACCTCACCTCCATCCCTCTCATACCCTCACCTCACACCCACCCTCCCTCCCTCCCCCCCTCCCTCCCTTCGCCACTCACCACTCACCATTCACCAAAGCCCGTGGAAGCGCTCTTTGTTTTCGCCGCCCATACGACTCGCTGAAAATACTCATTAAGCAGTGGACATAAAATCCGTCTACTTCGTCGCTTCATATCCGAAATGTCTCGCTTAAACCAACACATACGGCGCCTCATTACTGTCTGCGGCTTTTCACGCATCATTATTACATCACGAAACCTCATCTTACGCGGACATTAGAGGCGCGAGTCGAGCTTGGTGGTGGGGACACTCGCGCACACGAGAACAAGGATGCTCGTATAATATGGGCCGAGTGCCCGTCTGCAGCCGGCAAGCGATAATTTAAGGATAGGGTCCTCGCGCGAGTAGCCAACAGCCAAACCGGACGTGTAAGGGGGCGGCTGAGAATCCAATGTGCCCATGTTCACGGCTGCTTTGACGCATACGAGCAGCCATCACCCTCATCACCTTTCATTCTCACTTCTCACGGATTCGACAATACGAGTCGACAACCCGCTCGGCCACGCTCGTGTCGGCCTGAGCGATGATCGCTCAATTAATTCACTCGCTCGGGGCTCGTGTATTCTTTGGTCGTTGGGACTGTAATCGCGCGTCCCATGCATAAATCTCCGCCGGTTTATTAACGTATTGACATCCTTGAGAAACTGTCCTCCGAAACGCTACGGGCGGCTACTCGAGTGCTTTGCTCTTCCACTGTATTTTCCACGCGGCAGGGCAAGATGTGGGCGCGGATCGGACAATTTCCATAATCAATCAGCGGCCCAAGAGATTCTACGGCGTAACGGCGACGTGCGCGCGCCTAATGTCGGATTACCATATAACTATGGCTGGATCCTCCTTGATTTTACAAGATTAACCGGCAATTGTTGCGACAGTTTGCCAAGCTTTGCAAACTAAAGCGAACGTCCGCTTTAATGCGACGAACGTCGACGGAGATTAAGGCCCCTTTGTGGCAAATGTGGCAAATGTGGCAAACTAACGCCCGTGGATGTGACAAAGAATAGAATTGAATTTACAATTTTTCACTTATCCCTTCGATAACTATATATCACCATTGCTCATTTATTTCTGCGCAATTTCAATGCGAACGGGTATTATCTTTCACGTCGTTAAAATAATTCAACGAGCAATTTTCTTTTGTGTCCGATTTCGTACGATCGCACAAATTTGCACAAATAGTTTAAATTTCATTAATTGGTAATGGAAAAAAATTACCAAATTACCATAGTGTGATAAGCAGCGTTATATAGTACGTCTGAGAATGGAAAGTTTAAGAAAATGAAAAGGTTATGATAAAGGTAAGAATTAATTAATTCCCACAGTAGAAGGAGGGTAAAGGAAGGAAAATTGGCCCCTATCTTGGGGCCATTTTCTTCATTATGATTTCTCTCATTCTATCTTTGAACTTAATTTTATACGATCGTTCGAAAGTCCTAATCTTCGAATATTTCGATTCTTTTTTTTTTTCCACCTACAATTACGAGCCTATAATCGATATAATATATTTATCGCGTACAATTCTAAACAATTATTATGGAGATAAAAGTTTTTTAATTTTATATAAATGAAAATTGCTCGCCAAGGAGTAGGTAGTTTTTGTTTTAATGCTTCCCCTGACTTTCGTTAATATCATTAACCATAGTCATATGAATAACTCAGGCATTTAAGGAAAAAAATTGAAAATAAATACTCATAATGTTTCGAAGAAAAAAAAAAAAAAAAAATCAGTCTTATTCAATTTAATTCATTAATTACTCGATTTTATTGATAATTTATTATTTTTTGCCATGATTTTATGTAGCATACACGCATTCATGCTTGTAGTAATATTTATATTATTCGTATAATTAATTATATTTATATTGTTCGTACGAGCTTTCACAACGAAATATTACTATATATAATGCCGTTGAATTATCCATTTTATACAATGATACATCTTCAATTGCATGAAATGATTAAAGCCAGTTGTATAATTAAATTATGGCAGATTTAATTTGTGTAATTTGTATATACTTGTAGATTCATTTGAAATTGAATATTGAATGTGTATATACGTATAAGCGCGAGCGTGTATTAATACATACATACACACACATATATATATATATATATATATACGCGAGCGCACACACGCACACGCACACGCACATATAGTTATGCTTGTTTGATATATCGGTATACTTGTGAAGAATGAAACATAGTTCAGAATAACTCAGAGTTGAATTACCCCTAATTTGAAAAATTACTTTAAATGTATAAAATTTATTTAATTCGGTATGAAATAATATTTATTTTAAAATACTTTATTAGTTTTAACGTAGTTATTCTATGAAATATTTATGCGTTGACACAAAGCACATTAAGCTTGATCGATGTCTTGATCAATAATTGCTTTGCGTCGATTATGCTGGTTTGAACATTATTTTACATCTTTTTTTTAAATTAGTTAAATGTTCCAATAACAATCGATAACAATTTATGACGACCATGAAACAATAATACTGCATCTACAAATCATTATTTATCTTAATAAGTAAAGTAATTTCCATGATTTTTATTGTAAACTGTATAGAGACGATTAATGTTATAAACAAAAATCTCTATCAATTAGTGATAATAATAATCTATGTCGCGGTGACCTATCGTTGACATACATTTATAATGAATTTCAAAATCATTAAGAAAAGATATTTTCTATTTAAACTATCAATTTTGAGTAACTGGCGTATAAATGATTATCATTACTCGCAAATAATATAATATCGTATGGTTTATTCAATTCGCTCTCCCGATCGACATTTTCATGCTTCTCATCTTTAACATTATAACATTAATACGAAGTATGGATATTGTTATTCTGCGTACATTCATAATCAGCATAACCTAGATCCGTCACTATAGCTACATAGAAGGAAATAGGAGCAAAAAAATGTCTTTTGACCGTAATAATTGAGTAAAATAATCGACATTATTACTTGTCGCGTTAATGATAATTATTCAATGTTCGCAACTGACTTCTTATCAATTGAGCATCGCCTGCGTAAATTTTCATTTATTCCTATGGGGTCTTTATAATCTGAAAACTATCCGTTGAAATTAGCTTTCGCGTTTTTTCTAGAGTATTTTAATAATTTTTATTGTAATTTCGTATATTTCAACTGCATAGTCGTTTCAATGTTGTATAAGCAGCAAATGTCATTATATAAAGCGTCATTTACTCACGCGAGCAACGTCAATTTTATTTCATGTTTACGAATAAATATTATCTATTCGTGTTTAATGACGATTATTATAATTGTTAATTATTTTCCAATCATAAATATAATAACAAGCTTCTATCATTAGTCGATCCATTTCATGATGCTAATGATTATCAAGAAAATTTTAGGCTTATTAAATAATGAGAAATATATTATAAAGTTCACAGGATATATTTTAACACAAAATCATATAATAATAATGATTGAAAGACAAAATACGATTAATTAATTCGATTAAAATTCTAGTTTATCAATCGTTTGACAACAAAATTTTCTTTGTCTCGAAATTATTCGAATTTATAGAAAATGACGACTGAAAGGTGATATCTCATCTGTAATAATAGTATTTTATTTAAGAACAAATCTTATTGATTAGCAACGGTTAGCAACCGAACTATAGTCACAAAATTCTGACAGATTGTTCGATGAACGACTGTAGGAATTTTTATCATCGCTAATATAATTATTTCAGATTATAGATACCGTGCCCGACATTGTACATACGATTATATCTCTTATAAAATTCAAAATTCATATTTATCTAGATATTTGTTCGAGTATAATACAAAAATTGTATACAATTATATATAAGTTATAGTAAGGAGTTATAGAAAGAAGTTTAATGATTAATCATCGATATCCGCCCAACGCTATCTAATATTTTTTGTCAATGACCACAGATTTGCCGTAATTTATAATAAATACATTGTAATTTCAATTAACGAAATGTTATAAACAATTTGCACGGAAGATATAATGCATCTTAAAATCTTATGATGTAGGTATTGAAAACGTTTTAGTCATGCAATTTGCCGAGCACTTAAAATATCGATTATTATTATGAAGTATAAATATTTAACATATCAAACGCCAATTATCAAAAAATTCATATATATTTTCTTCCTGGGCGACTGCGAGGCCAATGAAATATATCAACTAACGCAGCTAAAGAAAAAAGCAAAGAAAATTCGAATATTAGCTTTAATGCTGATAGGCATGTAAGATAGAATCAGTGATAAAATTTCGTGTATACGTGAGTTTTGAAATACGTTGACTTTTTGCATAACCGTACATAAAGAACGAGAAAAGTGAAGAAAAGAAGAAGAGTTTATAAATATATGCAAACATGTGTATAGATTGCCAGTGCGATTGCGCGCATACGTGTATCCATATGCATACGAACGTGTTTTTAGACGTGTGGGCGCGCGTGCATATGTTTATTTACGGAATCTCTCATTTTGAACCGTCTTTTTCTCTGTTTCTCGATTTTTTAAATTCTTGGCTTCGTTCGCCCGGAAGTCACGTAGAGAAAAAGAAAAGGTAACAACTATCAACTGCCTTTCTATCTGCAGATCTCTTCCCTGCTCGCTTTTTCATTGTTTTCTTCCACTTTTTCATCGTCGTCATCATCATCATCATCATCGTCGTCGCCGTCGTCGTCGTCGTCGTCGTCGTCATTGTCATCATCATCATCATAATCGTCGTCGTCGTCGTCATCATCATCATCATTGCGAATTCGAGAACAAAAAGGACCGAACGATCACGTGCACGTGGTTTTATATAACAGAAATCCTATAGTGCTTTCTCAACTCGAGCAGGCTTTCGTTCACTCGTCACTCCCCCTATTGATTTTTCTTCACTTTCCAACTTTTCATCGGACGATATAGCTACTTCCGTTGGTCTGAGCTAGCATAGGAACTATCCCCGTTCTATTTTCGGCCAGAAAAATTAACATGACTTTGTATGTACGAACGTCTTAGCCATTGTAATTGTATGAAATATGAGCTGCGTTCGCAAAGAGAAATTTCGGAGTTGAAGTATAATATATTACATGAGCGATTGGAAGGCAGTAAAACGCTTCTTTTTCTATCAATTTCCCATGTAATCCATGTACGCTTGGAAAATTTCTAATAATTCTTAATCATTTTACAATTCTTATTTAGAGTAAAAAGCAGCAAGAAGAGACAAAATTTCGTCTCATTTAAAAGACCATGATTTGAGTAATGCTAATGATGACGATAGCGATGATGACGATAGCGATGATGACGATGATAAACATGATAATAATAATGACTAACGATTGAAATAGTTATAATCGAAATTGACGAGAAAGATGGGAAATAATAATGGAATACAATTTTAACGTAAATGCGAGCATTTTTGTTGTAATGAGCTTAATTTTAAATAAATATGAATTATTATTCTTATTAATTATTATAATGATAAAATTAATTTTCATTAATATAAATGACAAATGAAAGTTTTTTTATAAATCTTATAAAAATCAATTACTTACTTTTTAATGCACTCTGGATTTAATCGTAAATCTATTAATGAAAAAATGTATTAATGATTTAGTTTTCATAAAAATTTTGCATAATAATTAATGAGTTAAGAATGAAAAGTAATAAACCTAATTTTTAACGGACAATGCAATATAAGCGACGTGTGAGAATAATTGTAATTTTTTGCGAAGGACATTCCATTCCTTAAAGTTATAAATTTTTTCGTTTTTACCCTTTTCTTGCTCTATTTCTAATTTTGCGAATGCGACGTAAGGAGAAAGGTAATGCAATGACGATCAACGGATAAAGGGATGATTGTAGACGGACGTTGCGTTAAAGAAAGTCAAGTGTCACATGCTCAACGTATTGATTATGTTCATTTATTAGTGTCTCCTTTGCTCCTAATTTATAAAAAAATATAACAACCCCGAGGGCTTACAGGAGATGTGAAAAATGTTTGTACGTACGCAGCAAAGCATTTCCTTACATAAGCCAATGTACAATGTACATACACCGACAAATTATTTCCGACCGAATGTACGGGCGATTCTCGGTATCCATTCATACGCACGTACTTATTAGAAAGTAAACAGCCAGACATTTTGCGAACAATCCTTTGAGTAAAACCGAGAAATCCCTTTAACTTTGACTAACCGACTCCAGTAGTTACGTGACCTCTGAAATTAATCAAAATTTCCTATGGGATGAATTTTTCGCTGATCCCGGAGATTTCAATTCTCATATTGGAGACGACTTGCCGGCTTCCTTAAAATTCCACGTATTTTCAGAACTACACTGAAATACAAATGTAATGGTATTCCGGAGCACGCTTAGATATATTTCTCAAGTTTTATCATGCTCGCCTATAAGTAGAAAGTTTTTCATCGCGCTGAAAGAAGCAGCATCGCGTAGTGCTCCCGAAAGACAACTAGCCAGGAGAAAATATGGCGCCCTGCAACTCCAACGGCTTATCGAGCAGGCTAAGTGATGTCGTTGAGCGACTAAATTGGCGAGCCAGCGAGCGGAAAAATTTACCGCCAAGACAAGGATTTAACGAAATATCGATTGCGCGTCGCTGTTACGTCGTTTTGTGCATTATTGCCACCTTGGATATCTTGGAATACTATTGACATGGTGAGGTGTATAAATGTTATAAATGTAATGCGCGTGATGGTGTAAATATAATGTTATGTTATGTATGTAAATGTAATGTGTAAATGTAAATGTAATGTAAATGTTATAAATGTAATGCGTAATGAGTGACAGAGACAAACGAGGGCATAAACTTCACTATTACAATCTCTTACGTCCGTGCGAAAGGACTTGAAAAAAAGGCTCCGGTCCTCGTGACTGCGAATAAATAACGCTAAGGCGGAATATCGCGTCGATTTCAATTTTTTGTATTTGAATTAATTGAAATAGTTACTTGTAGCGCTACAATCAACCGTGGTGCTCAACGTTTCCTTTTTTGGTTTTTGTTTTTGTTTTTTTTTTTGGTTTTTTTTTTTGTTTTTTTCTTATTCTTAATGTAAAATTAATGGGCTTGGAGGTGGTGACGAATGATTGAATACAATAAATTGCGCAATTACGATCAAGAATAAGCGCGAAACAAAATTCTAATATTCCTCATCGAGGAAATTATTCATCTTTCATTTATGTGGCTGGCTAATGTAGCGCATATGAAACAGATAGAAAAAAAAGCATCTAGGAGGATTCACCAAAAAATATTGGAGGTAGATAATCCTTTATTCGTTGAGCTATACGGACGTAGGCAAAGTAGTCAGCAAGAAAAACAAAGGCGACAAAAAGCAAGTAAATGCAGATGTCGGAAAGAAAAAATTGCGCATAAAATTTCACTTAAACAACACTGGCTGTAACTGTGTTAATGTTAAAATTCGCGCATAAATCTCCCACTCTTATATTTTGAAAGTTATATAGTTTACAGCGCACGTTTGAAATAATCTTCGCTGTCACAACTTTCCAGGCTTATCTTAGTTTTTAAGAATACAATTGGTTTTTAAACGCATTGTACAGCTGCATTAAATACCACGTTTTTTTTTTTTTTTTTTTTTTTTTTTTTTTTTTTTTTTACTACAATTTATTTGTGTTGAAGTTGTGTATTTATTGGGTTCACAATTAGCACGGTGGTTAGGAAGAATTTTGTCACGCTTCCTCTCTTTTTCTCTTTTACAATAGAGCTAATAAGAAATAAGGTAATTGGAAAGGGGCACGACTGGCGATTAGTGTCTAATAAAATCAAATATTTTGTTATTGAGCAAAAAGTCACATTGACAATTTCACATACTAATGGATCACTTCGTTTAATGGATCATCCACGTCGAAATCAATCCCCCAACAACGCTAAAAATAACTCTTAAATTTTATTAATAGCCCTTTTTCATGGCATCGATAACAAGGAAAGACGTTTAATAACGATGATATCACATCAACATCCTCACCCTGTTTATTGTACAACAACGATCATTAGATGGATTATGAAATTTGCTTTACTGCCAGTCACTATATCACCCACTTTCTTCGGACGCGACATTTCTCCGTTGTCATCGTAATTGCCAATGTCATGTTTCTATTTCGATTTCGGCCATTACATAAGAAGCATACGAGACGAGGCTCGAGATAATAATAATTATTGACACGCAGCGAGTGCAGTAAAGCAGTCCAGCACATAATCGACTGGCTAAAGCATTATCAATTTTATCGCGAGTGTAATAGAGTTCGAGCGCAGAAAGATAAAGCATAATTGGCCGATCCCGGCAACCTGCCACCCCCGATATTTCTCGTTCCAATTATACTTCGTTTCTTTGGATCGCGGGACGACGAAATTGTCGCTTCCCCGAGCTTCATCCGACTTTTGCTATTTCGGTGCGATTTGCGATCGGCTGCGGCTTATACGTGCGCCGGAACTCTTCTTTGGTCAATTTGCGACAGACGAGGAACTTTTGTGCATCTGACGAAAATGAGGTCCGCTTTGATATCTTTTCGCGAAGACTTTCCTCCACATTCCAAGTCGAAGGAAACAAATTTTATTGACAATTTCCGAACGAGATATCTGGCTCTTCCTTACTTCAACTTGATAAAATAGCGAGTCGTGGCATAAGCAATGATAAATCGTGTGCTCTCACAGCACTATAAAAAAAAAAAAAAAAAAAAAAAAAAAAAAAAAAATAGAAAACGAATACTTACGAATGTGTGGTAATTAATTTTTCATTAATTATTCCTTCGTACTCGCGATCGCGTTGCAAGCTATACTAAACACGCTTCACTTTAATTGTAACAAAGTTCTCCCAAGAGTCTGTATGAAATTCCGTGTGCGTGGTGTGCGTGGTGTGCGTGTGTGTGTGTGTGTATGTGTGTGTATTCTTCGCGTTACATGAACTAAAAAAAAAAAAGAAAATTGTTTCCAAAGCTCAAATTTTCTTACATTTTGCGTATTAATAGATAAAAATTATCTCTTCGCAAGATGGATTATAATACATTTTACACGAAACTTATATTAATAAAAATTAATGAAAATTCTCTTTTTAAGAGGCCACGTGTGTATGCCTGTGCTATATGCGGTAGCCGAGTTTGTAAAAAGGAATTATTTATATTACCTTCTCTACATTAAGTAGCATAATTCTAAATGAAACATTTTACGTTAGATTTTAAGTCTCGTTGACATAAGAGATAATCGCCGAAATACGTGCGATATAATATTTTTATTCGGTTTGTGAATAAAGTTAGCGACATAAACAAAGCCGAACGAAAATATCCAATAAATCATCTATATGGATAAAAAGTGCTCTCTCGCGACAAATAATTGAAAAAGATATTCTCCGACCTTGTCGTTTGAAATTTACGTCAACGACTAACAAATCTATCAACTTTGAAAAATTAAGAGACGTGACGCCGTTTCTTTCGTCACTTTTGTGCTCCTTTTCTACATATTGTCCTTCGATCATTCGAGCGCATCACGTCGGTTCAACCAAATCATCATTTTATTGTTCTAGAACAAACGGGTGGTCGATGTTTTATCCGAGCGATATATAATTCATGTGGCTAGCATCGGCAACTTTACTACGACGACTTATTTTCGTTTCTTTTTTTTGAAATGTCTTTTAATATTTGTTAGAACTTGACAAAGAGAGATAATCCGAGGGTCATTGACAAAATTTAAAGATATTTTAATTTTGAATAAAAATGCACATTTATCAAGAATTCTCGAGCGGTATAAAAAGAATGAAAAAAAATTCTCAAAATCTTAGCTAATTTTTTACGTAACGTTATTCAATGTTTTTATACAGGATTTCTTTGTATCCGAGACAATTCGTCTCGGTAACACGTAGATATACATATAGAATACAGATACTTGCTAAATTTCTTTCACACGAGCGTACAATATAATTCTAATCTTCAGAGCTTTCAGTTCTTCCATCTTGTCATTGATATGTATTTTTTTTTTTTTTTTTTTTTTTTTTTTTTTTTTTCAATTAAATTTCACGTGTTTTGTCGTTGTTGTTGTTTTTCATTTTTTTCATCTATTAATATTTATGCAACTCACTTCATCGGATTGCATCATGTTTCACAGATTTTTTCAAACATATATTCTTTATTGGTTAATGGAGACAATATTTATACTCGTACACTGAAATTTTAGTCATTAACGAAATCCATGGTTTCTCTATTTCAATTGTTATTTTTTTTTTTAATAATAATTTTCTTTCTTTATCTTTTTTATTCACATAATTTCTGTGTGTATTTTGTATAAAGCAAGTGACACCGTGGACTTTTTCCTAAGTCTTTGAAAGAATATATTTTCGAAAAATTCTGCTATAACTTAATAATAAAAAGTATTTTAGAAAAATGTCGAAACATGTTTTTCATAATAAATATTAATAAGACCTTTTCGCAATCTGATTTATTTAAATCGCTAGTATTATAGAATTTAATTTTTAAATAATTGCTGCTACTTAATTCCTTCTCTATTGCTCTCTATTATTTTTCCCGACTATTTAAGTTAAAAGCCTTTCATTGTTTTACGAAATATCAAATCTAGTCGATGGGCAGTAGTGTTGCGTAATTTAAATTAATACAGTTAAAAATTTATAATTCACAGTTGACAATGAAAGCTGAACTATTGTCACAATCTTCCAATTAAAATGTTTGTCGCAGAGATTTGCTTAAAGAATATTTGAAAGAGTTTTTATCCTAATGTTTATGAAGATAATTAGTTATCCAAGCATTACTAGGAAAAATTATTTTAAATATGCGGTTACACGTGGCTACGTATGTATCTATCTACACATCTACATCATTATGTGCATGCATATTTTTTGCCTTAATTTTATGAAATAATACATAAAACTATATGGATTGCTATAAAATTCTATTGGCTTGTAAAAAGCATACAAAAAAAAAAAAAAAAAAAAAAACCACGCAACTCATAAATATTAAAACATAAGAAATGTAGAAAGGTATTGGATATTATTGAAAGCATTCAGGTGCAAAAGTGTGATTCTTTTATCATGAATAACTTTATATGGGATGCTTATAAGAAATAAAGCCAAATTGAAAATTTTAAATTGTTTCTCTTTACAAAAGGGATTTTTCAAATATTTAAACTTGGGAAATTAAACAGAACAGTACATTTCAATAATAATTATCACTTTTAAAATACATTTTCATATGATTTATATTTTTATATGTATATATATATATATATATATATATTTTTTTTTTTTTTATTGTTCTTTTTTAGTTTCAATTTGAATTAGGGCATTTAAAACTCATATTGTTAACTTTTTAAATACGAAAGCTTAAGCTTCACACGCATGCACACGCACACACGCGCGCGCGCACACACACACACACACACACACGTATACTATTTTTTTTCTTATACCTTTAATAAGATTATTTTCTTTAGTTTAAATTATTAATGATACGGTCAATAAAAAAAAAAACTTGTTAAAATCAATTGTCAATGAATTTTATTTCTATTTTAAACAAGTAATAATTGGCGAGGAAAAATAATTAAAAAAATTGGACGATAAGAATAACATAACACACATACACACGCACACATACACACACACACACACACACACATACACATGTATATATATATAAATATCGAATATATCAAATTATATTTACCGCAGAAAATAATTTATTCGTGTACGGCTTATGCAAAGTCGGGATTTTAAAAGCAGTTTTTTTTTTAAACTTTCTCCATAATTAACACTTCATTTGCACGAAGAATTAGTTCTACGACAACACGATTTAAATTATATCTGAGCTCTATTTAGCCGATAGTTGGTTACTCTTTAATTAAACAGCGAAAGTATTCTGTATCTCGATGAAATAACCTACTTTTAAAATTATTTATAAAATTGTAGTTAGCAAGAATGAAAGATACACAAATAGTGATAGCCAGACAATTGAATAACGCATTAGCTTACTTTCATTGACCTACTATCGGTTTACATTATTGGGGTGTAAATATCAAAATAATTCGTCAGCTTAAAATGGAATACGTCTTTTAAAATTTATTGTATAAGCTTCTTCGTCTCAAGAATGTGCATTATTTTAGTTGGAAAACTTTGGTATATCCAAGGTCTCCTGTGCATACCAATTAAATCCTCTATCCACGAAGGACAGAGCGAAAATGCTAAATAATAAACCAAATGCGTGTGCCAATGTCAGGCAATCGAGTGGAGCATAAAAAATTATATTATTTGGATGGATGTAATTTGTTCTTTAAATTTCCGTTACAGTGTCTCACAAATGTAAACAGATTTATTATATAAATTTTATACTAATTTTGAGCAAACAGAGCCTTCCGAAAAATGAAATAAATAATATCGTTAGAGACAACGATAATAGCTTTCACTAATAAATAAAGTGACATTATTCATAATTTATGTGATATAATGATGAATTATATCTTGCCTTCATAAAATGTTCGAGTCATACTAATTACAAAGTGAACTTGTCTCAATAAGATCCAAAATATCAATTCAACTGCCGATATCTGAAAGACGACGAGAAAAATGAAAACATGTTATTTCATTTTATTAAAATCGATAGAATTCAAGATACAAAATTTGACATAAAAAATCGAGTAAAAATTGATAAATGTTAAATGATTGATTCAACTCGACATTCGAGAATAAGACAACTATAAACTACTTATTTGCCAAATTATAAACAATGTAATTATTATTGAAATAATGTAAATTAATGCTTAAAGTCTAAATGAAACGGTAATAATCGAGATTGCAGTAGACGCTCTCCAATAAATGAATCTTTCAAGCAGACGAATGCATAATAAGTGTAAAGAAATTTTTATAAATCTGATCAATTAGAGGGAGAGCAGAGAATGAAGTTCGTAAAATAACTCAAAGCTTATTCAGAAAAATGAAAAAGTTCTTATTGATTGAAAGATAAAGTTTGTATTAGAATTATAAATTAAAGCATCTTCTCTCCACGCATCTGCGAGACTTGAAATTCTTAGAATATATTTATGGAGCTGTGATATAATATAAAATTGCCCCGTTGCAGAAGGATTGCTCGGAAATAAATATGTTTGCATTAAACTAAAAGGTTGTCAGGTAATTTTTATTCATTATAGTAAGCAATTGCCGTAAGAGGCGTAGGCAAAAACGTAGTTGCGGGGTGGGGTGGGGCTGGGGTGGGGAGGGCAATACGTCAGTCGTTGAGTTTGAAATCTGATCTCCAGCGAAAGTACGAGCTTACGTAAAGGAAGTTAAGTCGTGGAAGCAGCGATCGCGAGTCGCAGCTTAGTCAAACACATAGCTGAAACACTTGTAAATAGAGAGAAGAGCGGGCGAGGGAGAAGGAGCATCGAGGAGAGAGCCGCAAAAAGAAAGTGCGCGCTGATGCGGTCGGAAAAGAATGAGCGCGGGGGAGGGAAGTTGAATGACCGAAGCTAACGCGGTTCGGGGAAAGAATTGCCGGGGGCTGCCATTAGGACGTGAAGGGGCTAACGGGGGTGCGGTGCATCGGTGGCTGGCGATAGGATGCGGAGACGCGGTGGCCGTGATGGCGATGGTGGCTTGGCGGTGGTAAGGGGTAGCGGCACTTGAGGATCGAGGGAGAGTTAAGGGTGTTACCGAGTCGCGTTGAGCCAGATGGATCGACGATCGTTTGTCGTCCTTAGAGCGGCACTGGCGTTGATATTCACCGACTGATGCTGGAAAAATGGCCCGATTAGTTTCTAGGGGCGCCCACTTCGACTCTTACCACCCTCCTGCCCATATACACACATACGCGAACGTTGTCTGCCCGCACACTAGTTAGGACACTCCTCTTTACTCGACGTGTACGCATGCCGGCTGGTTGGTAAGGACCCGGACGTGATACCTGCTGCACTTTGAAAATCCGAAAATCTTGCTTTTTTCAGAAGGAAGCTCCATGGGAAAAGTTTGCTAGGAGTTCGGCTCGAGCGCTTGATTTTATTAAAATGTCCTTGTCGGCTGATTGATTTATTGTAAGTTCCGACAATTTTTCTTAATCAATTCGCCGCCAAAGATTTATTTTGCAATTTTCTAAGTAAAAGAAATCGATCTGTCTTTTAAGGAGGTTCAACGAAATTGCCGCAATTTTCTTATATTTATAAACAATTTTGGGCGTCGAGTCATTACGCGCAGTCATTATGTATTAGAACTTGGCGTCTTTGCGCGGAACGAAAGTCTCCGACGGGATTCAATTGCTACTTTCTATTCGTATTCGTTCGCAAGTTTTATTCTCCGAATGCAGAAATCCAGCGTTAACCATTGAAATAAACACATTGGTTACACAAGTCATAATTTCGTTTGTGTATGGGTGGGTGTGCGCTTGCGCGTGTACCCATCT
This sequence comes from Ceratosolen solmsi marchali, assembly GCF_000503995.2. Lineage (NCBI taxonomy): Eukaryota > Metazoa > Arthropoda > Insecta > Hymenoptera > Agaonidae > Ceratosolen > Ceratosolen solmsi. Next base: position 4,281,048 of record NW_011948428.1, read on the forward strand.
ATACGCTCGTAGTTAAATTACAAATTTTCTTACCTAAAAGTGATTTATTTGGATATGATTTGGGTCAGGCTTGATTACTCTCGCTTATCCAATATGCATTTTGATAACGGAACTGGCATTTATATTCAAAACGCGTGCTCCACTTGTCGTTTGTATCCAGAAAATCGATACTCCGAATAAACTGATCTTTTGGCCGCACGCTACTATTTTAATTATTTATGCGTTGTTACTTTACATTGAAAAACAAAAACAATAACAAAAACAAAAACAAAAACAAAAACAAAAACAAAAACAAAAACAAAAACAAAAACAAAAACAAAAACAAAAACAAAAACAAAAACAAAAACAAAACAAAAACAAAAACAAAAACAAAAACAAAAACAAAAACAAAAACAAAAACAAAAACAAAAACAAAAATAAAATCCAATACAAATATAAAAACAAAAGTCAGAGACAAAGACAAAGAGTAAATTAGATCATTTTTTAGTATTACCAGCATACGAGCATTCCTTATTATTTTCATTAATGATAAAAAATTTATCAACTTACGTTTTATTCGCCATTTCTCCAAAATTGGCGGGAAATGAAATAATGAGCAAGATTTTCAGCTTTTCAACTGGTGCCAGACGAAGCAAACAAACTTTATACAAAACTAAAATTTTTCAATTTTCTATCTCTCGCTTCAATATAACACGATCGTTCTTGCTATTAACATTGCAATTAAACTGCAATGAAATTTTATCGATAAGTCTTTCATCAAGTTTAAAGCGCATATGTTTGTACATAACTTACATTGTTGCAAATATTCGGCTCAACCTTACTTAGTTCAAAGACAATAATTTCACTTTTTTAAGTGAAGTTATAATCGTGCATCTGTATAAGAAATTTCATACTCTTTGTCATCTATTTGTATGTGATGTCTTTAGTATATCGTCTGACTTGACGATGATGAATTTATAATTCTTAAAAATATCGATAAACCCACATATTTACATTTAAAGCGAAGAAATCTTTATCTCACTATGTACGTATAATCCATGACTTGAATTTAATTTCATTAGGAATACTGGTAGCATCCTGATATTCTATCCAGATTTAAAGATGTAATAACAATTCTATATTTAAGCCAATGGACTCGTAAAACTTGGATTCCTGGCATTCTAATACCGAATATTGATTTTTATCTTAAGAAATTAAAGCTTAACCTAGATTATTCTATCTCCCATTACAAAACTTCGATTAATTAAAATTTTGCATGTAAGTGATTGCTTATAAATTTTATAATATTTTGGTAAGAACATTTGTATAGAATGCAGTTTCATTAATTTTTTTTGTAAGCTTTTATAAATTTTTTTAATCTCGAGGCAAACAATACTATTATAAAAGCTTCAACTATTACTCAAGCATTAAAATTTCTGTAAAAAACATTGTTATTTACAATGTACCGTTAATGTTCTACAAACGTAATGTAAAACAAAACGTTTCTATATATAAATATTATACATGTGTATATATATAAAAACAAAAGAGTCTAATAGTAATAAATATTTTAAGGTGATTCTTAATTAAATCATAGAAACAACACGTTATGTGCCAAATAACAACTTGATAATCCTGATCTATTGATCTTGAAGAACTTGAAAAATCAAGCTTAAAAAATGCATTTAAATTTATAAAACACATCAACTTATAATGACTGTAGTATTAATTTTATTTCCATCCAGTTAGTGAGTGAATTAAGATAAGAAAATATAAAAATTAATCGAATAAGTTACCATTAGATCTCAGGTATAAATTCCTTTTTTTCAATCGAATTACCTTTGCAATGAATTAGTGCTCTTGTTGAATCTTTATAAATTGGCTTGATCGCTCGACGTACTCTATCGGTTAAAGGTAAATGATTGCGACAGAATGCATCATAGATCTCGTTTACTTCAGATTTACGTCAGTTGTACCAACTGTCATTTCCGATGAACACTGCAACTACGCGTTCATCGTCGAAATTTTGCATAAAAAATTATTTGTGCTTTTTTTTTCTCTTTTTCTCTTTGTTCCTTTTCTTTTTCTTTTTCTTTTTCTTTTTTCTCTTCATTTTCAATACGAATTAGAATAACTATTTATAACTATACCATAAAATTTAGATTGCTTTTATTTAGATCTTTATTTAATTATGGTATCTAAACTTTAATTTAGATACCATAAAACTAGATTGTGCTGGTTAATTTACTAGTGTTTATACACCTCTCATACCTTTAATGGTATTTTTAATTTTACTCGTTTGCTTGTCAATAGAGCTACGTATGCATTTTTTTTTTTTTTTTTTTTTTTTTTTTTTTTTTTAGATCATAGAGTCCAATCTATCATCACTATGTAGCTTTATATCGAAAAATTCTTTGAAAATTCTCCTGTCTCCATCGCCCGTATATTTAAAAATAAAAATAGTTGACGCGATATAGTTTAAATAGAGGGCGTCGAGTCCCGTACTAATGTCATAACTGCCTTCAAAACTCAGATATTTGACCTGATTTACGGCAATCCTTTTACATACCTTTCTGTATATCGTAAAGCTTGGAAAAATCAATAAAATTGATTTTTAACCTATCACATTACTTCGAGACTTTCTATTAAAATTAAACGCAGAAACTTAAATTCACATACAACCTTATCCCCAGTTAATAATTTTTATCCCGTTTAAACTGATAATTAATGAGTTTTATATTACGTTGGGAAAATATATATATATATATATATATAAAATGTACCTAATCATTATAGCGTCAAATTTATTATTAAAGAAATCAGACATTTAAATGAAAATTTATTCTCGAATACGTAATATACAATAAATAATTAAAGTGCGATATCTAAGAATGCAGGTTATTTTAATTTGTAAAAGATGAAAATGTTATAAATATCTAAAACACAATTCAGCAAAGTTTATAGAAGTTAATTACCTTTAAATACATTTGATTTATGCAGGTAAATTTTGAATTCAATTACATATATAATAAGCAAATATTTATATGCGTAAATATAGATCAGAGTTTATTGAAAGAAAATAATGTTAATAGCAATAATTATTCACGTACCTTTATTTCTTCATTATTTAGTACATTGTGTTAATAATTTATTTAATATTACCTACATATGTATGAATTTAGCGCGTTAGGCTATTTCTTTTTTTATTACTATGGCTTAGAAAGGTATTTTTCAAAGAATTTCAAGAGCCTGGATATACATTCATTAAAGAAATTAAAACGATATACATGTGGAAAGCTATAATTAATCGTAATTCGTGTTAATTAAAATTAAACTCAAACAAAATTATTTATAAATCATTTCAAAGAAGTTACTTCAAAATTTGACCTATTAAATATCTACCGATATATTTATTTATAATATATATTGAATTAATAATTACAGCCACATAATGTAATTAAAGCATATGTACCGATATGTATAAATCCTTTAACCACTTTTCCTCATAATAATTTTACGATCTTCGCGATATTTCGGAATTATAATTCCTCTAATTATTACATGATAATTTGATTGAGATTAATAATTCGATACGGGGATATTTATAATAAATTTAGGCAAAAATTCGAACAACAAACTGTACAAATGAGATACTCTTTATTTAATTCAAAGTGTACATATTATATTTTCAATTCATGTTATTTCCTTTTTCAAAAAACCAAATTTCGAAAAATTAATTTTCAATATAAGCATAAATTATTCGATATATATATATATATATATATATATATATATTACTTAATTCGTAGATAATAAAAAAAAAATCGAAGAATTTTATCATATTTAAAAATGACAGAGGCATTAAAAATGTATTTATGTAACGAAACTTAAGGACCGAATAAATTGAAGGCATCTGTATAAAAAATATATATCAGCATTGAATTATAGATTTAAGTAAACCAATTGTCGCAGACTTAACGACCGATTGATTTACGAATTAATAAAAGAATAAGGAGAAAATAAATTCAAATGAATTACATATTTACGTATAAAGACCTGGTTAATTAACATATTAAAAAGAGCCCGATAAACAAGTTTAAATAAGAACTTTATAAACATTCGTTCACATTGATTTGACGACCAGCATAAAGCAACGAAATATTTTACTAAATCATCATGTAAGTATGTATAATTCAAAAAATTGCGTCTTACACAGATATTAATGTATGTAAACGGAATATCTCGTATACGTCCATAAAACTAATAATATAAATATCTGCCTTGGAAATATTGTGACGCGAGATGGTTAAGGTGTGCATTTATTTTCCCTTCGTCTCGTACATCGTCCTCTCTTCTCCACCTCCGCACCGTCCAAAAAGCCTTTCATTGCGGTTCTCGTTCCGGCTCTACGGAGAGACGTATCCGAGCCGCGAAAATCGAGAGAAAGATGGAGAGTGTGTGCGCGCCGCGCGACCGAATGAACGAGAAAGCGTGATGATGAAGAGGAGGAAGGCCGTAGGGCGAGGGCGGGAGGGGGGCCGGATACGACGTCTACACTAACGTCACCTTCTCCGACAGCCTTTGCAAGGTGAGTTCATAACAAAATCCGTCCTTTTCAGGACGATAAATAACTGAAAACGAAGGTACAAATCCCCTCCAGGCACATTCGCCAATGTATTTTCGTCGTTTTGCAACGGGGCCAGTAGTTTAGGAATTGAGAGGACAGTGGCCATCCTTTAACGACGACTCTCTTTCTCTCTCTCTCTCTCTCTCTCTCTCTCTCTCTCTCTCTCTCAAATGTGAACAGCAAGTGTTTTAACGGAATAAACCACTCGATGTATAAAACAAGTATATTTTAATCTCGTAATATAAATCCAATTATAGATTGATATATTTAATGATCCGTGACATTGGAATGTTCCATTACGATATAATATTGTATTATGCGAATGACGAATTTGACGATTCGTTCGATCGACTCGAAGCACAATGAATAAATAAATTATTAAACACAATTTATACAACAATTAATACAATTAATACAAACACTCACGGGCTTCTTATAAACTATGATAATTTTTTTATTGAAATCTTACCATCGCGCATTCTATTAATCTATTAATCTATACATTTATAAGTTTGATAACGTGTCCTATTTCATTTATTTCTAATTCCAAAAATTTTATCCAAAATTTAATTCAAAATTTTATCCAAAATTTAATTCAAAATTTTATCCAAAATTTAATCCAAAATTTAATCCAAAATTTCATATCTACGTATTATTTTACATATTATTCTAGATCCGCATCCGACGAATTATAAGATAATTTTAATATTGTGAGAAATATTGTATCAGCACTGTAAACAATATCATTACGTGCTTCATCCAGTATATTATTCAAATATTAATACAATACTCGCAGAAGCGACTAATTATTAATATAATGAATTACGTGTATGAATATAAAAGAAATGCCGTATAAAATATTATATATCGTATAATATATATTATCCATATTATTTACGTCGACGCTCATATCATAGGGAATGCGTAATTTTCTTCGTGCTAAAAGCTTTCTTCGAATTCGATGCAAATATTACGTATTCCCTGCGATATGAATTTATCGAAGGAAAAATTTGACCGTTAACGTTCCAATCTTGTTCTCGGATTTTTTTAAATACTATTCGTTGCACGAAGGTAAGTAAGATTTTTACTACTCGGCACATACTGCACATTCCGGCCGTTAAGGAAAATTGTCGTGAAATCAAACTTTATCCGCGATTACAAATTAATGTAGATATTTTGCTAAATGCAATTATAAATCGTCGTGTGCTGTAATGAAATGTGCTTTAGTGTAGTCTTATGATTGGTAGTCAACATTCATGATATTAATCACTCACACAACTTTCTCGCTTACAATTTTATGCCCCGAGTAATGCATACTTGTTCACTTTAACTGCTTTCAATTTTACCAACTTTCACTGATCAATCTTCTAACATAATATAATGTATCCATTAACCATTAACTGATATTTTTTACGATATTCAGAAGAATATTTGTCGAGCTTATTTGACTTTTAATTTATGTTTTGTATCTTACATTAAACCGCAACTCCCATTAATTTTCTCTAACTCACTTATTTTTCATAACACCCTTTTTCATAAATAAACGTATTCTGTTTACTCTCGATAACGCGTAAATTCATATTTTGGCGATAAATTTAGCAATGCATATGCGAAATGTCTATCAAATGTACGTGTAATGCATTGCTTCTAGTTCAAGTTGAGCCTGAGCTACTTCAAAGAGTGATATTATCCAGCTGTGACGTCACAAAATAAATTACGCCAGTATCTGATGAAATTTATCATACTTATCAAACTACTTACGTATTAGCCGTATAATTCAAGAGTATGTACCAACTTTTTACCATAAGTGAAAAAAAAAAAAAAAAAAGAAAAAAAAGAAGAAAAAAAAAACGTATGTATATATAGAGATAGACAAACGAGTCTCGGTGGGCGAAATTCCGTTATAAATTTGAGTATAAATCCTGAGGAAATGTATCTCTTATTTTGCTACACAAAGCAAATATCTTTTTTATTTATAGAATATAATAGCGAGTAAAAGGAAAGCAAATGTAATTTATAATTAAAAAGCTTAATATTTTGATAGTTATTAGCTCGTTCAATGTCATGTTACTTTAGAGGTTTTCATTGTGTTAAATAGTAATTAGTCAATTCTTTAAACAAGCTTTAGGATTATTATATTTTTATTTTTATAATATGAAATGAAAGACATCCGATGTAAACGTCTTAGTACCTTAAAGATGAATTATATTTTCGATTTCTCATACAGCACCAATTGATAAAAATAATATATCTTTTAATAATGTATATTTTTAAGTAAAATACCTTGATTTGAGCTTGAAACACGTAACAATTATCATTTATGTCAATAATTTTCTGTTATATTTCTAAATTTCTCTTTCTCTCAAGACAACTTATTATTATTGATAATTGCATAGATGTGAATTTCGAATTTCGAATATAATTAAGAAATGTTGAAATTATATTACAACTAGACTTTCAAACTGTCACATCCTTTGATAAATGAATTTATCAGAATTTATCGGTGAAAATGCACTTCGTTTCATTAGTTGTATATAATACATTGGTATAAAAATTTACTTTAAAAGAGTGTCTTTTAACTTCGGTTGAACATTTATTTTAATTAATTATAGCAGAGAGGGAGAAAGAGAGAAAAGAAAACGTAAATTTTTTATTCGTCCTGCATAATTCGTATGAAAAATATCGCGAAAAACATCCGTGCGTAAAAAAATATTATAAAATTATTCATTATTATATTTATGCAACATGATTTAGATTATTATTATGAAGAGGTATTTTACAAATGAATTTAGACGATTCATAAAGAAATATTTAAAAAAAATTTATATTCCATAAGCATTTATATTATTTATCATATTTTTACGATTTAGTATTAATTAATTCACGATTCAACTACTTCCGAATTTACGTAATAACGTAAGCGCAAGTTTATTTATCATTTAAATAGCTTATTATATGAAATTTTATATGCTGTTATATATTCAGAAATGGTAAAAATTCGTAAATAAATATAGTGTAACGGCAATAAGTAGTGAATTAACAAGTGGTTGTAAAAAAGAAAAAAAAAAAAAAATTTCAAAATACTCTTGTAACAACTCTAAATATGGTATTGAACTTTCATTAATAATAAAATATTATGGCAATTATTATTTAGTGAAAAAGGCTATTTTTACCAAATGAATGCTAATCCTTTAATAACATATGCAGCCACTTTAAGACGATAAATGAGAAAGGCATTTTTGACAAAGTAAAAAAATCCGATTACATTACAATAATAATTCTAAATAAACAAAATCTCATGAAATTTATTAAAAATTTATGAAAAGGGAGATACATAGTATTAATTTAATGTATAATTTAAAATAGGTAACGCTGCTAGAAACTTGTGAATGAATGAATTAGCGAATACGTAACGTGGAATTACTGAGTAATTTCGTAATTATTCATATGCATGTTCTTAAGTATTAAAAAATCATTTTGCAAAATATTGAGGATAAAGATTATGATTATATACTAAGAAATAAGCAATTATGAAATAGTATAAGAAATTACAGATTTATATAGAAAAAAAGTACTTAGGACTACTTCATTTTTCTTTATAATAGAATTGAAATATCTGCTTTATTTATTTGATTTTTTTTTTTCATCAGATTCTATATTGATCATCTTCTTATAAAAATTGATTTATTTATCATCGCGTTTTATTCATATTATTTTGACATTTCAAACTAATAATAACTTCAAATTTCATAAACACATAGAGAAATAAACCAGTAAGCATTAACGAAAATTGTAAAAGCAGTATATAAATGGCATATTGTTTCTAATTGTAAGAAAATTAATTATAATTATAAGAAAGAGAAAATTTATTTGTCCACAGATTGAAATTTATATTTAGCTAAATGATTTTATTTGTAATGTCGTTGAGGAAAAATTCTATTAGACAATGAAATAAATAGTACACTATAAAATTATTATATGCGTATATATATTTTTTTCGTTATTTTATTTTATTTTTTCGTTATTATATCAATTTTCATACATTTCTATGATTTGTCTTGAAATATCAAATACGTGGAAATGTATGTAAAAATGATATGACATTTGAATCTTGAAATTCATCTAAATTCTGATAATATTTTTTCATCAAAAATACATATTTAATAAAAAATTAAAAAATTTAACTGTAATAGGCGTAAAGCCATGAATATTGATTTTATAATAATAATTAATAATAAGTGAGATACGATAATAGTTAATAATTAATAATAAGAGAGGATATGTAATGATGTAAGTAATTAATTGAATACGAAGCAAAACAGTATAACATATATATATACACTAACTAATAATTGATTTTTTGCATATTAAAAGCTAAATTATTATTAGATTATTCAGTAAGAAAGTCTAAATATTCATAGATAATGAAATATTCGCTATTTGGTAAGAAGTTTGGTTTCGTCACTTTTACTAAACTAACGATATTTCTCAAATATTATATGCCTTTTTTAATTGTCCAAAGCGATGAAACAGCGATATTTTCATTATGAAACTTTGATTTATGTTCTTTATACAGAATTACTAGAAAATTGGAGAGAGAGTGAGAGAGAGAGAGAGAGAGAGAGAGAGAGAGAGAGGAAATAGGATAAAAGTTAATATAACAATTATTAATCTAACCGTCTTGTTCGAAATATTCTTTTTAACGCAAGACCGACAAGTTTCGTAATTTCTCATTTTATTTTCAAATGTATATCTCATTTTTTTTGTTTTTTTTTTTTGTTTTTTTTTTTGTTTTACCTTTAAGCTTTAATAATTTATACTCTTAATTATATTTTTTTTTTATAACTATATTTTTGAAACTCGTTAAATTGTAAAATATACGATTTGCATTAAGCTTTCAAACGTTAAGGTGCTCAACACGACCTACTATACACTATATGATACTCATACTTTTTAATGCTCATAATTTATAATTATATCAGTTAATCTTATAATTCTATGCGACGATATATCTTCTTATGAATAAACAAAAAATATGTTATTTGTCTCGAACGGCAATTTTTAACTTTTTTATTAAAATGCATAATAACTTTTGAACAGGAAAAAAAAAAAAAAAAAAAAAAAAAAAACCGGCAATAATTAAAAAATACCAACATCCAACGGTAAAGTAATAATTTCAATTATGGTAAAAATTACTATGACGAAAATTACTATTACTATGATATCAATATTTAAAGATATTTTACAGGTCATCCTAGCCTAGCCTATCTAAGCTAAATGCACGCGTGTTATCCGAAACTCTTAAAAATTCTGCCGAGCACGCATCTTCAAATATGCGTCAATTCTATTTCACATCCGCTCGATGTTACACAGTGAACTGTTTTTACCGCAATACGGAAAAAGTATCACGCTTGCGTGCCCAACGCAATTTGCAAATGCACGCGCACAAAGCACAAAACGAGCGCTGACTTCATCAGGCTCGTAAGAAAGCCAGTTATCAGAGAAGCACCGGTAAAAGGAAAGACAAAACTATCGAAAAGGAAATAATATTCCTTCCTTACGTGTGCATAATTTCTTTCGAGTCTCTAGTTTCTTCGTTATTATTACGCCGGCATGCCTCTCATCTCCTTTCTCTTTCCTTTGCCGTCCGTTTGCTTCACCACAAGTATGAGTGTCTTTATGTTATCAGCGCTTAAATTTTGACGTGTGTCAAAGTTTTTCAAGTATGCCACAATAGTCGTTGATTATGCTTTAAAGTTTAATTGTCTCGTCGAATCTGGGCAAACGCTGTGTTCGCATTTTCGAAATCGTTTATTATCTTTATTAAAAACATTTTTATCTCAGCGTCAGAGACAGTAATACTACGTTTACAATTAATCATCTGCTACTTTAATGCAATTTTAACCATCTATTCGTGTGCTTAATTTCAGCACGTAATAATAAGCTTCATTGCGCGTATTTTCAATTCTGTTGCTAAATTCGGACGAAAGATTGTTAAAAGCCAACTGGATTGTGACTGAGTTTGATCCGATGCCATATTCTCTGATTATATTTATTTTCACTGTAAGCTCATATTTTATGATAAAGTAAATTCCCCAGGATTGTTATAACTTTTTGTCTATTAAGCTATTGCACTCTTTAGCAGTCGCATATTATTTATTAAGCAAAAAAAAAAAAAATTAATAATAACCCAGCAACAGTATTGTTTCTCGAAAAAAAAAAAAAAAAGAAGAAATCCCCGTACTTTTAAACTTGTGTGCTTTCCAATACCTCGGAATGCCCTTTTTCGTCTACGATATTTAAAATAATTGCCCTAGGTTTTGGCAATTCAATATATATATATATATATATATATAATACTGTATTTGGACAAAAAAAAAAAAAAAAAAAAAAAAAAAAAAAAAAAAAAAAAAAAAAAAAAAAACCAAAAAAAAAAGGAAATATTTTTACTCGACGTAAAGAGGTAATGCTTGTTATTATTCCTTCCGAATATAAATACAACATTACGATTTCACGTTTCTTTCGAATATTTTCCATCACCATCTCAACATATAATTGTGCAGTCTTATTATAATTATCGAGCTTATGCTTACGAGAGTTAAAAAACATAATTACATAAGAGTACGTAGCTTCCATTATTAGCTTATTTTTATGAACTATTAAAATTAAAAAAAAAAAAATCATCGTTATTTTTTATTCCCTGCCTTCCTTAATTGTTTGCTAAAAACAAATTAATATTTTATGTTTCGTTAAAAGGCCGATAAATAATTTAATTATATAATTATTAATAACAGTGAATTTCAAGGTCATCGTTAATATCACAAATACTAGTAAAAATCCAATACAGCTGTGCCCAAGTGTAATTTTTATTATTCATCGATAGATTCATACTTTAAAATGCCAAATTTTTTAATGAGAAAAACAATTAAGATGAGTGGTAAATTTTTTTCTATTCCCTAAACTCGAACGCGTTGCTGCGCAACGTCACAATGAGGCGTGTTTATTATTAAATCATCACAATATGCCAATTCACAAATAATAGACGATAAATACATACGTATAGTCATTTATTTTAAATATGACAAGTACTCCGACCAGCTAGCAACTTACGTAGTGAGAAACTTAACACGACAATGCCAAAACTCAGCAGGTAAGAACGCGAGCCATTGACACATTATTTCTACTTACCGTTGTGTCCGTACATCCGTAAACATATAAAATATGTCCAGGACCATGAATTGCCTGAATTTCTCATCATCGCGCTCATTCAATATGCGTTGTAGTTGCAATAGAAAAAAAGAAAAAAAGAAAAAAAGAAAAAAAGAAAAAATAGAAAAATAGAAAAAATAAAAAAGAACATGATATGTAAAACAATTGCATTTGGCCGAATGGCTTTTGAGAATAGACTATCGTCGTGCTTACGGTATTGCGAATGGGAGCACCGAGGAGGGAAAGAAATAGATTAAGATGCCAGCTAAGGTTTTGCCAGTGCATGCGCATTCGAGTCTCTGTGTGTTCATGATAGGATTACTACGAAATGGGCACTTCCAACGAATGGACCTTTTTTTGGAAGGAAGGACCGGAACGAGCCTGAGTGGACTACTTATGTACCTTATTGGCTATCAACTTTCCTGATCACATTTAACCGATGTTAAAATGATGGAGATAAGAAGTTAAATATGAATTTATCCGAATAAATTTCCATTCACTGATTTAGCCTTGGCGTTTAAGAGGAAGTAAAGTTTCATAAAGACGTGATAAAAGTGGCAAATCCTATGTATATCTTTTCTCACGTGGCTTAATCTGTATTTGGCAAAAAAAAAATAGAAAAAATTCTTTTATCCTCAGACGTTAGTTTTTATTTGAAAAAAAAGAATGAAAAAAGGAAAGAAAAAACACCTCTACTTTTAAATGTTACTTTGCAGGCTAAAATGTAAATTATATTATAATGAAAGTAATCGATCCCTCTGTACATTTCATGGCTTTGGTTAAAATAGTTTTTCAATACTCTTAGAGGCAAAAGAGTAAGAGTAGTGTATAATAACCAATTTTTATATAAAATAATGGATTCTTAAATTTTATTTGTACGTTTGTGTGCATTTATAATGCAATTTAATTATTGTGCTTTTAACAATTAGATGGCATTATTCGAGCCGGAGAAAATTTTTTTTTTTTCCTTATTTTTATATTGAAGTAAATTTGTATTCCATATATTTGCCGAATATTTAATATGATTTACAAATATTTACCTAATTGAAAAAAAAAGAAAAAAAAAATAAATAAAAAAAAAAAATCAAATTACTCTTAATTAAATGAAATCAATATACATGATTAATTTAAGCCTCCCTATGGCGATTATCCATATATATTCATATCAAATACTTTCTACATATTATTTATTTATTTTTTTTTTTTTTTTTTTTTTTTTAATGAAATATGACTATTAAGTCAAAATAGATTTAGATTTTTTGCACGAGCGTATGTGTCTCGTATGTGTCCTGTACGATATTCAAGTAGAATAGCCCGAAATATTACGTCCATCATCGCCTCTGTAAAAAAAAAAAAAAAAAAAAAAAAAAAAAAAAAAAAAAAAAAAAAAATTTTTAAGGGATGGGGCGGAACACGGGAAAAAAAAAAAAAATGCATTTTAATGGATGATCCGGAAAACTGGCGCAGATTTTCCGTACTTTAATGTCAGGAGGCGGCCCCTGGGTGTCGAATGAAATTCACGTCATCCTCGTCAAAATCGATAGATTCGGCTTACTCCGGCGTAAAGTGCCTTCAGTCCCCGTTCCTTCGAGTGTGTATCCTTGCTTTTCTTTTTTCGTTTTTCTTTTCCTTACTTTTCTTCCTTTTTTTTCCTCTGTTAGTTCGATGGGGCCCCGCTTTTCGCTTATTTTAACGACGTAATAACGAGTCGGAGAGGCGCGCGTCGAAAAATATAAGTGAGAGGTGTGCGAGAAGTCGTGCATTAGAAGCTCGTTTATTATCAATAAATTATTATAGCGGGGATTGCGCCAAAATAGCCACCGTTCGATCGGAAGAAGCGCATTCGTTTATAGGAGGTGAGAAAGGAAAAGCAGTAAGTAATATACATGTTTTTCTATAATTGTTTTTGGAATTTTTTAATTTATCATTGGAATAACGATTTAGATATTCAGTGTATTAAAGAAACGATATAGAATAATGGTTAGAATTGTTAAAATAAGTGATGAAAAATGATTGAAAAGTCTCTTATCGAAGCTAAACAATTAATGTCGTTAAAGCGATCGAATTTTTCATTGACGTTTCAGTGACGAAACACAACGCGAAGATCGTTAATTTTTATTAAATTAGTCATACGTATATGAACTATTGTTATGTAAATTTATTTATGCAGAAAATTCGTCAATATTATCGATAATTTATAAAGATTATAGGATGAAAATCAAAAAGGAAAGCATACGTGGCTAGGCAGGTAGTTTGATACAGGACAAAGATATTTTATAGCCGAAAATTGTTACATTATTTTTCTCTCTCTCTAATTCACTCAATTCACTAATCAGAAATCCTAAAACGTCAGGCTGCAATATTGAAAATTATTGACTTTTTTTTTTATAAATTGCTTGAAAAATTTCGAACGAAATATTCATCACGATGTGCATTTATCACTTCGGAAGCTCGATTGCACTGTTTTCTTCGTATCATCTGGCTATGCCATACTTTCCGCCAAGATAACGACTGCATCCTCTTTATGATTCTTCGTTATCATCGATTTTTCGTTATCATTAATTTTTATCTCGAATGTCAGTCGCATTTATTTACTATACGCACTTGTCTACTATTGTTAAAAAATTAATTATGGTTATAGCATATAATTCAGTTTTTCCGATGATATGGAATAGCATCATCGTTAATTTAATTAAAGCGCAAAATAAATATATATATATATATATATTTTTTTTTTTTTAAAGAGTAATAGTATATTGGAAAATTAAGCGATTAAATAGCAGCATTGGAGTTTAATAGTGGCAGATATCGTTATGCCATAGACAATAATTGGGAATGTTTTATAATTAAGAAGAATTTCAAAAGCATCTTTAATGCAATAATATTATGTAACGATAGTCATTTATGTAAAGAAAGAAAAAAAAAACAGTTGCCCAAAATTATGGTACATATGCTAAAATTTGGTTACAATGAATTATAGGTTATGTTATAAAAATTGAATTGCATTCGATGAGAATAATATTAGGATGAGGGTAAATAGTTGTATTATTTCTGTTATTTAAACGCAAATATGTGAATTTATTTCGAAGAAAAGCTTACCACAAACTTGACATTCTACATAATAGTTCATCTCTTTATTATGCGAACAATTCCATATAACGCAAAAAATACAATAGAAATACAAATAAAAAAAAAAAAATAAAAAAAACTTTTTAATTATCCTACATGGCCATAGTAATTTAAAGATTGAAGTTGGATTTTTTTAACTGGAATTATCTACAGAAGATATTCATCATTAACTTATATCAAACTTATTCCAAGAGTAAGAAAATTTATTTAACTTTTCATCTTTAAAATGCATCATGAAACCGGTCATGAAAAACTAAACAAATAACAATAATCATACGATTTAATATCCTTTATGTAATTCACATGGCTCTATTTAATCTTCCGTCAAACAAAAATAAAAAGGAATTGCAAATATATATATATATATTCTTTTAGCAATAAATTCAATATTTCAATATTTGAGATTCACAATTTTCAAAATAAATTTTTTATTTGTACAATATGTGGATACAGTCGGGTAAAGGGTATAAAAAAAATTTATTTCATAATGCTTGCTCAGGAAACATTACAGCCTCATTAAAGCGCGTGCTTATTGTGAAACAAATATTAATAATGTAAATATCACGAATCGGCGCATTAAAAAACCTGCTGTCGCAATCAATAGAACAACTGTATGAAAAGTTTAAAAAATTATGCAAGCTAATAATCAATAAGTACTTATGTAAAAAAATAATAAGAAAAAGAAAATTATAGTGTCGGCAATTAGAGATGAATCGTATTCCTTTCATACTTTATTTAAAACCAAAAATGAAGAAAAAAAACCGAGAGATTATTATTATTAAAACAAAAAATAAAAACAAAACAAAAAAAACAAAATAAATGAATAAATAAAACAAATGTAAATATATGCGAATAAATATATTCGATAAGGATCCTAAAAGATTTTATCTTCCTATATAATGTTAATTGAAGCGTATACGTTACAATTAAGTTGAATCGATCATATAACAATAGCGAAATAGTAGAAATCATTTGCATTTAAGTATTCGATATAAATATTACAATATAAAAGACCCCTTGGTAAGGATATAATATAAGATTAAATGTTAAAAAGTAATAAATTTAACGAACACAATTAGCATGGATGGAGGAAAAAATAATGCAAAGCTATGGAGATTATGACTTTGAATGTCCTAAATCCCTTGAGAATGCAACTCGCCATCACGTATTAACGACTGTAAATTTATTAGTTCCTTAGCGATTTTTCAATCACGATCTTTATAATTGAATTATATTTTAATGATAATAACAACAACGACAATCACATAGATTACGGGTGATTTAAATAACTGCAATTCTTAACCATTTTTATCAATATTTAAACAAAAGCGAATATTTAAATAACTTGATACGCGTGTAAATACACGAAAGGGGCAAATAATTTAGAACGAAGCAAATTAATATCAAACTACTGGTCCTACGATTCTTAATAAAAACAATTATTATGGAATAACAACGTATAAATGATTTGGACGCGTAGCAGTTGAGAAGATTATGCCGTCGCGGTCGTTTTATTAATGATGTTAGATAAAATCGTGACAAAATAACCGACAAAGAATATCTAAAAAGTAGAGGAGAGAGCGGAACGCAGTAAATCCATCGAACCTCCACAAACTCTAAACAAATTCAGCGCACGAATCAGCTGGTGAGCACAAAGAAATTCCCTCGTCATATCGAAGCGATCGTTGGCGCCCTGGTTCACACGCTCGGCTTGAAGGAGACGAGCCGGCGGCATTAATGGACGAGGAGAACGAGGAGGACAAGGAGAACGAGGAGGACGAGGAGAACGAGGAGGACGAGGAGAACGGGGGAAGGAGGAGGGAGAGGGCGGAGAAGAAGCTGGAGAACGGGTCGCTCGGCGTCGTCCCGCGCAGCCGGCTAATGCACGACTAAGGGCGCCATCTTGGCTCCAACCCCTCCCCCGTCATCCCCATCCCAACGCCCCCCGTAAGCGCTCGTAACGTTAATTTTTGGCCCGAGCCGGTGACTCCCCCCCCCAACCCCCCCACCCCCCCCCCCCCCCCCCCGCCCCCCGCCCCCGGGCCCTCGTGCCGCCGGGCATCGGATGACGTTTCCCCGAGTACGCTTCTCGCGCCCGACCTCCTCCTTAACACTACACCGTTACTCTCACACTCGCCCATTAAGGATGCATGGGGTTAAGAGGTACTCGCCAGCCGGTGTACTCGGGTTTCAGGCTGAAGTGCGCGCAGTTCGGCGAGCGGAATGGCGAAAGAAACGATCTATTGTGAGCCTGATTGAAAAACCGAGGATGATAAATCATTCTGCCTCCTAATTTGTATCGGCAACGCAACGAAGAGGTTATTACGTTGGATCAGTTGTGTATCTCGTAGCCCGTTGAGCCTCCAGCAGCCCGAGTCTTTGAGATAATGAAATAAAATGCAATGTAATGGAGAATTTAATTCGTTATAGTGATTTGGACTCGGTAGTAACGCAAATATTCATCGTAGTAAAGCTACGTTCTTCTAAGGCAAAAGCCCGACGTGACAGTATTTAGTAATTATTAATGAAGAAGTAAATGTGGCTCGTCGAGGAGATCGAGAGGGGATGTTTTATATCGAATAAACGTTTGCCATCGCTTTAATAATATGCCACGCAGTGCTGCTCTAGATAAGGATTCAGCTTATTCCGCTGGCTACGCTGTCCATTATGCGAAAAGTACTCGAGCATCGCAATAATCGATTATTTACTATTTGAGGAATCAGGATCGACGCTTGCGCAACTAGATAATAACCAAGAACTATTAAGATAATAACCCAAGTATATATATTCCCTGGGAGCGTGGCTTTACCATAATAAATCTGTTATCGGAAAGCGCCAGGTATTTCACTGACCAGCGTAATACCGCACATGACAATGCCAACAAAGCTGCCACTCCATTAAAAGAGAGCGAGCTTAAGCACGCAGAGGCCGAGGACTGGATGAAAGTTATAAAAATACATAAAGACTGAAATAATAATTGCGCTAGCTCGTCGACGTGCCGGAGAGTTTTCGGAAAAGGTGCGAGGGCAGGAGAGGAGGAGGAGGAGGAGGAAGAGGGGAATTACGCCCGAGCGGAATGACAGAAAGAGGGATGGCACATAAGCTGGGAGTAAATAAGGGAAGATAGCGGACGAGCTGGTGAGGGCTGAAGAAAGGGAAAGGACGGGCGATGGAGATGGGAATGAGGGTGGTGGGCGGTGGGCGGAGGATGGTGGGAGCAGGTAGGTGAGTTGGGGGGGGGGGGGGGGGAGGGGGGGGCCAGAAGAATATCGAGTTGACCGTAAGGTAGAGAGGCGGACGACTCGCGAGGGCCGCTGGCAAGCACGAGGAAATCGACTTACGATAACGCGCTTAGACCGCGTCTGGTCGCCCTCGCGCGCGCACATAGAACGCGGGCCACGCACGCGCACGCACGCACGCCCGTACACATACGACCGAGATAAAAAATTCCATGATTCAGCCGCAGCTTCATCAGGACGACGCTCGTTCCCCCGCACTGCACGTGCATATGTGTATTTATGCTGCAGAGGTATGTAACTTTGGAGCTGCAGCGCAGCTGCTGCTACTGCTACTCTCTATCTACCTCTCTCTCTCTCTCTCTCACTATCTC